>NC_051154.1:161277814-161592937 GCF_013339745.2 Dermacentor silvarum
CAGAGCGCCACTCCGGCACGCCACGACCGCTCCTGAAAGCAGGTGAAAACCCCTAACCATCGACAGAAGTGACGTGTTCACTGCAATCACCAGCTATTCAGTTTCTTGCAAGGCTCGAACGCTACGCAAATTTTCATGCCAATTGCTGTCACTTTTACCAGAGTCCTTTAATCTGCTTCTACTGTGTTCGGTAAGCTGCAATCGTGGGCTCGGAGCGGAGAGGCAAAATAAATAAAGCTAGGCGCCACAATAGCATTCGTTTAAAACACAGCACCACCACTACAATGCGCATCATGCCTAACTTAAACTTTTAGGCAATATTCACTAGATGCAGGCACGGTTGCTGCTCCATGGTTGGGATAGGACTGCTCTCGCGCATAAGGCGGTCAAGTGATCGTGAAAGTGCAGAACGCCACTACAGCGTCACTTTTTGTAATAAATGAAAGACACTTGCACGAACATTTAAAATTCAATACACGGCACTAGGTCAAGGAAGCGATGGCATCGCTTTAGGGAAGCTGTTGCTCTATCTGTCCGAATGTCGCAATGACGGGGGTTATGACTGAACGCAGCTAAAAGCCGATTAAGGCCACATTTTGTAACAAAACGAAATTATTTGTGAAACGGGACAAACATGTCAGATGAATTTTTATGAATAACTGAAGCACTGACAAACATTTTGTGAGATCAAACAGGACTTGATCAACGATCGGAGTGCTAGACGCTGCGAAAGATTATCGGGAAATGACACGCGGCGCTAGGGTAGCATTCGGGCCACTTTGCCTAAAGCCTTGATGTTAGAAAGTAGCGGACGCTCTGATCACGCGCAACACCCTCGCCGGCGCGGTCAACCTCTCTTTTTCTCCCCTTCTCTCGCGAAGGCAGCGAGCCGCCACGCTGAGTGGCTGCGGCGTCGAGACTACCCGTCAGGTGCCCCTGACTCACGAAACGGAGCCAAACTTGTTTTCGAGCGAACCGTAGTTCTCCCGCTAGCCTATGGGCAGTCCGGTGGGGGTGCCCTGCCGCTCCGAACGGTGTTTCCACGTTTTCAATCCTTTAGGAGGAATTGAGATTGGCGTCTCCGTGAAAATGCCTTGTTTGCTGCGCGTTTCAATGCAGCAGCAGGCCAGAGAAAGGGCAAGCCTATTTATATCCCCCGAGGTGAACGGAAGTCGTGCGTCGGAAGCAGTGGCTCCAACATCGGAGAAGGGATTTCGCCCCTTCTAAGCACCAAACGTTCTTTGCGAGGTGAATGTTGCAGCTTTCCTCATATTTGTGGATGAAGTTGCATGGAGATTCTAATGCTCTTCGCATACGGACTCTTCGTTCAGTTTAATACAGAGCACCGATAACTGTGCATATACTTTTTTTTGAGTCGGCTGAATTTTCGTTGACTCTTCGAGCCGTGACAAAGCTTTTTTGGTTTCGCGCGTGCGTTAGTTTTCAAAATGTATGTAATTTGTGAGTTAATGCCTGTAACTCTATTTTGTAGTTGTGCGTGTGTTGTGTGTGCGTGTATGTGTGTGCATGTATGTGTGTGCGCGCGTGTGTGTGTGCGTGTGATCCTTGCGCCTGATATTGTGAAGCCAAGGAACTATTTTACTCTTATTGCGTGCTTATTGTATCTTTGCAAAGTTTCAATACTGCGAGCATTTTTTTATTTATGTACTTTATTTTTTGAAGGCATGAACCGCAATTTATAGGTGGTATTATGTATTATTCGCGCAAGCTCATTAAGTACGAGCCACGCGCTTCTGACAATCTCCCTCAATTCTGATCTTCACATCTTGAAGTCTGTAAGTTAATTATCAAGTGCCAGTCTTAGCAGTTTCCGTGTAAGCAATCAGCCTTTTTTTTTTTTTGAGAGAGAGAGACACTTAGGTTACTCCCAGAGGTGATGGAATGTAATTTCTCGTCGTTTCATACTGACGGAATACAGACGCGTGTGTAAAGTTCTATGTTGGCTGTTCGCAAACACAGCACGTATTCGCACAGTGGCATGGTACAAAGGCTTTTGGCCCACTCATTTTGGCGAATTCACTTTAAGTAAACTATCACATTTTCTTGGTTACGTTCTCTGAGCCTTTTAAGAGCGAAGATTGTGAACCAAATTCTCGTTTATACTCTACGCTGCTTATATTGTATGCACCCAATACACCTCCGCGTTACGGACAACCCAAGTGGCGACGTAGAGGTAAACAGCTCAGCCACCTGCTTGGTACTCATTTTTTTCGGAGCGCTTCCGCTTGTATTTATCGAAGCGTCCTCAAAAAAAAATGTCACGACGTTCTATCGGAAACGTGCTTTCGTCGTGACAATTTCACAAGGGATAAATTCCCATACAACGCTTCAAAGGGCCGAATAAACAAGCGCGCGCATTGATTCTAATGCGGCTGCAGCGAGCCACTGGAGGGTTCAGCGCCGCGCCGGCCCGGTGAGGGGGAGAAATCCGAGGAGAATTGAGGAGGAAAGCGCGCGCGCGGGGGAGAGTGTCGCTACTTTCTAACATCAAGGGGCTTTACTTTAGCCGCGATTGCAGCGCCAAAATGAATCCTAGTGTAGAAGATGATAACTAAAAACGTGTTCACTTTATGCACTCAAACTGCGCCATTGTTACACTAGGAGCGCTCTTGCACTGAGTGTGATCAGTATTTCTGGAAGTGCTTAATCTTCAGCATGGCCGCCACTATTCGCAACAAAAGACTGCACTCGTGAGGAGGGGAACCCACTAGAATGCACTGGTGCTTAAGCGCTGACATCGCTTTAGGTAAACAATTGCTTTGTTCTCCGGTACAAGTGCAAGAGGCACACTAGAGCTGACTTTATTATTTAAGTAGATTACATGCGCACCTATTTTACCGCAATCGTAATGAATGTACGATCATAAACCTCCTTACCTGTCACTGGCTGTTTACTTTTTACCTTCCCGCACATTGAAGAGAATTTGCGAAGAAAGTGCGCGTAAGTCGACAGGTATCAGAAGTAAGGCGTTTGAATTATAATATATTCAAGTCGAATACGAATATTCAATAAATACGCGTTTCGAATACAGAACCTCATAGAAAAATACGGAACACATTTCCGCTTCTAAACGTTGACAGAAAACATGCAGCGTAAATTTGGCAAAGATTTATGGAAATTTGTTTCCTTCAATACACATAACGCTATCTTCAAGCCAGCTTAACCGAGCTGCTTGTAAATTAGCAAGAAGTGAAAGGTTACCACAGTTACCTTTACAACGGGCACCTGGAGCGGCCAGTAGACCGCATGCATGGTAGCAAGGCTCAAACAATAGCAAGACCATGTTAAGACCGTATATTCCGCCATAGTCAAATACTCAAGGTAATCAAACATCAAGCTGTCGTATCGAATACTTAATTCAGAAAACAAGTATTCAATTCGTATTGAAACGTTCAAGTACTCGCACATCCTTATTAAATCGTTCTCGCTTTGCATACAGAAAATATATCAAATCTGTCCTTGTGGTCGCACACAGGACCTGTTTATGGGTTAGTGTATATAGGTTTAGGTTGTTTAGCAGTAGATCGGTGCCAGTGCTTTGAGCATTACAGCGAAAAGATTTCAAGAATGCGAAATTATCCTAGCGAGTTATGATTTTATGGTAAAACGTGCTCGTAATTATCATACTGTACATATCTGTACATCCGTGCATCATTGCGCACGTAATAAATACCCCATTCGATAAACAGGCTACGACGTTTCCAAACATGCGAAACAAGTTTCCTAATATCTTCTAGAAATGTGAAGCTGAAACATGCGCGTAAGCATCTACGACCATGTGCATCAAAACAGAAGGTACGCTAGAAATAATAGAGCCCGCTACAACAGTAGAAGCTACCACAAACCCTGCACCATTATTTTGGCGTACGTAACGGGACGTCCCGTTAGATACGCATTCTAAAAGCAAAAAAAGAAAAAGAAACGAATTTGCGCAAAGTACCCCAGTATAACGCAAAAATTCCTTGCGCTAGATTCAATCCCATTATCAAACGTAAAGGCGGAGCGTCGCTCGGACCACATGCGAAGCATGAAAATTGTCCCGGCCCAATACTCCGCGCGTTCTGCTTAGAGCAGGGTGCTATCGGAATACACCTAAAAACACTTGTGCATACACGCAAGTGATGCTGTTAGGCATGGGTCACGTTGCGTGCCATTTTTCAGACTAGGACGGATGCAGACTAGGACGGATGAAAACATACTAAATTTTTTCAACGCCAACTATACATACCCTTCATAATTGCTACAGTGCAAAAGACCAAGGGGAGACACGAAATGACAAGACCATGCGTTGTTTCGTGCCTCCCCTTGGTCTTTTGGGCTATAGCAATTATGAATCGATACAAGCTAGCCCACTTCACCGTTTTCCATACTTACCCTGCTTACCATTTGCTGCAAATCGTAGTACGTCCTCTTGTTGCAGAAGTCAGACATTGCACTGTTTGAGTGTAGAAATCTTTTATTGGTTCTTAGAGGTGTGTCATACACCCGCTACTTACCCTATCGCTTACCTTTAGTTCAGCTGGAAAAAAAAATTACTCGAGTACGTCCACTTCGATGATCGAGTGTCTCCATCACGCAGTTCTTCCCACTCACGCACGAGGTCGTTAAACACAAACTATTAAAATTAACGGAGTGCTCACTTTCAATTAACGCTCCTCTGGACCCACTGCGCGCCGGTCACTAGTTCAGCCGCCGCAAACTAGCCACACAAATCTCTTCTGCACCTTGCACAGACGTCACTGCACCACAGCAGAACCACCGCTTGCAGCACCGCACCAACTACCGCGCACCCACAACTTGCATTGGCCTACAACAGCACACACCACACTTACCGTCGATTTCGCGGCAACTCGCCTTCACTTGCACTTTTCACAGCTCGTCTGCACTAAGCTCAGCTCAAAAGCTGCACTTCACATCACGCCTGCACGTTCACATTCACTTGCACTTTCACCATTACATCTTGTCGATTTTCATTCCACGTATCGCCACATTATGCCCTACAGACACACGCCAACACCACAGCCGCACTTTTCACTGCACGTTGCATCACTTTTGCGTTGATCTCACATCCTTCTATCACAGTGCACGCGTTATATACGTATCACACGCACACTTGCAACTTTTAAAGCACAACGTTGACGCTGACGGCGCACACATTACACAGCGCTTAAAAACGATGAACCTACTGCACACACATGCGCTCACTTGTTGCAAGCCACTCACCACCGAAGGTGCAAGCACATGACTCACGCGGACCTCTGCTTGGATTGCACGGCAAGCACTGCGCAACACGCTTCCAATCACACTCGCACAAACTTCAGTGTAGGAATTGGCAAGGGGGCATCCTCGCTAAGGAGCTTCACGCCGCCGACTGATGCGGCACCTCCCGTCCACACTTTTTACGAGCACTTGTATCACTTCCAAGTAGGCCGGCGCACAATTCGCACTTCGCCTAGCTGTGCACACACCATGAACAGCCACCAATGCACGACAGTCGGCGCTGACGACAAGCAAGGGCGCCTCCATTACTACACTAGTAGTAGTAGAAATGTCTTCCAACTATCAGCACTACTTTGGAGAGATTCCACTGCGCACTGCAATTTTCCCATCACTGCACTCCACACAAAGTACGCACGGAATACGTCGTGGGCCTCAACACTGGAGTTCTTATGCGATAGCACTTCACGTGCTCGTGAAGGTCGGAGCACACAGCGCACTTCTCGTGAAACACAGGCGCCGAGACTCCGTGGATTACCGTTTCACAGGCGACTTACGCATAACGATGCTTCCTACTTACTTCACTTGACGTTCCACGTCGCAAACTTTTGTCACCGGCTACCATATCACCGCGCACAACTATTTCACCACACCCACGCATCACATCACGCACACCCTCTGAAACACAGTTGGCGCAACCACTTCACATCACAACGATTCACTTCACTTCGCTCTTTGCTGGAAGTCATGCGGCAGAAATAAATCACTACACCGCTGCACACAATTTAGCAAGGCTAGAACAGCCCACGAATTCAAATCACTTGAGTTTTGCGCCACGACGACACTGATTCACCACACCGCCGCGCACAATTTCACAGCACTTTCTTAGCCCCGTGACAGGGCTATTCACATCACACACCAATTCCCGTCACTCGTTTTACCTGAAGCCGCTCGACACAATTGATGCACCACACCCAAGCACGTAACTTCAGTGTTTTCTCAACCACGTGAAAGCGCGAAATCACCACATCACCTGACGTTTCGCACATCCCTCCACAGCGCTTTCATAACCACACGACAGCGCGAAATCCCCACACTGATTCACATCACCTGACTTTTTACCTGAAGCCACTCGATATAGCTGACGCACCACACCGACGCACATCACTTCACGGCGCTTTCATCAACCCGTGACAGCGCGAAATCACCACACTTATTCACATCAGCTGACGTTTCGCACATCACTCCACAGCGCTGTCTCAACCACACGACAGCGCGAAAACACCACACTGACGCATATCAATTCACAGCGCTTTCTCGGCCACGTGACAGCGCGAAATCACCACGCTGATTCACCACACCAACGCACGTACAGCAGGATCACTTCAGAGCTTTGCAATGTAACCAGACACAACTTACGACACTTGCCCACTTCACCTGACCTTTCGCCTTAACTATGACGACACACACTACACGATGCTTTTATGGAAGCCACACGGCACGTATACACACACTT
Source organism: Dermacentor silvarum (assembly GCF_013339745.2). NCBI lineage: Eukaryota > Metazoa > Arthropoda > Arachnida > Ixodida > Ixodidae > Dermacentor > Dermacentor silvarum. The sequence goes on from NC_051154.1 coordinate 161,284,569, forward strand.
CACCGACGCTCCAGCACAAGCACCCGACCATTTCGATGGTTTAAAACGCGCACTCCCGTTGATTTGGTATTTTTGAAGTGACGCCGATTCCGCAAGGTTGCAGACCAACGGCTTTCAGCAAGAAAGTCGGCTGCTTGATACGCATGTGTCCTCTGCAGCACAGTAGAGGTGTGAAGGCTTATTCTTCGAGAAGGCAGCATTTTCAAAGTGGGTGGTCACTATCCGTCGGCCTACCGACGATCAGGTCGAGAGGTTCCAGCACGTTCATTTACCATGGCAATGTAAAGGTAAGAGCGGTCGGTGAATTGGACTCACTTTTTTACACAAGCAGTGCATATTCAACTACCTAAACATTTATGAGCACAGCGACAATAATAATGCTTTGCTTATTCGTTACTCCAAGGACCCCCCCATCAACACCCAAAGCCCGCTTCAATACTTCTCGATGTTACACAGATCACCGATGGGCACGGCGCAGCACCTGAAACAAGGAAATAATAATTACCATCACCCTATCTAAATGCTCATTTAGCATAATATTTACACCTTAAACATTCTAAACTTGGCTTATATTATTATTACAAGCATCGTTTAAAATTTACTTGATCCACAATTTTTAACACCAACTAATAAAACTTCAAAAATAATTTGTCGAAATTTTCAATTTTATGAGAAGCTCAAAACACAATAATAAAAATGCTAACAACCCATTTCCAGCAGTCATGAAAGGTACGTGTTTGTCATGTCCTCTTCTGCAACTGAATTATTTTTCTGCAGACCTAACCTGACCACCGCAAGCAAGCCAAAGCACATTATTATTATTATAGTAGTCGCTCTTAGTAACGATAAAAACGCGCTAAAGAGCCCGTGTGAAACCGCGCACATACACACATCAGTACAGGCCAACAAATACGGCTGCGCGTTATCTAGATCCGCTTATCTCCCGCAACAACGGAAGCAGTGAATAGGACAACATGGCGTACGTGGCCTCATGTGTATAAGAGGGAATTTTTCTTTCTTTTTTTTTCAGATCCATATTAGGGGATCATCGAACTAAATACCATAAATGACTTCGCCAGTGTCCTATTACTGTTTTTTTTTTTTTTTTTTTCAGAATGGAGCGGAAGTCAAGCCAACGCCACTGACGGCATGGCGCCAATTACGCTTCTAAGCCTAACCACCCACTACACCAAGACGTCAGCCATATATCATCACCAGGTCGAATGTATTTACCAACTCAGAAAAGGCCATCTGCCCCGTTTCTCTCTGTCAGCAACAAGCGCCGCGTTTGAACATTTAGCACTAACCTGTACAAAAACGCGAGCGCTCATCTAGGGGCGGTAAACATGGAGACATAACGATTACACGCCATTGTTTTATGTTGAGCAGAACGTAGAAGAACCTCCTCCCCCCTCCCTTATTTTTTTTTCAACATTTAATTCAGGCCACATGCGCTTTTGCTCCATCTACCACAAAACTTTCAGCGAAAATTTGCATCGAGGTGTCCAAAGTGAATAACCGTGCTTCTGCGAATACCGTCCTTGTCAAGCGAGAGGAGACGACGCCATTTTGAACTCCTCTATCCATGCACCGAGCAACAAACGAAATCCGACCGCACGACGGTAAAGCTTATTGGCAGGCGTTCATTCCCCACTCACTTATCATATCGTGGCGAGCCTGAAGTTCCAATGCAGACAAATTCTGCGTGCCAAAGAAAAAGCAAGAACTACGGCAGCCGAAGCACTGACGAGTCAACTCACCAACGTCTCGGCATCCCGACGTCGCAGCGAGTGGCGCAATGGCGCTGTTTGCAACGTATTTCATACCTCGGATGTCCCCATACTCTACCCAAACTTCATAAAACTCCCTATCCTGTTCAGATCTCCCTGGTTTAACCTAGCTCCTCAGCTCAGGCGTCAAAGTGTGAACGATAGATAGCAGTCATTGTTTCTCAATAACGTAAGTATTCCATCTAGATAAGCTCTTTTTGTGCCTAATGTAGTTTACTACAGGTACGGAGTAGATACAGAGATACAGAGTAGGTACAGAGTAGACTCACCCACTCTTCCCTATACCGTAGGTGCTGCCAGTGGAAGGGAGCTCGTTGAAGGTACTTTTTGTTTAAATGTCTTGCGACCTTGCTAATCGAAATAGTGATGTTTTTACTGTCCACGTATTCAATTCATTTAGCTTAGGCATAAACAGCGCCCCTTTATGAAAGGCTCTTTGTGGTAGCAAAAATGCGGCAGATCTAGCCTAGGGCACTTTCCACTTGTTTTCTTCCCCAGAAATGTTAAACGTTGCTGCCTATGAGTGTTTGGGGTTTTCTTTTCTTTTTAGGTTTGTATTAACTAGAACTTCGAAGAGTAGATTACAAGCGTTTGTACTTTCACCTTATTGTTAACACTGCGTTGTTGGATATGTCTGAAGGGCGTAGTATTTCCTGTTACTGAACCGCTGCACAGGGATAGAAAAACGGCGCGATCCGAGCTGCTGCGTCCAGTACGTGTGCCCAGTGCGGTGGTGCGTACGCTTCCACGAACTACTGTGTGAGGGTAGAGTGGTGTAATGGTGGAGGTGGGGGAAAGAGAAAGAACTAATGTGCAGTCACGGACGAGACACGGGCGGGGCGGGTGCACTGTAACGTTTAAGATGCACTGTGTAAGGCCTGCACATAGGGTGCATAAATGCGCTACCTCTCCCCCGTACGCAAAGAAGAAACCGCGGTTGACTCTACATTTGTGGAGTCCGAGAAAGCGACGCACGCGATCACGGAAGCCATTCTACCGTGCTCTTTGTCGACATTCGACGAGCACGCTCAGTTGGGACGTTGCTGAACGCATGCAATCAGCCGGCGTTTCGAACATGGCAAACGATATGCCTAAGAAGAAAGGAATCACACCAGGAGCCTGCCGCTTCACCAAGACGACTTCCTGCGAATCGCTTGACCCCGGAGTAAGAGAAAAATTCCAGGGCTACTTCCTCATCAGTCAGAGGACAATCGGCTTCGCCTGAACGTAGCATATGCACGATCGACCGAACAGTTATCTGTGTTGCAAGGCGTATACCACCGATCCCTACTGCGATAACTGTGGCAATTTATAATCAGCGGCAGTGGAACACATATTACTTCATGTTAGAAAAATTGAGGCGTGCAGACACGGACGCAAGAAAAAACAACCCAAACGCCTTTTTTTTTTTTTTTTTCTAACATGAATCTCTACCAACTATAGCTTTCTGTCGTTCTAAACATACGACTTGAATGACCTCGTACACCGCGACGACAGTTTTAGTTTAACGTTAGCGTAATAGCGGGGTTACGGGAAATAGCGTTACCGTTCCGCAAACTAACTAACGCATACATAGGGCACCTAAGTGATTCTATGTGTGCGTTCATCTGGAAAGTGCGGGAGGTAGCGCAATGGAAGCTAGCGCGCTGTATTTTCACTTCCCATGTCCGCCGATCTGCAGCGAAACAGACAAGCAGTACAAGCTGTCTACCATAGCCTCCGCAATTTTCCGATCTCAGAGGCCATATGCCGTCGCGGTGCATATCTCCCGACCTTGCCGATAGGTGGCGCTCGCATCTCAGCGAAAATTTCTCTCGTTAGGCTATGGTCAGTGCCTCCTCTATGCTTAGGAGTATAGAGGAGGCACTGCTATGGTAGCCACCATAGTTAGGCTTAGGCGCGTTCGAAACGAGAAGCGATCTCGAAAATTCCTCAATGTTATCCAAACTACTCCGTCGTCGAAGCGGCCTGAGACTAAGCGAAAGCCGTTTACACAGTGATTTGCTACGAATGAAGTGAATTCTACAAAAACAACGCGAAATTCAGTTCGAAGGATGGGTGGATGGATGATGAGGCTGAACCCTTTAAATCGGGCGGTGGCATACGTCACCTAGCCGTGACTATTGACATATTTTGTACTTTGTGGTGGGTGAAATTTCACCCCTGCCTTGATTTTAGCCACCAATCAGATAACCTCTGTTTGGTTATTTCTACCCGCTTAAAGTCTACTTTGCCTTCACTGTCCCTAAACCCCAATGCTTTGAAAAAATCAGCCCCGTTGCTTTGCACTGTAGGGTTAAGCCCTTTACAGAAAGTATGAGGTGTTCAGCCGTTTCCTCTTCCTCCTCACATGCACCGCCTCGGTACTTGACTCGGTACATCTTAGTCCGCAATACTCCCGTCCTGGCTTCAAACAACAAAGAGCTTCCCCTAGAATTATCATAGATATTTTCTTTGGCAGTTTCGTGCTTGAAAGTTCTGTATCTTCCCAGTGCTGATTTCGTCTGCATCCCTGTTTTCCATAGACCCCTCTCTGTTTCTTTAACCTTTTTCTTAACCGCTGTTTCCTGGTTTGCACCCCTCCTGCAGTCCAAATACTTGATTGACAATTTTCTGGTCCACTTCCTCCATTTTGTGTCAACATTCCTCATGTACAAATAACTGAAAACTCTCCTTGCCCACCGCTTTTCTGCCCTTTCTCTCAATCGCTCCTCAAATTCTATCTTGCCGCTAGCTTCCCTGCCCTCGAATGACGTCCATCCCATGCCTCCCTGTACCCCTTGATTTGGTGTATTTCCGTGCGCTCCCGAAGCAAGCCTACCTACCCCTCGCTGCTTAACCTCCAACCTTGCTTGAACCTCTGATCTCATGCACAGGACCGCATTACCGAAAGTCAAACTAGGGACCATCACCCCTTTCCAAATCTCTCTCACCTCTTCGTACCTATTGTAATTCCACAGTGCCCTATTTTTCATCACAGCTGCATTCCTGCTACCTTTAGCCGTTGCATGTTTTTCATGTTCCATTAGGTACTCAGCCCCATTGTTTATCCACACTCCACGATATTTGTACTTATCCACTACCTCCAGTGTTATCTCCTGTATCCTATGCTCACTGCCCTGATTATGATTAAAAATCATGACTGCCGATTTTTCTTTACTAAACTTCAAACCTAAGTTATCTCCGATCTTTACCACAGATGTCCATTAAAATCTCTGCAAGTCTTCCTTGCTGTCAGCCATAGGTATAATGTCATCCGCGTACATCAGTTCTGGTTAGAGCACTGCACGGGCTCGGGCTTACCCGAAAGTCCGGGCCGGGCTCGAGGTTTTTTAACGCGGGCCCGGGCCGGGCTCGGGCTTTCTGGTGGTGTGCATGTATGCAGCGAGTTATTCTCGGGCGTCTCAACTCTGAAAAACATTATTTTTCGGTCTCGGGCCGGGTTCGAGTCGGGCTCGGGCCGAAGGTAAAGGGGTGGCGGGCCGGGCCGGGCGGGTAACGTAGATTATTTCCGGGCCCGGGCCGGGCCCGGGCCGGGCCCGGGTCTCGCCATAAAAGTTTGATCGGGCTCGGGCGGGCAGCCTAACGTAAAAACGGGCCCGGGCCGGGCCCGGGCTGAAAAAATCGGCCCGTGCAGTGCTCTAGTTCTGGTAATGACTGTTTAATCCATTCTCCTTGCTTGAAATAGGAAAGGTTGAAGCCAAGTCCGCTCCTCTCTCATTTTTTTCTCTAATCCTTGTAAATACAGCATGAACCACAAAGGTGACAGAGGGCACCCTTGCCTAAGCCTCTGCTGTATCTCTATAGGCTCAGATACCTTGTTTTCCCATTTTATAAGCACCCTGTTACTTTTATAGATATCTTTTAAAGATTACTTACTCCATCTTCCACATTTAGAGTGCCCAGTATGTCGCACAAACTCTTTTGGATTACACTGTCATAGGCTCCCTTGATATCCAGAAATGCGAGCCATAGGGGCCTGTGTTCCTTTTCTGCTATTTCAATACACTGCGTCAATGAGAACAGATTATATTCTAACCTTCTTTGTTTCCGGAACCCATTTTGTAGTTCCCCCAGCACCTCCTCGCCCTACACCCATGACTGCAGTCTGTCCTTTATAATCTGCATAACCACCCTGTAAACCACTGCCGTCACTGTTATGGGACGGTAGTTGTTTATGTCGGCTTTGTCTCCCTTTCCCTTGTATATCATGCTCATCCTGCTCAGTCTCCACCGGTCGGGGGCTTTACCTTCCATTATCGTTTTGCTCATTGCCTCTCTTAATGTTTTCTTAGATTTTGGGCCCAATGTCTTTATTAGCATAATTGGGATGCCATCAGGACCTGTCGACGTGCTACTAGGAACCCTCTTCTCTGCACTTTCCCACTCGCTTTGTTCAAGCGGAGCCACTGCACTAACCAGTCTATCCTCACCAGATTGAGCACATCCCATTGGACCACAAATATCCGTCGGATATCCAGTTTAGATCCGAACGTCCTGGGCCCACACTGGTCATTCAGCGGACGTACATGGGACATCCTTTTTTGACATTAAAGAAAGTTCCGTTTATTTTGTTCCTGTGGAGGTCCTCTGGATGTTCCCCTTTGGATGCGGGAAACGTCCAGTGTGTGTTATCCCTTGGTCGTCCTTTGAATGTAGGAATCTTTTCTACAAATAATGTACGTTAATGCGACTATTTTTCATTAGAATTTCAACGATGATATGCTGTGAATATATTGCTAACATCGCATGCACGTGGGCATGGTGCTTAACTATTAAGTGGACTTCTATGGGCAAAGAAGAAAACGAAATTAAGTACAAATAATTCTTCCAGAACTAAAGTTTCCTCTCGATGTGTCCTGAGTGAAAAGGAATTGTGAACCCAAATCACCAGCTAATGAACATTACGCGGATACCGTTTTATCATGCTTTGGCCATATTACGTAATGAACAATTGCGGAGGGCGTACAGAGGCCTGCCTCCAAGCCCCCTGAATAAAACTAAATGATAGCCATATTTTGCCGAGCCAGCCAGCCGGCGAGGATGTCCGCGCTACAGTGTACTAGAATCTTCTATTCACTATATCCGCGCCTCGAGCGCGCGTCGGCGTCGTCATTTGTTTTCTTGATTTTTTTTTTTCTTTTTTTTCCGCTGGCGTCATGACATTCGCGGTGCTGCTCCCCGCGAGCAACGCCGCGATTACAAAGAGGGAACTGAGAGGGCGAGCAGCGAGGAGGGTGACTAGCGCCTCGCCACCGGCGTACCCCTCTCCCCTCGTTGTGCGCCTCGCACTGCTCACAGCCTCGCGTTGATCCCGCCGCCATACAGAAGGCACGTGGCGCCTTTATGTGCAGTTTTGTAGCTGTGGTCGTAGTTTTGCCGCTGTGTACGTTGGCGTTGTAACAGGTGTTCTGTGGTGCCGTTCGGTGTCGTGCAAAGAGCTCTCCTGCAAAAATGTGAGTATTCATTTGTCACCTTCGATTTTCTTTGAAAATGGGACGTACCGCCATTGGGCGTGTTAGGAAGCGCTTGGTAGTTTTCGTTTGCCTTCGTCTCGCGCCGCCTCCGCTACGCGTTTCGACGCGAAGTGTGTCGTGTCCTATACGACTGTACGTCTCCGAAAAGGCGTCTCGAGAGACGAAGAAATCTTTGTCACTTCTTGAGTGCGCAAGCGAGCACTCGCTGGAGGATGAACGTCCAGAACAGCAACCGCCAAAGCATGTAGCCGGAGTTTCCCGCGATGTTCCGAGAGAAACTGCATGACGCTGTCATTTCCGATGCAGTGGACTGCGGCGAGCATCAGCGCGCCGATTTCTCAATGAATCCTTATTATTCCTCTTGAGTGCATTTGTGCTAATTGCTTGCATTATTCCGCGAGTTTGCTTCAATTGCTACGCGATGTCCGAGATCCACGCTGCAGCAACTGCAAACACGACTTGGCATGTGCTTTTTCATAGCAGCATTGCCTCCAAATATGTATTTGAGAAATAGTAATGCAGCAGTAGGGAGCGATTTATGTCAATTTGTTTGGTACAGTCAACCACAAAAGTTTGCGGACCACGCGAGCGCGTGGCCAAGAGCCTCTTCGCGACACTTCCGCTACGTCACCAGCGATCGACAGCAGCGCTACGTTGAAGACGCATCCCTCCTTAAATCTATGGCCTGTCTATTTTCGCACTGTGCGCAAATATTTTCTACCTATCTCTTTCAACGTGACGCGCTCTTTGTTAGCCAGGGCTATTTGCTTATATTTTGAGAGCAGAATATCAGTACAAGTAATCAGACAGCGTATTCTTCGGCTGTTATCAGTTCTATTTTCGCGTAGCCATGCAGTTTTTTTTTTTTTTCGTGAGTGCGTGAGTGAGCGGTGAGGCAGCCATGGGACACAGATGCTTAGTCAGTAGGCAGAATTTTTCTGTTCCTCCCCCATCGCTAAGTGACACTAGGCCGGGATTTGATCGCCTGCGCCCAGGTTTTGCTGCGCAAAGCCCGAACCACCGCGCTGCCATAGTGGTTACATTTAGAAAAATAAGAAATAATCGGGTGCGATGACTCTTTTTATAACCCTTTGCGACACGGCGTCCTCGTTTGGGGACTCGAACTTCGGAGGCGCGTCCCACGCCACGTGTTTCTTCAAATGACCTAAAACTCAGTGTGCACATTCGTGTCCGCTTCCTGATGGGACAACTAGCGGTCAGTTAACTTCATTGTCCTGCGTATTGCTGCAGATGATCACTTTGCTGGAGACACTACCATGTTAGACAATCGTTCGACGTGCCGCGTTCCAAGACCAACGTCAAGAGTATTTTTTTTCTCCGGTCGACACGAATACAACCGAAAAAGCAAGTGTGCATGCGTTTCGGGCCTAATAGTTGATTCTTTTTATGCAAGCATTGAAGCTGACGGATTTCAGAATAATTAGATAATGAGTTATACGCTAATTAATTTTTTTACTGAAACTCGCACAAAACAGCACATTGCTTCGTCTTCTTTCTTGGAATGTAATAGTGAGCGTCTTGAAATGATGCCATGCGCATTTGACGCATTTGCAGACAGTGCATCATAATTCGTGTCTGAAGGGGATGAATTTATTCACAAGACATTTACAGAAGTGTCACGAAACATAGGTCTCTCAATGATCTAGTAGGAAGTGAAATGTCCGCCGTTTTCTAGCACCTTATTGATGCGTGTGGGCATCGACTCGTACAACGATTCAGTAATCTCCGGTCGACCGCGCAGGCTTTCCCATTCTTGTGCGATCGCTTGCCACAGCGTATCGGCCGTGCGGCCGCGGTTGGCTCGTGTGGACAGCCGTTTCTTCAACATGCCCCAGACATTTTCTATGGGATTCAAGTCGGCGCCACATGGAGGCCACTCAAGCTGGCAAACAGCATGTTCTTCTAGCAATGACTGGACGATACGTGCTTTATGGATCGGGCTGCGGTCGTGTTGAAAAAAATAGCAGCCGTCGCTGAAGGGACCGTCCAGCGCATACGGAACGAGGTGTCTAGTGATGACGTCGCAGTACCGTGACGCAGTGAAGGGCCCTTCCAGACGCACAAGGGGACCAAGGCCATCTTTGCTGATTGCTCCCCACACGCTCACGGAACACCATCCACTGGATAGAACACTCTGTGTGTAATTAGGCAGATATCTGCAAGAAATAGCATACAATTGGGTTCCAGCGGCGCGTCTAAAAATGTTGTGATTCCTCTTGCGTATGAACTTTATAATGCCGTTATAGAGTTGCAATAGAAAACGTGCAAACATCATTAGATAGTACTGAAAGACCCACTGGCAGCTTTTAATTAGCTTCAGAGTAAGTAGTACTATGAAACAATCGTTAATGTTTTCAACGTAATACCAGTACAGAAAAATCTCGTAATGTCCAAAAGCTCATTTTACGTGAAACATGTTGTGATGCAGAATTAGCTTCGTGAATTAACTGCCAATACACTGTAAACACACCTGCAGTTTAGTGGACGCCAAACCCGCTTCCGTTGGTCCCAGCGCGTGGAAAAAGTTGACTCGTCGCTAAAGATGACATCGCCCCATTTCTCTGTTTTCCAATCTTTCATTGCTGTAGCGAACATGAGTCGTTCTTGTAGCTGGCTGTCTGAGAGGCAGGGCTTCTGTGCTGCTACGAAAGACTGCAGGCCAAGCTCACTCAGCCTTCTTACAGTCTCAGACGATACGTGAGCGAGAGCGCTTCTCGGATATTCTCTGCACTTTGAAAAGGATCAGCCACGATGGCGGCCGTAATCAGGCGGTCCTCTTCCTCAGTCGTGGCCCTTGGACGCCCACTGCGCTCCATATCTGTGAATCTGTCATCGTCGCGGAAAGCTTGAATAATCCTATTCACGGCAGTCCGGCTCCTGTTGGTTCGGCGGCAGATTTCGCGCTGAGGTATTCCCTCTATAAATAAACGCACAATGTGCCTTCTTTCGTCAAGTGGAACACGCAGCGGCATCTTTCCAAATAGGCAATCACCACGTGGCCTGAAGCAAGTCTACTACGTTTTCAGCGACTGATGCGAAGATGCGCCTATGTGTGAAAGAAAATTTTCTATGCATCCGCTTTTTCTTTATTTTTGATGACAGTGAAACACCTCCCTACCCTTTCTCTCAACACGCAGAAGCAGCAACACTCATTGGACCAAGATGCTGCCAACCAAAGTGCGCCAGTAAACGTCGCGTAAAAAAATCGTCGCAGCGCTTCGTGAAACTTATCTACCCACTGGCACACCAGTCGACAAAGGTTGCAGTGATTGCTCCGATACTGCTATCAAGCCAGATATGTGGCGGTCTTATCGCAGACAGCGCTCTGCGTCAACACAACGAACTAACAATGTCATGCACGGGAATAAAAAAATTAACAGGCAGGCGAGTACCAAGAGGGCTCATATCCGGGAGAGCGCCCCTGTCGCCGCTAGGTGGCGTACCGCTAGGTGGCGCGGATAGGCAGTCTGGCACGCGCTCGCGTGGTCCGCAAACTTTTGTGGTTGACTGTACATACCGCACACAAATTAGGGTAAACTTAATGTACCATCAATTCAATATCTATGCAAATGTTGAGTGCTGATGGAGATATCTGAGATTTCCTTAGCTATGTGACATTCGGTACATACTGTTACATGAGTACAGATGAAAAAAAAATTGTCCTGTGGTCTTTACAAGATGCATTGGGGTTTGTCAATGCTTGCTATTGAAGAAAATGTGGTCGCTATTGAAGAAAATCGAGTTACTACACTAACAATATATGTGGGTTGATTTCAGCTGCTGCAACAGTTTCCCCAAGGAAGCACAACAGATGTTGAAGATGCCATCAAATCATGGCTCAGACATGCACCGGAAAGGGCATCAGGCACCCTCGAACACAAGGAGCCTGCAACGTCTGTTGAAGACTCAAATGAAGGTATGTTTTTGAATGGAACTATTATTGCAATTGGCTTCATCTGCTTCTCACAAGAGTAAAAGAGCAACCTTCAACGCTGAGCATTTTGTGCCATGGTTCAAGTCCTTCGGTGCCTTGAATTTAAAATAATCTCTTAATTGTTCTTTAGACATGTTTTATTCTGTTGGAAGTGGGGACAGTTCAACGTACAGGTGATGGCTGGTGTGGACCTCCTGCCCGGTCTGCAGCCTTGTTCGCACAATTTTCTTAGCTTGGTCAGGTGATAGTGTGTGTATCCCTTGCTGGGGGAGAATTTTAATACCTACTATATAGGGTTTGGAATAAGGTGGGGTAGACAGGAAAGATTGGGTGGGTGTGTGCCGAGTAATCAGCAGCATTGGCAGCATGGCCTTGAATACAGTGTACTCTCAACCAAAAATGTTTACGAACCAAGAGATCTGACAAAAAGGCTGATATCTCGGCAGCCTCAAAACGCAGCCTGGTATTCCCATTTCCAGCTTCTACTTGTATATGCGAACAACATTGTGATGTACGATTTTACTGGCTTTTAAGGGCTGCTCGGATATTTAGTGTTTTCTGAGATCCCGTGGTCTGTAAATTTCTTGGTCGATACTACATTGATGCACCTTGCAGCTGGGACTTGCACTATAATTATGTGTATCACTTCACAGGCTTTTATTGCCTTGTGAATTTTTGGAGTTCTTGATGGCCATGAATGAGTCTATGCTTTTAGGTGCTAACTCATAGGAGCAGATGCAACACGACCAAGAGCAAAGGAATAACATGTGACAGGTGCATTTGTTTTCCTGAATGGTGTATGCTGGCAGCTAGTAAAATGGATTTCTTTCTTGCCTTCCCATCAGATGCTGAATGAGTACCTTCCTTGCCCGCTGCACTCCAATCCCATGCCAGTGCCATGACATTCGTGTGCCCGATTACAGCAGCTACCAAGTAGCTATAGATAGTACCTTCACAGCATCATTGTTACTTTTTCTCTTCTTATTTTAGCATATATGTTAAGCAATGTGTGTGATCAATGCTCACTATCCAGGAAGCATGTTCACTTTCAGTATGAGATTCACTTGTGTGGGCTTTCCACTTCATTTTTCTTTATGGCCGGTTCTGATCATTAGCAGTTCTAGTCAACAGGTGATTTTGAGGGACAAATTAGGATACTAATTTGTATGTTTGTTTCTCTTTTTTCTATGTGTTAAGTGAAGCAATGTGTCCACTCAGTGCTTATTATTTAGGAAATGCTTTGTTTCTTGATAAGAGGTTCATTTCTGGGAGCTCTTAGCTTCGTCTTTCGCTTGGCAGCTCATTATTCAAAAAGCACATTCATTCTCTCCATATAGATTTAATCCACGGGTTAATTCTTACTCTTTTAGACTTTGTTGTTATTGATGTTCAGTAGTTCCCTCAGCAGTTTTTCAACGCACATTTTACTCATGTTGATTAGTGTGCTTAGTGGTGGTTGCCTTTAAGCATTTCTAAAATTCAGTCTTCATGATCCCATCTGCTTTTTAGTTACTTGCATTGCAATTTTTGTGTTGCTGTTGGACATTTTCAGTTGTTTTGCAGAGTACTAACACTATTGTGATGTGTCTCAGTTGATTAAGTACACATTTAATTACATTTGCCTTGTATTCTTCTCAGCGTGAAAAGTGTTCGGTGCTGTATAGTAGTTTTCTTAGTAATTTCGTTTGCAAATTTCATGTTGCCGCCATGTTTTATGTACAAAAAATGACGTGGTGACCTAATAAGTAGCATGGCCGCTTGTGTTGTTTGAGCTGCACCTGATTATTTTTGTCATCACGTTTATGTAATGACAGCTTGAAGCAGCATTTTTAGTCATTTTATATGGGTTTTGTAGCAATATTGGCAAACTATTTTGCACTGCTGTTAGTCTACTGTGCTCAAATATTTTGATTTTGTGTTGCAATAAAATAGTTTAACAAGATTTGTCTTGTTGATTATGCATTGAGCTTTGTTATAATGTGCAGGACATAAGAACAAAGCTCTTGCCGTGGTTTGTGAAGTACTATGATTTTAGTGTATGCATGGTATTTTTGCATGTCTGGCTTAGTGGCTGTTATTCTATAACGTAAAGTTTCAGCTTTCCCGAAATACACAGGCACCCAGATATGGTTAGTTTATTTCTTTTGTACTGCCTTGTATCCTTTGGCAAAAGTTCTCTTCCTAGTTCAGTGCACTAGACTTGGTACTTTGCTAAGCCATGTGGTACAGTTCATGCTGTGGGCCCTGCTGATGAAGCACGGCAGGCTGATGACAAGCCTTGCTTTTCAGGGTAGTAAAGCCCCACTACTCGCATTAGTGTGGCTTCTTTCTGTACCTTAGTCAAGGATATTCATAAATTACTGGTATAGCTTGCACAAAGCTTCACTAAGGATTTAAAAGGAATGTGCCTCCAAACGTCCAGTGGACATCCTGCAATTGAAAATATAGTCCTTCGGACATCCACTGGTCATTTTTCTTTACAAATGTTCGCATCTAAACATCCAGTGGACATCCTGCACTTTACAGGGTCCTAAAGGTATACTATTTAGGACATCCACTGGACGTTTCGTATAGGAAAAGCTTATTTTCAAATATCCTGTGGACATCCGAATATCCGATTTTGATGTACGATGGACGTTTTTTGGATGTGCTTTTTCTTTGCGTCGGACGATCCTACGGACATCCGTAGTACATCATTGGGACTTCTGGGGATATCCGACGGACGTCAAAATATCCGTTGTTGGATGTCCACTGAACGTTCGCTGGAGATCTGTGGTCCAATGGGATGCTACGTTTCTTTCTTTAAATTTTTCTGTCATCATTGTTCTTATATGTTTCATTGCCTCATCTCCTTCTAGCCGAACACCGTGAGCTGTAACTATAAACCTCTGCTCTAGGCTAGTCTTATTACTCAAGGAGGTGAGATGTTTCCAAAATTTCTTCGCTGCTTAATTTTCTATCCTTTTTTGTTTACTTCTGACAACCACTGGGTCCCCTTTCTTCTAATCTTCTCATTGATCAAATGGGATGCTTCCATTCTACAAATTAAGAAGTTAATTATCCCATTTTCTGTCTACATCAGCCTCTGGTTCACCCTTCTGCTTTGAATATATGTGTTCCCTGGATGCCTCGAAGCGGGCGGCCGGGAGCGCCGCCATGTTGTACGTAAACTACGTAAAGCACGCAAACACACGGTAACGTTAAATCTGAGAAATAGCGTGCGTACGGTAAACGGTATGGGTTCTGCGCATGCGCATTTCGATCCCGCTATCCCCCTAAAACTGTCTAAACATGATTTGTCACGCTCTGCTAACGTTACGTGGATCTTAGGTCCCATGCAGGGCCGGTATTTTGTAGCGATGCCTTTCCGATGCTAATGCCTTTTCGCGCTTGGTCAGTGGTCAGAGCGACGGTCCGCTCACGTTATGAACGGGATCAGCCGGCCGGGAGCGGTGGATGATAAGACTAGTATAGAATAAAGCATGAGGCATCGCTACAAAATGCCGGCCCAGTGGTGTAGCCAAGGGGAGGCCCATCAAACCAACCTAGGTGGTGTTGATCAAACAAGTGCCTCCCTCCCCAATTTACGTGTACCAGGGATACCCGGCATGAACCGACATGCGACAACACCCGCTTGTCCTGCCACCCTCCCTCGAAAAAATTTCCTCGCTACGCCACTGGTCCTGTGCCCTGCCTTTCAAAATAGAGGCGGGCCTTGGATTTATTCTTCCGATAGCTCTTAGAAATTGGCCGACTCAGGAAGCGTTACGTACTAAGGCTCACTTCATGATATAGAAAGACCTGAATATTTCGCCATCATCTATAACCTGTAAATATCATTATCAAATTTACTCGCACATTTTTTTTTTTTTTTTCGCTCTCCTCTGGAACTTTTTAAATCCCATTCTCCCTTAATTCCTATGCACAGTCGCATGTCAGCGGTCATATGTATACGCCATGAAAAATATCTGCCTCCCACTAAAGAGCTTCTCCCTCTCCAGTTAATCAATACACATGTTTCCAAAGCATTGTTCAAAGCGTCGTTCTAAACTATGTCCTTCCTGCTAGGTCGCGGGCTCGATTCCTGGCCGTGGCTGCCGCATTACGATCGAGGCTGTCGGGCAACACTTGATTTGAATTAAATTTGTTGTAGTTCAGAGAAACAATTAAACTGAAACGAAATTGAATTCTTTATTTGGACTGTCAAGGGCTTTTTTTAAGAATATTGCAAAATTAAAAAAAAAAAAAAAAAACATTGGTGGTCCGGTTGAGAACTTCGTGACTGCACAAAAAAAAAAAAAAAAAAAAAGTGATGCCGTTTTGCAAACTACGCCTATTCAAGATCTCAAGTGGGTAATATCCACGTATTACAAGTGTATCTATAAAACAAACCGTTACTTTGTGAACGGAAATGTAGCAAACGCAGACGAAAAGTCGAAAATGTTATGACGCTACTTTTAAATTTTAGTGCAAATTTTGGTGCATTAAGCAATTGTCTGCAATCCTTTACATTTAAATCTGTAGTAAGCAGACATGTGTATGAAGAGCATCAACAGCACGCAGAGCGCAGATTACAAATTCTGTGCTGTCATGGTGCTTGTAAATTAGAAACTGCAGTATAGTGCACCAAGTTGGGCTATTTGGTTGAAGTTCATATTGGAAAGATTTTAACTGCGCTATAAACAGGGACAAAGCAGGATGAAAAAGACAACACGTGCGCAGACTCACAACTAACTTTTAATGTGTGAAAGATAACATATATACAGTGAGGATAACAAAACAACATGATCTGATTGGCAAGACATGGTCACATGTACACTTCAATCATAGTCTCGCGCCTAGATATTGCACTTCGCAATCTGCAAGCGCCACCGACGGATCACTGATGCATCCACGTGTTTTCTTAATTGCATAAGCCTCGAAGATCTGCCATCCTTATGGCGATATAAATCTTAGGTTTTTTTTTTTTCAGTAGCGGTCGGCACGCGTTGTTTGTCTTCTTTTCACAGTCCCTGCTGTGTTTCGCCACGTGAGAATAGCCATCAGACAAGCAGTTCGTGGAATGTTCCTTTAAACGAATATTAATGCAGCGGCTCCTTTGTCCAATATACACACGCCCACAAGTGAAAGGGAATTCATATACTACAGCTCGAACGCAGGGGACGTACTCTGGCTTTTTTTGGTCAATGTGGCAAACAAAAGGGCTATTGCTAGGTGAGCTGTCTATTTTATTCATTACACGTGCACACAAACGTGCCATTTTCTGAGGGGCGGAGAACACAATGTTCACACCGTAACGTTGCGCAACGTTCTTGAGATTGTGTGACACCTTATGCTGGTAAGGGATCACAGCATAACGTCTACGCTCCTGGTCGTTATCTTGAGGTGAAGCAGTAACACCACACTTAATCTTGATTAATTTTTCACAGACTGCTGCTATTGCATAGCTCGGATACCCTGCAGTAGTCAATCTTGTTACTTGGTGTTCAACGCTATCTATTACCACGTGGGCGCAAGATTTTCGTAGAGCAGAACTAATGCTGGACAGCACACTCCACTCCTTCTTCTCCACTTCTTCGGCACACTCCAAAACCGTAAAAAATGGCATTGTTCTGTGACTCTACGCATCCGTGAGGCCCCTGACGCATCCGTAAGGAGCCTACATGCAAGCGCTGTTTCGTAAAACAGCGCTTGCATATAGGCTCCCTATTAGCGGCGAGAAGTTGGAGTGGCGCCCTCTACGAGTGACGTCAAGGCCAGGACTGCGCTCGCTCGGCTGCTGCGCGCGCTCGTTCCCTTCGTGCATGCTTGGAGTATTGGTGGCTCGAGCCGCACTTACTGAAGGATGTGCCAGCTTCTTTTTACTGTCATGCCTGAACGGCAGTTTCTTTTGTAGCGTTAGCTACACTGGCCTAGCCAAGCCCGTTTCGCGCGGCACATCAAGAGCCGTGCTGCGCATGCGCAAGGATCAGTGATGTCACACGGCTTGCGCACCGGAGCCACCGGAGCCGGCACCTCTCGCGCACTCCGCCGCCGCCGCGCGCGACTCACCGCCGCCGGTCTGCGGATTCCAGAGGAGTGACGTCGTAGCCGTGGTAGACGCACTGGCGCCGGCGCGCGCTCGCTGTGCAGTCGCCGTCTGACACTGCGCTGGAGCCGCTGCGCTTCTGACTGGCGTTTGCCAGTGTGGTATAGCCATGGAGAAGGAGAGCGCAAATGCTGCTCAACAGCGCAGAAGAACGGAGAAGCTTGACTCATAAGAACAATCTTATCTTAAGAATAATCTTAAGAATAAGCTAAGAATAATCAGCTGAACCTTTGCTAACGCTACGTATATCCTGGCATAGCCGAGCTAAGCCACTGCAACTTTTTCAAATTCGCGAGTCGTGAAAAATTGCTGCGTGGATATCGCAAGCTATGTGGCATTGAATGGGTCTACTGGTTTTGCAATGAGTATATGCGCAGTGTCTGTCCATAAACTTTGCGTAAAAAGAATGTCTGCAATTTCAACACACGAAGTTGTCTATGATGCTCCGCAAAACACTTAACATTCCCTTAGTGCTTAGCTATGAGAGACATTGCATTTTACAAGGAAGAAAAATCTTGGCATTGGTATTTGATGTCAATATTATAAACGCGTGTTAGAAGGAAACTGCACAGCGGATCTTTTATGATGATTCTTATTACTATGGTGAGTTGTTCTAGTTAAATATGGCTACTTTATTAATGCGTAAAAGGAAGAGTTAGGCGCGCATTTTGCATGAAAACCTTTGCTAATGTATACTTTCACTGTTCTGTGAAACAGGCACCCAGAAAACGCATTGCTCATGGCTGTTAACACGACGGTGCATCACGTATAGTATTTATATACTTCACGAATACCATAACAGCAATCACCTAAAAGAACAGTTTCGTGGTTAAGATCGATAGCCTATCAATTGCAGTGCGCGAGAAAATGTTTCATAGTGACCCTCACTTGCCTCTATCGACATCATCGCACAGCCCTTACGCAACTAAATCTACCGACTGTCGTTATGGCGAGGCACGCATGGCGAGGCACGCATGGCGAGGCACGCATCAGTTCGCTACAACTTCGAATTGAAACCTGAAGCAGTTCTTCAAGCGCCAATTGCAATGTCTAAGGTATACTCGAGGCTATACAGCGCAGCTTAGGCTGCGCTGAAGAGGAAAATTCAAACGCCTTCTGCCTCACCGTATCTCGATCCTGCGTTGTCTAACTACACAAACTGAGAACTATTCGCTTCGCGAGTGCATAAAAGAGAACCTCACATACCCGCCTCATATAGAGAAGACACCACAAGCCTCAAATGAATTCACTTGATTTTTGACCTCCACAGGGGAATAATGATATCTTCAATAAGCTTCATGCTGATAATGAATGAGGCTTCAGCTTCTTTCTAGCTGCAGCCATACGGTCCAAAAGACAAAAAATTTGGGCCGAGCAGCCTGTGTCAGTTCGCCAAACAGATTCATGACGTCTGTTCCTCAAGAAACAAGCAGCAGTAAATTGCGCAAGTGAGTTGAACGTGTAGCATGATACCGTGAATAAATATTGGTACATTCCTTTGCATATTCTGCAAATAGCTGTAAGCCTCAATTAGCTTTACTTCAAATTACCGCCACTTTATATTAACCAGTGAAGAACGGCCTAATTTTGAGAAGCAGATTAAAGGAACAAGTGGTGCTGATTGAATCTAAATTTCACTGTCTGGTCCTCATGTTACTGCCGAGCGTTTCTGTGAAGAAATTAAAAATTATATATTATACCATGAGCTACTCGTCATAAGCAAACACGTTTTAATGGGTTAAAATCAAGGTAAATGTAGCAGTCATATATGTATAGGTATGGTATCCTAACTGGATTCTTATGTGCTATGTTTATGTGTTTATGCTTTTATTAGTCACGTGATATTTATGCTTTTTTATTAGTTCCTCAATCTGCAAAGTCTACATCCGCGCATGAAAAACACGCAATGGGCTTGTCTGAGCTCCTTCGGCTGACACTGCAGCGTTGCCCTTGAGAAATAAACTGTCGCCTAGAAAATAAGCTCTTTGAATAAGTTTGCGCGAATGAAGACATCTTAAAATGTATTTCAGATGACCGTCATAAGTATACAAGCACAGGGAATGACAGCGAACAAACGGAAACACTGCAGAAGGTGCCCAGACAGCGCCCGAACGGCAGCAGATGACAGGTGCGAGTCTGTGCCCTGACGTCACGCGAGCGTAAAGCGGCGCTCGCAGCGCCCCTGTAGGTCGTTCTCGGGGCTAATACGCATCCGCGGCCGTGCGGGGTAAAGAAAAGAACCAGAAAGCTCGCCTTCGAGCATGGCTTTCACCACAAGCGTTTCCCGGTAAAGATTACGGTTGCATAAGCTGCAGTTGGCGGGAAGCGGCAACTGTGTGGCCGGTCTATATATAGTGCCGTACGTCGTGGCTCAGCAAGTCGGTGCTGTGATCGGTGCAATGCCTTAATATATCGCGAAGTGATGCGCTCAAATTTCGCATTACAGTGTGTCGTAATGGTCGGCGTTTTTTTTTTAGCTTTTTTCTCTATATGCCTTTAAGTCTCTTAATTGAGTTGCACAATTACTTTACAAGCGGCTGGGTCAAGAACCTGTCAACGAAACGGCTCCAGGAAGGAAAAGCGCTTCTCCTTGCCTGACACAAAAAATGCGTTCCTTTTCTTTCTTTTTTTTTTCTTTTTTGCATTCCGAGGTAGCTGTCGACTCCATAACTAGGGTACTAAGCCTCAACTGCTCGAGAGCGCCACCAATATTCCATTACAACTTTTAAACAACCTGTTCAAGCGCAGCGCGGCTTCGCAAGTGAAAGAGCAGATTCAATACGTGACCAAAAGCGGAGGTGGTGCGCGTACGCGCCAGTGTGTCTGGTACTGCGAGACCGCCACAACAGGTTTTGATGACGTGATGACAGTGGCGCACCGACGGGGGTTTCAGGTGTTGTAACCCCCCCCCCCCCCCTCCCTTCCCTGAGGCCGAGTTAATCCCCTTCCCATGCGTCCAGTCCCACCAGTCCAACGGGTACCTTCAGCGCTCTGTTCACATTGTCATTACAGTTCAGGAGGTGGCTTGAGGTCGAATTTTCCTGATTAACAAAAACACTCTATCACTGTCTTGTATTTATTCATTCACTCTTAAATTACTTTGAGTAAAACGCTGAAGAAATAAACATCGTCATCATCCTTGGTGTAATTATTATAATTATTAGGCATTTTATTTGCTGTTGGATTCCTCTGGCTAAAGCAAGGAAATAGCATATTATGCAAAGTACTTGCTTCTCCCCCCCCCCCCCCAAATTTACCCCCCCCCCTGGCAGAAATCCTGGGTGCACTACTGCGCGATGAGTCGTATTTTTCATGTCTGAAACCGCGCTGCTCTTGCCGCACGTTTTAATCTGGTCGCATTTAAAGGTAACGTAATCAATTATTATTGCGCTCTCAGGGAATCGAGGCTCCAAAGCGTGATTGCAGTGTCGATGGTTACCCAATAAAGCAATAAAAACAAGACAAAAATTCCTGTCCTACACCTACATTTAACTCGAACCATGCTAAGCTACCAAATGTGTTACACACCACCCGAGTGAGGAGGGGGGCGGGCACACCGAGCATGCCCCCCCCCCCCCCAATTTCTCTGTAAGTAGTATGCAGCTTACCCAGCCTTCCTTTTCCTCTCACCCTCCCCAATCAAGTGCGTGCTCTGCCCCCCCCCCCCCCCCCCAAAAAAAAAAAAAGAAAAAAAAAGTTGTGGGTAGGGCAGAGTGACTGCCTCCATTATGAAAATGGTACGTTACACAAGTGTACTCAGACCCAGCGTGTGTTTACTAAGGGCATTCCTGGAAAGGAAGCGGATACCTGGAAAAATGAAGCCTCAGGACGCCAGTCATGATGTGGGGAATTAATCATGAGCAAGATGCCCTTCAGGCCTATCAAGCTGATGAGAGCTATAAGTATGAACAGTTCACGAGCCACAGGCCTGGACTGCATCGAAGCACCAGATAACCATTTGTTGGAGCAACACCAGGCACCCTTCTTTCATGCATCTGTTGTGGGGAGTGAGTGGCAGAACTTAAGTGCCCGTATACTTGCTTCTGATGCTACCGATTTCAGTGCTGCCAACACATCCTTAATTGAAGTGAACAGTATCATGCAACTATAAAAATGCAATGCATATTACTACCAAGTGCAAACCCAAATGGCTATATGCAATGTGGATTAGTGTAATTTCGTTGTCTGGGCATCACATCTACTTCACGTTGAGCGAATAAGGCAGTACACTGAGTTCTGCGACATGTTTTCCATCGCAAGGGAGTTCTTTGTCAAGACAATTCTAGTGGAGCTCTTTAGCAGATACTTTATGTGACAGCAGACCAATGCAGAAGAAATGTATACTGCTTCTGCAATGGGCACACAAGTGGCTTCATTGTTCTTGTGTTGAACTGTTTAGCTGGCTCAGCCAATGCAGATTTGGTCTTTGGAAGGTGAAGACATTTCTCCATCTGTACTCTGGTGCGCAAACAAGATGGCATAATGGACATGTGCCAAAGAGGGTTTCTACCAGCACTGCACTGGCTTGTCATCCACCTTCCAACCCATAGCTTCAGTGCTGTGGCCGTGCACCATGGTCTTCAACAGCAGAGCTTGATGACCAAGCTTGTCACCTGCAGCTCCATTGTATGCTATGGAAACCTATGAGGAAACACCGAGTGCTCAACCAGCCTCATCTTGTACTACATGGACCACTCATCGGCAGCAACGACATGTCGTAGGATGCTCACCACATTATAATTTTTAAACGCTAGCAATTGTGAATTGGTTACTTAATTTTGTTGTTCAGATTGACTTTTGCTTGTAGCTGTAGATTGACATTTTGTAAAATTTTATTTTGCAGATGTCGTAGGATTCTCACTGTGGTATTTTCATTTTTAAATGCCAATCACTGTAAACTGGATACTTCTTTTCTTTCAGACTGGCTTTTGCGTGTAGTTGTTCATTTGTGTTTTGTAATCTTAAGTGATTTCTCCTTTTTGTTTACTTATAAATGCTTGTTCATAACTGCTGTCCTGTCCCTCATCTTTCCCCTGTACGCCGGAGTCTCAGATACTGTGAATCTTTAAAACTTCAAAACTCTGCTCAAATAATCTCTGGTGTCATTAAGTAGCAGATCATGGTAACACACAGTGCTCATCAGATTTATCACAACAAGCACTTCTGTGATTTGTATTATCTTCCTTGCCAAGAGCCAATGCAAGGGCGGGCTTGTTTAAGCAAACCATGCATGGTTACTGTGAACACATGATAATGTAATTCCCCGTGACAAGTTAATTTCCTGCTGAGCAGTATGTGTACCATGGATACCACCAGGTTACTTTCAACATTGCAGTTTATTTGGGAACATAACATTTTGGACGACAAAAAAGGTTCGCAATTTACAAACACTAATTGGACAAAAAGATTTACTGCACAGTTATTTAATAAAAATTTGAAGGACGCTTAAGCTTCGCCTTTAACAGTGGAACGCGATAGCATTCAAAGATCCCTGAATGCTTGTCAGGCTTCCCGGCAACTGCAGCTTTCTTTTTTCTCCACCTTCGCCTCTGCGTGCCGCTACCGTTTTATGCTGCCGAGCGCCATCTGGATGCGCTTTTCGCAAGTAACCTACCCGAGCGCGCCACTGTTGTTATGATAGAAATGCTGGAAAAGGGGTTTGTGTTTGAGTTTCCTCGTGACAGAATTACGTTTTCTCGTACATTCAAATTACAATCCAATGCTATCATGTCTGTAGGTTGTACTTAGGTCTTGCTTTACGATTTTTCTGACGGATTTTAGTTTGAGAAATACAATTTTTGTTCAACAACGCCTTGCGCCATGCAGAGGACCTGTGTGGTCGGGGTGGTTCAGTATGAATTACTCCGCCACAGACGCCGATGCTTACGCCGGCGCCGATGCCGGATTTTCTGCAACACGGTGCCCTTAACGCTATCGCATTAAAACAAGTCACACTAGAGAAGAAGGCAAAATGGGGCTAAGCAGTGCTTGGTTGCTTAACAAAAGGAAGAGTTGTTATTCTAACAGCATGTGTTCACCTACCATATTTATTTGAATACAGGTAGAACATCTTCTTTTCGAAAATATTACCTAATAATGAGTTACTGACCTGTATTTGTGGCCAAAGAATCTCGACTTATACTCGTGAACAAAGCTAGCAAAAGCAAGGAGCTAGCGAACTTCTACCGTTGAACCTGCCACAAAGCCAGTCTGGAGATTATTCACACTGGCTTTAAAAAACACTGCATATCCAACGCACTTGACAGCACAGAGGATGACATCATTCATGGTGCCGAGGGCACTGGCGAAGCATCTGACAAGGACGACTTCTCTGGTAGTTCCAACGGTGACGCAGCTTGTGGCATCAACTAGCAAGATTTAGTAGCCGAGCTTATGGTGAATAAGGGTGTGCATGTTCACAGTTTTTCGTTTTTCTAAAAAGATATGGATTGACCTATATTCAAATTATTTTAAAAATTTTTTGTTGAGTTATATATTATAAAGCTCGATCTATATTCGAGTTAATACAGTAATCTATTTGATTGTTTTGGTAGAAACCCTCAGCACCGACAAATAAATTTTCACACATTCATGTATGTATCTTGACACAATGTTTCTACACTCTAGCCTGGCGTGCTACGATTCATTCATAAAATGAGTCAATTATTAGTAGAGACTGGAACTTTAGGCAAAATACCTATTTTTTTCTTTACATCCTTATGGGGCCTATTTAACACATATGCATAAACTATGGGTCTAGAAACATTTTAGTGGCACATTTATTGTGCTTATAAATGTATATTTCTATGTTGCTGCCTATATTGGATTTTCAGATTCAGAAATGCTTTTGTTTCGTGTTTTGTCCTAGTCCTATTCTCTTTATGATGTCATCACCCACTGGGAAACTTGGCTGAAAGCTGCCAATTAAACACGTTGCTGGCGCAAAGGCTGTTATTAACAGCTTTGCAGGAGACGGGAGCATCGCTGTGAGAAAGGCTCAAACTACACTACGCGACAAAACACTTAAAGGTGACTTAGCAAACTTGTGCGCTTACCTCACATTTTTAGCCGACATCATTGAGAAACTTTAATGCTTGGCTGCAACTCTGACACGGAATGTGGGGCTCACTTTGGACATTCCAGAAAGATTCACCACCATCCGCAAAAGACCTTTTGCTGATGGTTTAAAACTTCAATCTGTCTCGGACAAAAATAGAGTTTTTGGTACTGAATGAACCATGAACCGTCAAAGGTTCTGATTGGCAAACATTCTGGAATTCCAGAGGGCGTTGGATTATTGAGTGTTCTGAAGTACAAATACGTGCCCCTAACTTCAGTGTATGTCAAGCATTCCTCTTCTGCATACAAGCAAATACTCAAAAAGGCGCAACATGAAACCAGAAAACCTTGAAGGTGCTTGTATGCGACTACTTTCTCAACATATCTCGTGGTGTCCAGTCGCACTAAATTTCAGATAAACCTTGCAACATATGCAGTTTGCCTCATCCCATCTCGTTTTATTGAGAAACTAAAGTGAATTACATAAAGCAGGGGGTTAGTGGGCTTTCCTTAGAAAATCGTAATTTGTTCTCAGACACACACAGCGGAAGTTATTTGAACCTATACATTCTTAAAGGACAGTATTTCACGCCTATATACTAGTGCATTTTATAGGCGACTTAAACAGCACTTTTTTTTAGTGCCTATACTTCTTATCTGCAATTATAAGCAGCAAAATTATTATTACACAAAATCTGGGGCTGCCTAGTTATTACTCAAGAGGTGGTGTGCTTAAGCAATAAAATTGATTGTACTTGTTCCCTTGCAACTACTACCTTGCAAAAGCAAAATAGGATTTCATTGTATATTAAGATACAAAACATTAACAGCCATGTGGAGCTACTGTGACTGAATGCATTACAGAGTTACAAAAAGGAATGAAGCAGCCTTCACACAAAGTGAGTTAATACAAAACTATCAAGTGTTCAATGAATCAAGCTTCTAAATGCTAAAAAAATTAGCACAGATACTGCGAGAGTGACTTGTAAAATGAGTTATCCTTGTGCCATAACTCATAATCACCAGGACTGTCAGTTCTAAATAGCCCTGAGCACATTTTCACGGGCACTCTTTGTTCCAGAGCCATGTCCAAAGTAGATACCACACATCCACTCCTGATGCTAGAGCAGAGCAGATTGCACATGATCAAGGATTTAACATATGAAGTGGTCAAATGCGGCTATGCCACTCAGAGTGTAATCAAAGTCAGCTTCAAGCAGTGCAGTCATCCATCATTAACCTAAGCTATCTAAGCTTCGGACGGGGCATTGAGCTCTCATGCACATCCCACTGACTTTTGTCACATAGCCACTATGGTCATGCAATGGCTATGGCATTCTGCTGCAGGGCATGAGGTGGTAGGCGTGATTGGTTATGGTGATTATATCGCTGAGGAGAATGCAAAAACCCCAGTGCGTTTAATGTGCATGTTAGGTAACCTCCAGGTAGCAAAATTAGTAGCAAAACTAATCTTTAACCGTTCACTACTGTATTCTTCATAGCCCAGGTGCAGTTAAAAGATCATCTTTAGGAATGCAGTTGAGCCCCACAATGTGCTTCAGTAGCATCTCTTATTACATTCACATTTGCCTGACAACCTTAACAGCAGGGTGTCACTATTGCTTCCTTTTGGTTCTGCAACAATTGATGGGCAAAATTTTGAAAGAGCGCAGCAGACAGTAACAATTTCATCTAGCGGTGTTAAATTGTCTTCAGGTCGACAGGCATCATATCAATGGAGAAAGTAGACTTTAGAATGACAAACTTAGTCTGACTAGGCCAATAATCCTTTCAACATGGATGCGCACATTGGGTAATTTTTTTGTGCTCTCCACCTCTTTGGCTGGAAGCTGTTTTTGCCTTTGGTGCAAGCTGGAATGTGCTCTTGCACAGTGAAATCCAACCCTTTCTGATATGTTAAACCCTCGATGAGCAAGCACCACTCTCATGAGGCAGCAACTTGTCCAGCAGACCACAGTTCTTGCCGATGTGTCTGTCACTGGTCCACCCACCCCAACCTTAAGATATATAAGTGACGACACCGTGTGAGGTGATGCCAATCAAGAACCACGCTATGTTGCTACCCTTACACTCTGACCAAGTTTCACTCCTTGCTAGAAATGATGATGGCCTCTCTATCCTTATTTCAAAGCAGTCAATTATTATGACCACATCATTTCTTAATGCATCATAAAATCCTAGTGATGCTGTATGATGCAGTGCCGTTTCCTCGACTCATGCAACAAAATTAAATAGGCTGATTAGCAGCGATAAGTTTGCCGTTCTTGTGTAGAAGGTAACCTTTGCCTCACACTCTTGATGCTTCTGACAGCTGCAACTGCTTGTTTTCATTACGTGCAGCGTAGACAGAGGCTTCAGCAGTGTGCTTCAAGTGGGGGACTCAAAATATTTGTGGAGGTAGAAATGGGGGGCTGAGCCCTCTAGTTCCCAGTGACCGGGGGACTCAAACCCCTCCTTCCCCTCCTGCTTCTGAAGTCCCTGGCTCTTTCTGATTTGCTGGAGCTTCATTACCCTTTGGCCTTCGCTAATTCTCCAGTTACCTGACACCAGCGGTGGCACATTGTTTTATGCGGAGTCTTGCGACGGAACAATGAAGCCGCTTATACACGATGTGTGGTGGTTGCGTGCGTGTTATGGCTGACACGCGGCAGGCGTCTAGGAAAGGAGGGAACGCATATGGTTACTGTGTAGATTGTTGAGCTCAGCATAAGCGAGTGACATTCCTTTGTGCCGTGATCACACAGTTGGCATGGATATTGCGTCTGTGCTACACAGGGATAATGGAAGCTAAAGGTTGGGAAAAAGGGGGGGGCTGAGCCCCCCCCCCCTTTCCCTTCACAATGCCCCACACTTAAAGGGAGTGGGAAGCATTGCTTTTCCAAAGCTTGGATGTCCATCATGGTTAGCTCTGTCTGTACAGCGACTCCTCAGAAAAGAAAACAAAGGTCACAACCCATTTTGTGGGTTATCGATGTTGACAATGTGGGAACAATGATGCCTTGTAAACACATTGCTGCACTCTTGAGAAGGGGAATGGGTTCCTCCTGAACAAAACCAAGGTCTCGGGCTCACAAAATTTGCAAAAAAGCTACAAACCAGGCTCGTTTTCTACCATGCATGTGGCTTTCACCTTGATCGTCCAGAGGAGCTGGCCTTCCACCGTGTTGCTGCTCGCAGTGCCGATCGACTTCGTAGCTGCCACCACAGCATCAGCCTAAAACTTATTTTTCAGCATGCGCCGTCTTTTCACAAGATCGTGGCGCGCAGGGCCTTCCCTACGCATGCTGTATCCTAGCAGAAGTGTTTGCGCCCAATCTAGATTCATCTCCTCCCACAGGAATAGCACAATTGGCCTGTCTGCCAATTGTGCTATTCTTGTGCTGTGTCTCAACATTTCAATCAGCAAAAGAGGTTTTCGAGCTCACCTGACCGAAAGTGGGCTCTGCGCACGATATCAACACTGTTGAGGTTGAGCTCGGCCAGCCACAAACTGTGCTGCTTTGAGCTAAGCATCTTTGTGTGCTCACAGTGATTGTTTATGGCCGCTGGCCAGTGGAAGAGGTTTCTGTTTGCCAACTGCTGTCTCATTGTTGTTCTGCTGCGGTTCGAGCATCCAAATATTGCGCAGAGAACCATCACTAACGAGAGTGACATTAGAAACATACTAGCACTTGTTCACTGCCAAGCCAGCCAAGCTGCGGGTGGACCTCCATAATGGCAGACTGGTATCCAAGAATATTTGGCCGTCGGAGGCTACAGCAGGTACCAGCCAATCGGGGGAGCGATCGTGCGAAAGCAGTGTGTTCCTCCATCAGGAAGCTTTGTCTACTCTTGAAAACACGCAACATGGTGCGAAAGTGCACCCTCCCCCCGCCAACTGTACCCTCGTCTTGATCGATTCAATGCAAGGTAGCCGAAAAGATACCTTTGCCTCCGGTCAATAACGCTTTGCATCAAATTTTCGAGCCATCAATCACATCAGTGCTATGTAAATCTTCGACGCACCAGTCAGCGATGCAGATGTATTTTTCTATTTACTGCAGCTAACACTCTGAAATTATTTGATTCGCAGTTTCCTTACCTTGCACCATTGGACATGTAACAAGCAGTGTGGTATTCATGCCGAACTTAATTGTCATGGCAGCACTTGCGTTTTAATGGAGCGAAGTTTGGTTGCATTGTCGACTCTCACAGCTGACATCCGCAGTGGTTTGCTGCTTTCACCCAAGGAGGAGACAGCTTAGTTTTCCATGTGATTGTTCTGTTTATTGCGATGAACAACACACCATGCTGCCTCACGTACAAATAGGTTCAAAGCTTGCACTGCAACTTACAGCAGCTGAAAATCAACATATAATCTTCTGATGTGCTTCAGTGTATGATTCTGTGCTGTCCTCAAAACATGCTACAGTACAGACCACTTATAACGTAACCGCTTACAGTGCAGGACGGGATATAGTGCGGTCTTTTCAGACTCCCGTTAATTTTCCCATAGCACTCCATGTATACATGTATCGCGTATAGTGCATTTGCGGGAAACGAAATACCGATTACAGTGCGGCTGCCTGGGAGTACGGAAGTCAGCTGAGACGGCGAACACTCCCCTCAAACGGGAGCACCAAGGAGTGCTCGAGGAAGAAAGAGAGACGAAGTGGAGGAAAAGGGCACGTGGTGCAAACGAACAGCCAGTGAGGCTGAAACCAGAATCTTGAGTGCGAGTCATGAAATATCACGGTGCGCATAGTGAGCGAGGGCCACGAAACTGCCAACACCGGCCAATGCTCGCTTCACGATAACAGCAGTAAACGAAACTTCAGGGAGCGGGCGGCGCCGGCACGGCACGGCGAAGGGCGCACGCGGAGACCGTGGAATGTGAGGGAGAAAGGCGGCAGGGAAGCGGATTTCGTCTCGGCAACTCCGCCGCTTCGGTGGCTCCCCTCGTCCTCCCTCGTGGCTCCCTCACTTTCGACTTTCACCGTGCGCGCCCGTCACCATGCAAGAGCCGCCGCTCCAGCCGGCCCGGCGCCAGCTCCCTGAAGTTTCGTTTTCTGCCGTTATCGGGAAACGGGCGTTTGCCGGCGTGGGCAGTTTCGTCGGCCGGCCTGGGACAGTGCCGTTGCTTCCCTCTGCACCGTAGCCGCAGCGTGCAAGGTCAACACGTGACTACAAAGTAGAGGAAGCATAAAGGAGAAAGAAGGGTTCACTGCCATTTTTTACGCGTGGCTGAGACGTCGGCACGTACACGCATGTTTTGGCGCAACGCAGAATCGGCGACCTTGCCATTTGAGAGAGGGGAAATTTCCGCCACATTTTTTTTTCTTTTTTTTTTCGTTTTGTTCGCGCGCGACATTGAGGGGTCTCTCCTAAGCTTTTACTCTATGGCGGTGCCGGAGCAATGCCGGTCGGAGGCGCCGCCGCGTGATTTGGTTCGAATTAACGAGATTCGACTGTAAATTGAATGCAAACGTTCTAGCCACATTCCTCGACTGTCGCATACGCGTGGCGGTTCTGTGCACATGTTTTGCATATGTGCGGGCCTTGAAAATTGTTGCTTTGGTTATAGTGCGGTACCGATTTTAGTGTGGATATTCGCGACTCCGGCGACTTACGTTATAAGCAGTCTACACTGTATAACATGCTATACCCTGTAGGTATATCATCAATAATGTGGTATATTTCTCGTAGCTTGGCTTTTTCTTTGATTAAAATGTGAACACAGTGTGCCCACTTTTCAACGTACGCTGTCTTGAAGGTGGTATATGCTACCTTATTTAAAGTCCGCTGCAAATGATACTCAGTGAATGTATGGTGGAAGGGTAGCGCAACACGTAATATCCAAGTTCCCAGCTTCCGGAAGTGCTAGTTGAATCAGCTTCGAGTTGAATCAACAAACGTCAAAGAGCGATAACTGCTCGTATGCTAAGGGGATAGCAGACAACAAATTTGTAGCACTGAACATTGTGCTGCACGCCTAGTGCAAAGAGAAGTAAACTTCAACAAAGTTTATTTATCCCTCAAGAGATGGCGCATTGTGTATACAAAGAATGCACACGAATTGCAGTGAGAAAAACCGCGAAGTTTAACCCCCAAACACCCTTGTCAGGCGGTGCCCGACAGCGGACCGCTATGGCCGTGTTGCGTTGTCGGGACAACGGACCGCAAAGGGTTAAGTTGTGGCGCCATTTATAGAAAAGACAAAGTGCAAATAAACATTTGAGATTTATAGCCTCTAACGGGCTCGATATACTCCGACGTAACGTCGACGCGCGCGTACGCTAGACACAGCAACGCTATGCTAGCAAAACGCGAGCACTCTATAGATCTGACGCGAGGCGCGACTGACGCGACCAACGTCCGTTGGCGCGAAATGCAGGATGCTGCATTTTGCGCCGACGACGATGCTGCATTTCGCGCCAACGACGTTACCCAGACAGCACCGCGTCCGCTCTACGCAGTGCTCTGCTCATTACTGAGCATGCGCTGCTTTGGCTGCGGCCACTGCGTCGGGCCGCGTCACGTTGGACTATAGGGCAGGAGGATTTGCGCCTGGCGTGGCATCGCCGACGTGACGCGACGAAACGAACGCTGGCATGCGCGTTGTGAACGTCGGAGTATAACAGAGCCTTAAGAACTGGTAGTGCTCATGGCTTACAGCACACATGTGCCGCAACATCACGGAGGCCCTGTACAAAGGGTGCAGCATCTTTCGTTAAGTCGTAGCGTTGATAAATCGAGAACATATTTCAGAAGCGCAGAATGTTCTCGAATACGTTGCTGTTGAAGCGCTATGACACTAAATTTCAAGCAAATACAAGCATCAGTCAGGATCGAACTAATGGGCGCGCGCAATAGTGCACGACAGCACCGAAAATACAGCGTGCCGAGGCTCATAGCCTTGGCTGCACTGCCAATATATTGTTAGGTACAGTATAGGTTATCATTGAGATTGGCTGGTCGTGAGCAGCAGATAAGTAATAGAATCAGGCGGAAAATGTTATACCTCGATAACATGGGCCATTTTCGGTTGCAATCGAACCCAAAAGGGACCAAATTTTTCAACTGCGATTGGCTTCCTTCAGCAGCTAGCGCACGATTTCTTAAGGCACTATTTCCACGAGTTGTGGGAGCATGGCGTTTTGATGTCAGTGTGCACTTGTGCAGTTGGGTGCAGTCAGAATAGGCTAAGAAAGCTTGGTTTCAATATGTGGCTTGGGTCCAACTGTGAATGCAAGCTGATGGGTACTCATTATCTACACTTTCTCCACAGAAAATCGCATGAGAACATTCAAGCATTCTTTAAGTTGGTTTGGAGAGAGAAACAAATAAAAAGGCATCGGGAAGCAGGAATTGAGCTGACCTGAAGACAGCTACTTTCAGTTTTGAATGCCCAGGATCATAGTTTTCTGGAAGGCAACCAATGCTTATTTTGTACTGTGACATTGTTGTCGACGCCTAAATCGAGTGTTGGGAGAAACAACCTGTGGTGGTTTCATAACAAGGTGGTTCAGAGATGGGAGGAGCAGAGCCTGCAAATCCTGCTTGCCTTGAGAAACACATACATGCTGCCAAAGGGAGCGTTTGACTTGCATTCATGGAGAGGCAAAAAGAAAAAAAAATGTCTATGGGCAGGTAGCTGGGGGGGGGCACAGGTCATACAGAACTACTATGAGAAAGCTTCAGACTCTTTTTGATGCCAAAGCATTCATGGTTTGGTGTCCCATGCTCCACAGGTGCATGAGACACCAAACCACTAACTGCAGTATGCATGGAAAGCAGGTGAATGAGGTTACAAAAGAAAAAAGCGAGCACTCTAGGCACACTTTTAAATGTATTCTGTATTGATGATGGATGACTGATGCAGGGGAGGGTCAAGTGCATCATGTGCCATACCCGTGATATTTAACCACAAATGAATAACCATGAAATCACACCTCTTTTCTGTTATGCACATGCAATATGTACAATCATTGCATTCTACCGGTGCTAACATATGGGTCAGAAACTTGGAGGTTAACAAAGAAGCTCGAGAACAAGTTAAGGACCGCACAAAGAGCGATGGAACGAAAAATCTTAGGACTAACGTTAAGAGACAGGAAGAGAGCAGTGTGGATCAGAGAACAAACGGGGATAGCCGATATTCTAGTTGACATTAAGCGGAAGAAATGGAGCTGGGCAGGCCATGTAATGCGTAGGATGGATAACCGGTGGACCATTAGGGTTACAGAATGGATACCAAGAGAAGGGAAGCGCAGTCGAGGTCGGCAGAAAACCAGATGGGATGATGAAGTTAGGAAATTTGCAGGCGCAAATTGGAATACGCTGGCGCAAGACAGGGGTAATTGGAGATCGCAGGGAGAGGCCTTCATCCTGCAGTGGACATAAAATAGGCTGATACGACATGCAATATCTATTGTCCTGCACGAAGGAGCTGGGTAATGGTGTCTTGCATGATGAAACAAGAACATCCCGACTCGGGCGAAATGATAGAGGTTATGGAAGGTCAGAACACAGTAAAGGGGTTAAAGAGCTCTTCAGACTTAAGTCTGGGAGGCTATAGCAGTGTAATGATTGGGCGGAATGAAGACTGTCGTGTTGTCGTACGTGACATTCAGCTACAAGCTACAAGAGAACACTAGCCAGCCGCACTAGAAGGAATGCTTCCTACCACAACGGTTGCAATCGGTAGCGTATGAAGGCAAAATTCTGTCTGCTGCGAGTGTGGCTCAATGCATTAAAGGCATGCACGTGAACGTGTAGCACATTTTGGCTTTACATCATAAGGAACTATAGCAACTGAGGGTGTATGCCCACCCTGGGTAGAGCACCTTTGGCACAGCTGGCTACCATGAGGGGTGGCTAGAAAAAATCAATCCGGTGCACATTATTTTGCTCTTCCGGGTTCTCCCTGTACCAATTCTCATGGTAGGTGCTCTTGACTTGCACTGCTAGGGAAGAGTATGCGTGCAAACATCCAAGTGCTGAGCAGTGTTCTACAAAGCTTTACAACACCATCACTGCATTGTATCATTGATGGAGAGAGGTGGAAATAGAGGGAGCCTCAAGCGGAAGCCCCTTCACACCAGGAAGCGACCTGCTAAGCCAGAAATGAGCCAAGCAAGCTCCCATTCCACTACATCACCCGCATTTTCATCTTTGTTGGTCAGCAGTCTCCTTTGTTTAATGTATTCCTTTGGAAAAGATGCTTACATGTCTCAAGGAATTGTAGAAAATGTATTTGCGGACATGTGCTGAAACCCTGCAGATAACGTTCTTGGTGGCTGAGGATGCCAAAGAGCGCTCAAAACAAAGGCCATTGTTATGCCATCTGGCTTTTTGCTTCTGTCCTATTAAAAAGAAACAATAAAATAAAAAGAAAAAGAACGAGAACAAGGAAACAAGAGACAGAGACTCTAGAGAAATCGGCTTTGTATAAGTTTTATAAGCAGAAAAATTTAGATGTATTTGAGGTATTCACATCTTGCCAGCTGCTTTTCCCTTGGATTGCTGGATTTGTTGTTCCAACTTGTGGATGGTGTCCCTCTGGGCATCTTGCTTCTTCTCTAACTCCTGAAGCAGGGAATCATGCCTTTTCCTAGGATAAAAAAAAAAGGGGGTAAAGTATGCTGAATACTCAACATATACAAATTTATGGGTGTAAGTTTTTCATGGTTGGAAAAGGCACCCTTTTCTGAACACAGCCCAAACAGTTCTGTGAACTAGCCTTGATTAGGCACACATGGTACCCGAACATCAAACTGAACCACGTACATATCAACAATTTGCTTTTGGCGATATGAAGGCAGATTTTTGATGATTGAACTACTAGCTTTACACTAGTAAACAGCCACACAGGCATGACATGCTGACACCTTGCATGTGCACAACTCACAGATGCAAAGTTTCAAATGAAACTGACAGTGGCTATGCACTAAACATTGGATACCTTGATTTCCAAACTTAATTTCTGGAACTAATAAGGCAATCAGACATGGTTCTGCATAACCCCAAACTGCAGCAAATGACTGTCATAGCAGCCTTCACATTTAGGAGCAAATTCAATCATTAGGTAGCTGCTAGAATCATATCAAGATATGAAAGAAAGGTTCAAGATGCAAAGCAATGCTTTTGACAGAGAATTCACACACAAGGACCATGCTGTGCAATATCGTTCCGAGTGCCATATGAAAACAGCAACGGAAAGATATTTGCTCATCTTGCTCATGACTTGCTGATAGAAATGCATATGCAGGCTGGAATTGAACTACACAACAAAACTTATCTTTGCTCATCTTCAGGGAGCTGAATTGCAGCAGTTATAGAAAAATATAGCATATACATTTGGCGACCTACATCAGGCTTTGCTCCCACAAAGGCCCAGCGTACTTTATAAAGTACAGTATCGTAGCGTTTCAAAGAATAAAGCGTCACTCATGAAGCTTTCATAGTGTATTTACAGTGTGAAAATATCCGACACAAAAAATCAACAAAATGTAATGGTATATTTTAACACGAAAGTGTTTTATGCCGGGGTCCACCAAGACTTCACTGACGTATTTCCGTCACGGAAATACGTCAGTGACGGAAATACGTCATAGAACATAATACAAAGAAAGAAACCAGAAGAAAAAGTTCCACAAACATGCAAAATTTCGAAATCGAACCCACGACCTCTCGGTCCGCGACGATAGATCGCCGAGCGTTTAACCCATTGCGCCACAAACGCATTTGCAGAGAGCTACACAGACGCGCCTTATATATCTAACACTCCTCCGTGTACCCGCGCTCTTGCTCGGGGCGGTGCCGCTGCCTACGAGCAGAAAAGAGAAGTACTGCATTATGACACTAACGCGCACCGACAGTGAACGCTTCGGTGGTCTCAGCACTACGGCGCCTCGATGCCAGCATTCGAAGGGACGCTGGCATCAAGAAGCACTACCAACGCCACCTAGGTGGCGTTGGTAGTGGCGTTTACCGTACTATTTGAAGGGTTTGAAGGGTTTGAAATATTTGAAGGGTTTGCGACCCTTCAAATATTTCTACCTCTGCTAATAATGAATCAATTTAAAAAATTCTTGTGGTAGAACGCTCCCTAGAGGACACTTAGCAATTTCCACCAAAATTTCCTATGCGGCCTGGAGAGGGGCCCTTTAAAAGGGCCCTGAACCACCCCTCGGGCTTGGTGAAAAAACATTCTGTAGATAGTATATGCTGCTGAGTATCTCAGCCAAATTTTGCACTCGTGCATGGTGTGTGGGGCTCACAAGCAGAGTGCGAAGTCACCTTTTGCTCAAACACTCTCTTTTCAAAGGAGGCCTTAGCCTCACCCGCTTTGAAGCTGCCAGTGGCTTGCATATGCCATCATATGCAAGATTCCCATAAACAGCTGCTATTGGCTGATAGCTCAAGGAGGGTGTTTGGATTTTTGTCTGTTACGGTGTATATTTATAGATGCAGTTTAGTAAACATGCTGAAGTAATCGAAAATCTGCTTTTGATTTTCATAACAATGATGTACTTGCATAAGAAGCTATCGTCTGCTCACGCTCAGCCGCAGCCACTCGCGTGGAAATTAAAACTTTGGCCACCCTGCTTATCGGTGTAGCCATTGAGTCTTGCGAATTTCTATTAGTTTTGAACACTCAATTAGCCTCAAACCACGCAAAGCTCAAGGTCAGACCACACGTACGCTTGCCAGCTTGTGCTCACTCCTGGCCGCCCATTGTCTAGAGGCCTTGGCAGACATCTCTTCCGTATTGAGCTATCCATCGGTCAAGCTGGTGCAGGAAAAAGCCGGTTCACACCACGTGGCACGGCCAGACTGGAGTACATGAGTGCGCACTCCAGCCCTGTCGTGCACATTGCAAACACACTACAGTTGCCACGTAGCTGCATCTGCTACGTGATGTAGATACTGCGGGGTGCTGCGATGAGTTCGCTTGCTGGGCTCACGTCAGTGTTCCATAATTTTTTGAAGCGTGTCCCTAAATTGAGCCAGAAATCACTAAATGAGAGGTCCTTCGAGTTATTCCTCGGAGGAAAGCGAGCGCATTGAGACGCTTGGCGTGTTTTCGTTTGGCCTTAACGAGACGCAGTTAAAATGCAGACGAGAGCTTGCACGGACAAGGAATGTACAGAAAAAAAAAAAAAAAAAACATTTCACCAAAGCAACTATAATGCTTTTGCATTCCCACACGTAAGCAGTCTTAAGTGTCTCTGCCGAATTTTCTTATATTTCTTCACTAGTTTCCGGACCCACAAGTAACTAGGTATATATATTTTTTTAAAAACCAATTACTACGGCACAGCTTGCATACAAAATAACATTTAATGCAGTCTAGCCAATTTATACTCAACCCCAATACTTCAAATACTTATGTCTATAAATAGAAATACTTGCTTGAAAATTCACTGTATAATAGGATGGGGCACTGTAGGCCTATAGTGAACTCCATACAGCATGTTTGATTGCTTTCCCTCAGCACCTTTTGTTAAGCTGGAGCTTCCCCAGGTGATCCCAATTATTTTTCATTGCAGGAGACTTACTTCAGAGGCACGTGGCACTAACTGGTTGACGAGGCCCTCATGCCTGAAGATTACTTTCGGTCATGGGATGCACAGTATTTAGCAATGACATCCTTACTTGCAAAAGAAATACTTACACTCGATGACAACCTAAGAATTCAGTAAAAGCTCTTCTTACAAAACTACACTACACCTGCTCTTAGCACCTCTGCACTCCTAAGCATAGTCCCCGAGAGACAGCAATATTTTCACCTATGGTCGTGTATCTTACACTATTATGTTGCCATATTATGCACGACCATGAAACAGGAACAAAGTATTTGTAAATGCTTCAGTTTATTGGTCAGGAAACCTATTGTGGCGTAAAATTCGATAAACACAGTAGGCAGAAAACGACCAATATGTAAATAAAATGTGGACAAAACGGTTAACAGTGTAAGAAATGAAAGGTGTTGTGTAGTTTTTTAAATAGTGTAACTAAAATTTAACAGAGCTAGGTGCATAGATGCTTTTCAACTTTATAGATTTTACAAGATTCTCGCCCTCTGACAACTATGGTACTGCACCACAAATGTCAAAATATGCAGCAAATGCAACAGGCTTTATCGTACTTTACTAACTACCTAATCTGCAATTAAACTGCTTGTTTAAACCTTGCACACAGCACAGAGCAAGAACTACCATCACAGTTACTGTGTTAAATGCCAGCTATAAATGTGCACAAACATGCTGCCGTTGAGGTGATTCCTTTTGCCGACAGTGATGCAACAATGCAGGCACGCCTGTTTAACACTTTGACAAGGACAGGACATTTGTGCTGTCGCACCGAAATGAACACGAAGTGATTCCGTGACTGACACAGTTTTCAGGCGAGTCTGTATACAATGGCTTAGTGTCCCATCTTTGGTTAGCAGCGCGACGATCTACATGGAAGCGAGAGAAGGGATTGGAAAGAGCGCTACCAACACGCCCGTTCAGCCACCCTTGCGAATTAGTGTCCCATTTTTATAGCACTGTATACTTATTCAAAAGAATATTTTCATGCCTGTGGCCCCTACGTCCATCTAGGCACCCTGTATGATGAGTGGTGACCAGCATCTGCCATGGGAGAATGGCACATTTTAAATGCTTAGACAGCTTTCATCAGTATGTATCGTGTAAGTGCATGTTTGTGTGTCCTATGAATTCATGTGGCATGCTCCACTACCCAACCTGCAGTGCAAAACCTCTTACCAGCACTCACCCCAACCACTGCAATGGTCATGTAAGCACTGCACACAGTTTTGTTGCTCAAAACTGTGTAGCCTAAATTGTGGCAAGTATTTCTTAAAATAACAGATAAAATCTACAACTAATGAAAATAGCAGCATTTATATGGTAACAAAAGAGTTAATTAGGTGCACCACGTACATAATTAAAAATCTGTATTTCCCCCCCAAATTATACTACCTTCTCTTAAAACACGGCCTTTTACCCTCCTGCTTTTCATATTCTGAGCTATAAAGAAAAAGTGGAGGCCTCAATTACTGGCTCCATCACCAATGCCATTCTACCTTAATTTCTTGAAGTTTAGGCTTCAGAAATGTTTCCTCATTTCTGTATAACTGGTGCTGTTGAAAACAAAGTTTTTAGCAGGACTCCCATGTTTCTGTTTGCACCTGATGCATTATGCAATATTGGGTGAGCCAGTGTTCATGAAAGAATACCGCTGTTCAGGGCATGTGCATTGCAAAGGATGCAAAAAATGACACTATGCCAAAAAGTATGGCTTTTGTCTCTTTCAACCATCTTAGGTGCATACAACTACAATGCTGCAATTTTAAGTAAGCGTGCCAGAAGTATTTCCTTTCAGTAAAACTGTTCTCACTGATTATTTCCTTACCCTTTCTGTTAAGCTTTAATACCACTTCATCTATGCCTTATGGCTATACCATGAAGACCTTACAGTGAGTAGTGCCAAGCATGCATGCTTGTGGAACACTGCTACCATAAAACAAACATACAGCCTACCACAAAAAAGTAAAGGTTAGTTTGCTGCTGTCGACAATGGGCAACTAGTCTTTACTTTCTTTTGATAGGGGTTATATTGTAGCTTCATGTCCAAGTAGTAAAGGAAGCAAAATTGTTGCACTAACAGTTCTGTGCTGATGTAATCCAGTCTTTTGTCAACATTTTGTTTGGCGTCTTCTAGCCCCTGCTTTATAAGTACAGGGCCAATTAACTTGTACACCCCTGCATCAGCTTCTAGAAGAGCCAGCTCCTGCAGAGAAAAAAAAATTAAATGTTGAAGAATGCATCAATTCTATGATCACTTGTATTAAGTGAACATAAATATCTCAAGTTCTAAGAGTACACAGACATAAGGAACTACCGTTACCCAAATGCAATACAGCACTGGATGAACAGCTCTATCATTTATGCACAGATCACTATTAGATTGCTGCTCAAGCAGTGCTCTTTCAATAAAAAGTTGCAGTTTCGCCTGAAAGACAAAGCATCGATTGAGATAGCAAATTATTAGAGAGCTATATGAAGCAAGGATAGTAGTTTAATGGGCCGTATAAAGTTGTAAACATTCGCTAACTAAATAAACAAGCACAGTGTCACACGTGCACAGGTAAACATGAACACATCTCGCTCGATGACCGAGGAAACTTGCTGTGAAAATGCTGGAGTGAGAAAGCACGCCAGCAGCAGCGGGCAAATTAACCTTCGCGCTGTCTCTCGTCTCGCTTCAACGCAAACCGAACGTCGAAAGCACAGCGCATACGAAGCTACCGACACTCGGCACACGCACTTCGTCCCCATCGCAGATTGCTTTGAAGATGAGGCCCGCACGGGCGCACACTCCTCTCACATCGCAGATAACTTTACAAGATGCGGCACCCATGCTGTGAGCAGCGGCCGACGGAGCAGAATGCGGCCCCCTTCCCTCCCTCCCTCCTCGTCGTCGCCTTGCCCCTGTGCCTCACGCGCGAAAGACCGCGACCTTCTGGCCTGCCTTCATCCCTCGTCATTGAGCGAGATGTGTTCATGTTTACCTGTGCACGCGTGACACCGTGCTTGTTTATTTAGTTAGTTAGCGAATGTTTACAACTTTATACGGCCCATTAAACTACTATCCTTGCCTCATATAGCTCTCTAATAATTTGCTATCTCAATCGATGCTTTGCCTTTCAGGCGAAACTACAACTTTTTATTGAAAGAGCACTGCTTGAGCAGCAATCTAATAGTGATCTGTGCA
The DNA here is from genome assembly GCF_013339745.2 of Dermacentor silvarum. Taxonomy (NCBI): domain Eukaryota; kingdom Metazoa; phylum Arthropoda; class Arachnida; order Ixodida; family Ixodidae; genus Dermacentor; species Dermacentor silvarum. The sequence goes on from NC_051154.1 coordinate 161,324,724, forward strand.
TAAATGATAGAGCTGCACACATTGAGCCGCAATTGCCGGCTTGCCCTCGTACGCTTTCACTTGCACACACAGCGTATGGCACGCGGTGACGATTTTATCACCGTTGGACTTTATACGGAACCTCATGGCGACGCCAGAAATGCGCTTGGAGTGTCCATATAATTGCTATCGCAATAAAAACTTTTGAAGAACCTTGACATAATTAAAACCAAAGCTTCTACATTACTGTCACTTGCTTAGCTGCTGCACAATGTATGATCACTTTCTGTTGCTATCAGCACTTGCTGAAAGTGCCTGTGGTGCCACATGGCAGACGACAAAAAGGAGTCATGGGTAACATGGCCTCCAAGATCACACATGCACTTCAACTCTCGTAGATTTGAACAGCAGTTGACCACTCTTAATTTTTTGGTGCGTAGTGGCAAGCACGACATTTCACAGCTGGATGCCGATCTAGAAGGCACTGCCACATATGACCTATTTTTTGCATGCTGTTTTGATCACGAGTTTACCTGGTGGGCCAGTAAGGCAAAGGAAGAAGTGTCACATTTTGTCAGAGCTTCTATGAACTGTTGTAAAATTGGTAGCAATTATCGAGCATGCTTTCTCATCAGTATGCTTTCTCACCTTCTGCCATTTCTTTAGCTTTAATATGATTTTGATGTGTCTGTGCCGAGACACAAAAAGCACAACATGAGAAGTACGATGTGCACAATAAATGAAACAAGGATACTCCAATCACTAACATACTGTCACTGTATTATGTAAGCAACAATGTGGATGTGAAGATTCTTTTCCAATCGTAAAAGAAAAATTAAATTATGGGGTTTTACGTACCAAAACCACGATCTGATAATGAGGCACATCGTAGTGAGGGACTCCGGATTAACTTTGACCACCTGGGGTTCTTTAATGTGCACCTAAATCTAAGTACACGGGCGTTTTTGCATTTTGCCCCCATTGAAACGCGGCCGCCATGACCAGGATTTGATTCCGCGACCTTGTGCTTAGCAACGCAACACCATAGCCACTAAGCAACCATGGCGGGAGATAGTTAACGCAAGCAAAATATATGAGGCACATGTGAATGCATATTTCCATTTTCTCAAGGGCGAGAGCTACACTGTGTGAGAGCTACACGCGAGAGCTACACTGTGCTTGCCTGACCCTTGAGCACATGCGTGAGTTGCAAGAGAAAAATTTGGGGAGTGCGCCAAGGTACTACAGAGGAGGACATACATCTGTGGCAAACTTTTCTTCTTCTGGCACATTGCCGGTTTAGACATGAGCAAGTAGTGGGGGGCCGTTTAGTGAGGTGAAGAGGAAATGAAACGATGAAGTAGATCAAGTGAAGGGACGTACAAATAAAGCCCCAGTGTTCTTAACTGTGCTTGGTGGTTCCACAGTTACTGGTGACCTGGACGTGATGTGAACACGCAACCTTCAATGGATCGTGAGACTCCAGACGACCTCAACCCCACTCCTACTACCTCTGCAACCAGTCAGGTATCTTCTACGGGCTTTATAGGAGCTACAGCCACCATTATACTACCGAAGCTGAGAACAAGTTCCGTAATCGTCATGTCGGAAGTTCGCAAGTATGAACTCCTGCTTGAAGCATTATCGCTACAGGCTACGGCCGAGATACGCGGCATCCTCGTACAGCCACGTGACGAAACTCCATATATGACAGTCAAAGAGACTCTTCTTTGCTGTCTCGTCCCGCCTGCGCATCGGCATATTCAGCAGCTCCTGAACAACGAAGAGCTCGATGACAGACGTCTAACCCAGTTTCTACGTCAAATGCAACACCTCATTGGTGACGAACTAGACTCCTTGGACATGGCCATATTGTACTTGAGTTGTTTCTACAGCATCTTCCAGCCAATGTACGCATGGCTCTCGTCACAGCTAAGCATAAGTCCTAGTCGAAACTTGCCGACGATATGATGGACGTCGCTCTGGCAGTCGTAAATCTTGTCCGTAGCTCTCCACTTCCTGAAGTGGATTCCCTTCAGGAACAGTAAAAGAGCTCGCACCTGAAGTCGCTGACTTGCGTCAGGAATTGCGCAACACTCGCAACTTCAATGACCAACCCTGTCCAACTCAGCCTCTCACACCGCCTGCTATGCAACGACCGTTTCAACAACCTGAGCGCAGTTTTTCATCACAGAGCCCGTGCTACTACCACCAACGTCGATGTATGCCACCCTGTTCATGGCACACAGGAAACGCTCAAGCAGGTCAATGTGTCACCTAACTGTACCCACATTTATGCTCCCTTTTTTCGTCGTGCTGTTTTTGATACACTGCACTCAATCTGCCATCCAGGCGTACGTGCCATGCAACACGTTATCACCACACGTTATGTCTGGCCGCGCATACGCACTGATATACGCGACTGGGTTTGCACATGTACAGCGTGTCAACGTATTAAGGTGCAACGGCACACCAAGCCTCCATTGGGAAAATTTCCTTTCCCAGATGCACGCTTCGACACCATTCATTTGGAGATCGTTCGACCTTTGCCACCATGCCGTGGTTATACGTATTTGCTTACATGTATTCATAGGTACACACGGTGGCCTAAAGCTGCTCCAATACCTGACATAACTGTCTACATGGATTAGCCGTTTTGGTGTGCCATCAACGGTGACCACTGACCGAGGTAGACAGTTTGAGTCGGCACTTTTCACTTCGGTAACATCTGGGTTGTGCGTGCATTCGCACAACTGCTTACCATCCTGCATCCAACGGCATCGTAGAGAGACTACATCGTCACTTCAAAACAGCACTCGCCGCTCAGCCTCATACTGAGGATTGGGTATTACACCACCTTCTAATCGTGCTGCTCGGCTTTCGATCAACACTCCGACCAGAATTCGCCGGCTCTGTGGCTGAGATGGTTTACGTCTGCACCCTCCGTTTGCCGAGTGACCTCGTCAACCCAGTATCAACGCTGAATGTTTCGGATCCATCTTCTTTTGTCCAGCGTCTACGAATTTTCATGCAAAACTTGCGTCCATCGCCAACCTCTGCTCACACGAATAAGCACGACGTTTTCCTATCCTCAAACCTGCAAACATCCTCACACGTTTTTGTCCCTGTTGACAACCCTCATCATTCTCTTCAGCCCCACTATGACGGTCCTTTCCCAGTTATCAAACGTTCTGAACACCATTTCAAAATCCTGCGCAATGGGTGCAAAGACACAGTTACTATCGCAAGGAGCAAACTGGCTCCCATTATCAACACCTCCGTCTGACCACCTCTCCAAGTGACTATGGCCCCTTGTCCGCAGGGGGGGGGCCCCATCTGTGGCAAACATTTCTTATTCTTCTGGTGCATCGCTGGTTTAGACATGAGCGAGTAGTGGGGGACAGCTTAATGAGGCAAAGAAGAGGAAGTGAAACGATGGCGTAGATCAAGTGAAGGGACATGCTCAGTTTGTCCCTAGCCGAGGTCCTCGGTTCAAGTCACGGGTTCAATCAACATTTCTCTTTCTTTTTTCTGTGAAATTTTGCATTATTATACCATTAGAGGGCACGCTTAACTCCGTTTGTCCATAGCCAATGGCATTGCGCAATACCCAAGAACCGCTGTTTAACTCTTTCCATACCGCGCCCATTGGGCATCGTTAGTGCTCTATCAATGGTTTGAAACTCCGCTTTGGAGACCTTCCTCGCCGCTCACGGACATACTGCGCTATCGGAAGTGAAGGAGGAGAACTACTATATCTTAGCTTTCTAAGCAGTTCGCTTTTTTCTTGTGAGGTGGTGATTTTTAAACGCGCTCCGAAGTTTCGCGATCGTCAAAGGAAGACGAAAAAATGGCCGTTCGCAAGGTTTGAAACGCCACTTTTGAGACCTTCCATACCGCTCACGGACACACTACGCCATCAGACGTAAAAGAGGAGAAACTATATTTTTATTTTCTAAGCAGTTTGCTTTTTTCCCGCCCGGCAGTGATTTTTAAATGTGCTATGAAGTTTCGCGATTGCCATAGCAGAACGCAAAAATGTCCGGCTCCGAAAACGGCGCGTGTGCTTCGGGAGATCGCAGATATCACAAATTCTGCTGCCTTTGCGGCTGATCTTATCGGTACATCGAATAGCAGCAAGTCAGAGGACGCTGACTTTTCGTCGGACTTTGAGTCTGAAAGCAACGAAGATGCAAACCAGCCCGGAACATCAGTGGCCGCAGCACGGCATGCCCAACTGTAGTGCTTGCAGTTGAATTTTTGTAGCGAAATACATGTTCATAGAAAAAATGATTTTTTCTAAAATAGTGCCTAATAGATGGAAATACATTTTGTATATCTCAATTTTCGTAACATTTTTTTCTTAGTAGATACAAGCATGTCTTTACAAACTTCGTTCAATTTTATCTTGCACAATCTTGATTTTAACAATTTATATCTTTTTTATGACATACATCTCGTTAATAAAACTTTTATGTGTGAATAGTACATTCATTTTGCTTTCTGTTTATGTATTACAATAAATATTGAGCGCAGTAGCTCCTTCAGAAAAAAAAAAACATCTGCCATAACATACAAAAAAACACCTACTTTCCCCCATGGTAGGGAAAGAGTGAACTTCTGTCTAAATGGGATCACAGTGGCTGATACGGAGTCTGTAATGGCTAAGCATATAAGATAACAAACTCGCAGTAACAACATGATTGGTCCGCTGCTAAAGCAGCAGCTACCTAAACTCCCCCGTCGCAGCGCAACGGGGCATTCCACCAGCGTTATCAATAGGATCAGCCAGCCATAAACAGTGGTGATAAGAGTGGCATAGAACAGAGCTAGAAGGCATCCCTACATTACACCAGCCATTTTCCACACGCCTAGGATCTTCGGAGAGTGCGAATAATTGCGGTTTAGAAGGAAACAACATCTGGCTTCCTGATCTATAGTGCGCTCCACTACTTAACTTCTCGTGTGTTAGATCTACTATGGCTGCTGGGATGAAATTTATCGCATTTGTGCTCAAATTTAATGTTTAATCATGCACACATGATGATTATAACTATTTGATAACTATTTAGAATATATCCGTATTAACACACTATAAATGTAATAGTAACATTAGTAATAATAGTAATAATACTTATACAATGAATATAATACATCCGTATACGTACTGACTACTTGATTTGAAGACCAGATCGAATAGGACGTTATTTGATTCATTATTCAAGATTTTTTCAATAATTGCACACCCCTAAAATACATATAATTAAGGAAGTATTGAAGCGATTTTTTTACAAATGTTAAATTTTTTTTATTATGAATATCGCCACAGTAATTACGAGGGTCAATTCCCCAAGTGTGCGATAAATAACTAATTATGTTGCCTTTTAATGCAGCCAGTTCAAAATGCGTGCGAAGTGCAGTGCTGTTTCAGGAGCTAATCAGGAGGCTTATTACATCATCGAAATCCAAGGTGGTGGTCATGTGGCACCTCACATCACTAACACACACACTAACACCATGACTGTGCTGCCAAAGTTCAGTGCACCGAGTACTGAACAAGAGTGCAGAGACGCACAAAATAAAGAAGGATGGAAGGGTCGACTGGGCAGCGCCCTGCTAGCTTTCAGTGAAATGGTTAATTATTTTAAATCTGGGGTTTTATGTGACAAAACCACAATATGATTATGAGGCATGCCGTAGTAGAAAAAAGTGGGAGGGGGGGGGGTACACATGATTTTTCATATCAGCATTGCTTTAATCTTTTCTAACCTGTAGCAATAGAAAGCCTGATTGTGACGTCATGTGTAGCTGTCCAACAAAGAGATATCTGCATGAAACTCCCTCACTTAGAAAACAATGCACTGCACACAGTGTTTCGAATAAGGCTGAAACGGGCCCTGAACCACTTTTTATCAAAGTGGAGAAATACATTTGAAGTAAAAATAGGCTATTTCAGAAATACTTTGCTGCAAAAAGTACTTTAATGCGTTCAGCAGATGCGGAGTTATTGGCAATCAAACACGGCCTCCGCTGTGCTCCCCTTCCTCTTTCAATGCCTTGCACTGCGAGGCAAAGTGGGGCGGCGGGGCAACAACGTATGCTACCCGCGGACTATGTTATTTCACCAAGCCCAAGGGGTGGTTCAGGGCCCCTTGAAACTTCAGAACTTATACGACTGCTTCCACTCAGGTGCGCGAACTGAGGTCAATCTTTATAATACCTGTCAGATGGGTAAGTTTAATGTTATTATAAGTGAGCAAGCTTCACTGTTACTATCATTCACAGGCTGTCACACAAAAAGGTTTAGTGATCCTAGCTGAAGAACGCACTCACGTGCGAGTGCCTTCATCGAAGTGTATAGACTCGATAGCAGTGCTTCAAAAATAATATGCTTAATGCAGGGTTGGCACTAATTCTAAAACTACATTTTTCAGGTTTAAAATGTTATTAACATCTCTGCTTAGGGAAATCATTTTTTCTCTGCCAACGAAAGGCGTCTTTTTTTTTTTAGATTGAACACTTCACCATTCTCTGTACTTCCAAATGTGCCGCTTGCCGCGCAGGTGTAGGATGCAATGCCGTATTGTCTTCGCTCATGACGATTGATTGTGTTTATGTTATTTCGCAAATGCTGCCTAAAATCACAAATATATAATGTGCCAGCTGATTTATTGATCAAGACTTCCATCAATTCCAAATTACATTTTCCTTTCCCACCTAGCAGTGCACCATCAAAGTGTCACTAAATTTATTATATATATATTCTGGAGTTTTAGGTGTTAAACCAATGATCTGATTAAGAGGCATGCTTTAGTGAATGACTCCAGATTTATATTGACCACCTGGTGTTCTTTAATGCGCAAATCTAATTACATTAGTGTTTCTGCATTCTGTCTCCATCAGAATGCGATCGGGATTGTCGCTAAATTTGCCCGTCTGACTGGAGTATAAGACTAACTGCTTTACAGGATGCCATAACGTCCGAGATGGTTTACTTTCTATGTCAAAGGACCCAGAGTGAGAGAAATTGTGGATAAAAAGCTGGTTTTTTTTTAGTATCATATGCCCGTTTCAGTTTTCTGGAACCGCCCCACAAATTTCTCACTGAGGTAGTAAATGGTGTGAAACTAATGTTAGACGTTCTAACCTCACACACAAGAACTTTAATGTGCATTTTAACATTTTTCCTCGGAAAAAAAAAAAAAGAAAACTGGCATTAACAGATGTTTTCCCACTTACATCATCAAATACCAGCCACAAAGGTAGAGTTGCTGATAGCAAAATTTTTCTGTACGTCTAGCACCCACTGACAAATGCTGTTACACAGTTTCACAGTGTACAATTACTGCCGAGACTCATTTTTACACATGTTTCTCTTTAATTTCCAGGGAATGTGCCTCCAACCAGTTGGCCAGATGCAAAGTGCCACACCACTATGCCCTTTGTCTGGCAGCAATATAGTATTTACCTGGAGTAGTTGGTTAGCATTCGTTTCCAGTACAGATAGGATAGAACACAGAGAGGATGAGGAGGCACACAAAAGCACCGTCGTGACTGTGGGTGTGTCCCAAAAAATCAGAAGCCGAGACTGCAGCCGAGACTTGTGAACAGTGCAAGTGGCCAACGCTTTACTACACAATGTATTCTGATGTTCACACTAGTGATTCTCCCTTTGCTTTAACAAGTGAGGAGTGGCATTATCATTTTGTGTCATGTCACATTTCTTTTTTCTTTTCTTCTCCCCTACACTCATCATGGTGGCATAGTGGCATTGCGCTGCTAAGCCCGAGAGTGTGGGATGAAATCCTGGCCGCAGCGGCTGCATTTTGATGGGGGCAAAATAAAAGTGCCTGTGTACCGTGCATTGAGTAAGCATTAAAGAACCCCAGGTGGTCCAAATTAACCTCAAGTCTCCCACTACAGTGTGCCTCATAATCATATTGTGGTTTTGGAACGTAATACCTCAGACTTAAATTTTTTTCCATCTCACTTACCTTGGATTTTCAAGTTTTTCTGCTTGCCCTGAGTCCATATGCTTCAATTACCTAAGTAGGTGACAGTACACATTTGTGTGCATTGCCTTGTTTTTTCTGTGCCTCATTTATTTTGCATTATAAACATGAGCGGTTCCCCTTGCAGTCTGGCTCAGAGGTTCATCATGAATGACAAATGAGCATGTTATGCCGAATAAGCTTGGCTCTCATGTGAATGTCTTTCATGGCAGGTATCCATAGCAACACAAGCTTTCTCAGAGTTGCTCAAACTTCTATATATATGGTTTTTAATTTTGCAAGCATTTACTACTAAAGGAAGACAAGCAGCAAGCAGGCTTATAATTTGGCATGGAATGCTTCAGTCACAACTTGTGCTGTTGTGGTTGGATGTCGGTTTCTTTTATTTCTAAAGTTGTACTGTGAAGCAGCATTCATGCAATTTCAGTAAGAAATCCCATTGTAGCAGCGTAAAAAGATGCCATAGCTTGGCAAAATATTCTCAGCACCTGCAAATGGGGCAGTAGACAGCAGTACAAATCAACAAGGGTGGCAATGTGGGCTTGTTGGTCTGTCATCATGGAATGGTAATTTAGAAGCGCATAAAAACATGGACACGAGAAGAAATGAAGACAAGCGCTAACTTTCAACAACGAAATTTATTTGCGGGACCGGTCATACTTGTACACAAAAACCACGTGCACAGCGATATCAACACGGAAGATAGGTACATGACGGCAAAAAAAAGCAATCTAAGGCTGTTACATCGAGAAAACACCAAGAACCTGGATCATGAACTGCAATTGCGGTCAGCTTTTATGGCATATGTAAGTAATCTAACTCTCTCGCCAACAATGAAAGTGACGGTTTGCTGATATTGGTCAGCGGCCGAGAGGATTTGTTCAGTTTCCTATTATCAATCTTACATTCTCACGTTTATCCCTGTATATAATGGCGGTGTCATCTAGATGAGGGTGACATCGACACGTTTTGCAATGCAATGCAAGAAAACCGTCACCTGATACACTATGTACTTTATTTCTATGCCCTCTTCTAGATGACACCACCATTATATACAGGAATAAACGTGAGAATGTAAGATTGATAATAGAAACTGAACAAATTCTCTCGGCCGCTGACCAATGTATCAGCAAACCGTCACTTTCATTGTCGGCGAGAGTTCGATTATTTACACATGCCATAAAAGCTGACTGCAATTGCAGTTCATGATTCAGGTTCTTGGTGTTTCCTCAATGCAACAGCCTTAGATTGCTTTTTGTTTTTTGCCGTCATGTACCTATCTTCCAGTGTTGATATCGCTGTGCACGTGGTTTTTGTGTATAAGTACGACCGTTCTCACAAATAAATTTAGTTGAAAGTTAGCGCTTGTCTTCGTCTCTTCTCGTGTCCATGTTTTTATGCGCTTCTAAATTACCATTCCATGATGCAGTACAACGTACCACATGAAGCAAATTAGTGAAATGCTGTTGCTTCACACGCACCCACTTGCACACAAATAATTACAATAAAAAAAGTGCAGAAAATTCACCATTCATAGAAATAAGCAATGACATTACCTCTTTGACAACAGTGTTCTCATTCAACTGGGAGTCCAACTTTTGCCGCAAGCTGTATGTCTTCTGGAAGTCTGCAGGTAATGGATTACTATTAAATATGACAATTTTTGTCCCTCGGGACATACAAAGAACTGATGATATCCAGTGGAGCTTAAAGAATATTACACTGGCTAACATATTTTTGTGCACATTCACTTTCCTATAATGCACATACTACACATGGAAAGCAGAGTTCCGTCTTGCGTGGCAGCTAGCACCTCTACAAAAATGCAACACAGCCAAGATGGCAGATAGTGTATCTTCACAATCGTTTTCTTCCACACAATTACCAACCTTGTCTCTGTTGCATTGCTCACAGTCTTGTGACAATATTTAGGTGATAAACCATGTCACCAATCATAACAAACCACCTCTAAAATGAAGGATGGCTTTTTCCTCATTTGCAGTATCAGCTACCACTCCTACCAAAATTTGCCAAAACTTCTTAAGAAATTACAAAAACTGTTAAACTTCATAAGCATACTTCACAACTTATTTAGAGCCAGAAATGTGCACGACAAGCTGCATATCCTGCAAATTCCAATGGAGTGCCACGAATTGGGAGAGAAGATTGGCAGTACTTGCTTTGAGAATATCATGCAACACTACCAAAACTGCGTTGCTGCCTTTTCTGTCCACTGATGTAATGTGGCCATTTAAGAAAGTCTAGACCAGTTCAATGTAAGCATTCCTTTCGCTCAAGTCAGTGGTAACATCTTGATCTGAGTGACGATATAGGCGGAGTGCCACTTCAACCACTGATGAAACACGAAAAGAAAGAACATTGGAAAAGAATAGTTACATTATCTCCACCCAAGTTTCATTGCCTTTACAGGAAGCAAGGAAGAAATAATTGCTTAATTATGGCCATAATTTCATGCAGGTGATGTCAGAATGTTTACTAACGTCCCCAAAAGAGGACATTACACTAGGTTTTAAAGTTATTAAACAACAATTAGGTACAATGTTTTCCATAAGTTATGAAGATTATTTGAAACAGCCTGTAAAATTTTGTGGCACATTAAACAGATGTATCACTCGTTACACCTGCACTGATATGCATAATTTGTACATACAAATACCACAAAAAAAGAAAAAAACCCAGTCAGTACACTTCAGAGAATGAACTGTGTTTTACAGCAATGCACTAGCCCAACTAACCTTTGCTTAGTCTATATATAGGCTGTTGTTGGATGGTATAATGAACACATTCCATATTTTTAATCATTGTTATGACATCGAACATGGCATTCTTCGGACTGTTTTAAACTGGCTAGACTGTAGGCATTTTTAGAGGAAAAGATTCATGGACCACGGTGCCATGTGACACAGGCTTACAGAGCAACACGGGCATACTACAATTTATGAAATTGACTGGCCTCAATGACTAATTGTAGGCATGATGGGTAGCCCCAAGTGTTGGCACTGCTAGTGTTCTCCCCCCCCCCCCCCCCTCTGTCCCTCCCCTTTCATTTTCAACTCTTAAACCCAAACCGCATGAGCGATTTTGTGCGCGACAGTGACGAGCGACGAAATGGGTCATCGCCCAGAAGTGCTATGAGCGACTAGCCAATAGCGTGAAGCAGGAACAGGATGTACATCAGTCAAGTACTACCGATTTTCGCACAAAAGGAGCGAACGACTTTTGATATGTGCAAGGATAAGAACCTAGTGCAAGACCTTAAGAAATGTTTATGCTGCTCTTTATTATAAAACACATCAACTTAAATTAATAAAGCACGCGTCATGCCAGTTTCAGCGCGTATTTGCTGCCCTCATACCAGCAACACCGGGGAGACGTCGATCAAAGCCGTCGCTCGCGTGGGGTTCGACTTGTAGGCAACGAGCGAATGCGACAGCCATCTCCGTCACGTCGCTTGTTGCTGTAGCGCGCAAGATCGCGTGCATGCGGTTTATATTTTAACCCCTTTCTCTTACATGGGGTAGCAAACTGGATGCACATCTGGTTGACCTCCCACGTTTCCTTTTCTTTTATAAAGGACACTGTTGGTAAATCTACAAAACTGTTGTACACAGTGCGGCTGGAAGCAAACAAACTTATGCCATATAGTATCTAAATAAGCTATGCCTACTCTTGTGAAGTCGCATCCCATGGCCTTATACCTGCAAGCGAATGGAGCTGTTTTCGATGCATTACGCAGGATTAGTTTAGCAGAACTACTGCTGTCATTTTTTTTCTGCTTCTAAACTCTATGGCAGGTGTAGCTGCTTGCATGATTTTTAGAAGACGAGCCCACTTTCTTCAGATCTGAGTTACCAGTCAACAATGACAGAAAAAAAAAAAAAAAAATCAGATTCATTCTCTACAACTTATACCTAAAGCAGTGGAAAAGTCCTTCACAGAATCAGCAACATAAATAACTTAAAAACTCCCCAAAGCAGGAAGCAAAAGTCAAGCCATCGGTTGAGGCGAGTGAACCTGTCAGCAAGTTTTAAACCGTCCCACAAAGAAGAAAAAAAAAAAAAAAAAAAAAAAAAAAGCGGCGTTTTCCGCTTAGAGGCTACCTGTCACACACCTCTACGTCCGGCGCAGCGAGTAATACCAACGAATGGCACGACGACTGCACCAAAGCAGACTAAGCAGTCAAAGTGCATGTAATGTGATTTCACTTTTCACAACGAAACCACGCAAAACATGTCACTGCGTACATTCCTTTTCAGTAAATTAGATTCAGCGTGTGCAGTTCCAAGCAGGAAAGCACCTTTCATAACGCAAGGCAACAAAAGCGGCTTGTTAAAAGCGTCACTACAGGCCACATGACCGGCAATTAAACATCGCAAGAGCGTGGGCAGTCATTAGTTGGCGCGCGTGCTCGCTGAAGTCTAATGAACCAGGAAGCCGTCCATAATTACGTATGCTGTCCTCTGAGGCAGGGCATTGCACTATTTTCCAAGCAGCACGATCAACCCAATTCAAATCTGCCTGTCTTAAGAAGCTATTTTTGTTAACTCTCGATTACCACACCCCGACAAGAGAAAGAACTTACTGCGGGTTCTAAGACATGAGAATGATCGAGAACAAACATGCTATGCTTGAGTAGGGAAAGTTTCATGCGGAATTGAATTGATAAAAAATTATGCCTTCTGCAATTTTTAAGCACGTTTTGCTTTCAGTGAAACGTTGAGGCAGGCGTGTGCAGGGCTAGACAGCGGTAAACGAACAACACTCTACAGAAGGCCGAATTTAGTTAACAAGCAAATGAATGAACACTGCAGTATTCGGTCAGGTAACCAGCTAAAGCAAGAGTCCTAAAGGCGCTTACCTTTCTGAACAGCCTTGTATTTTTCGACTTCTTGCACTAAAGCTTTGTGAAGCGCTTCCATTTCGACTCGTTTTACGATTGATGCTGATAGCGATGGTATTTCTGTCTTTTCAGCATCAAGTCAACTAGCGGCCTATTTTCTGTTTCACGCATCATTATTTACGTCTTAGATTATATTTGTAAATAATATCCTTGCCTAGCCCACTTTACAATGTATATTCTTGCTTATAACTTGCATCTTTTTTACAGAAAATTTATTAATGTTCCTTAACTAGTTTGCGCCCCACTAGACGAGTTTTGTTTTGCCAACACAAGCACTTTCAAAATGGCGTTCGGGCGGTATACACATGCGATCGTCTGTCGAGTTCCCAACAGCATCAAGCAATGTTCGTCGGGTGTTATAGGCGACATAAACGTTGAATTGGCGAGAAAAGAACACGAAGAATTTTGTAAAACTCTTCGTAGTCTTGATCTTGATGTCATCGAACTGCAGGCCGACGAGTCAACACCGGACTGCGCATTCGTTGATGACACGGCGATCATTTGCAACGGCGCTGCCTTAATCTGCAGGCCAGCCAACGGACAGCGCCAGAAGGAAGTAAGAAAGCCGGACAATTGTATATGCATGCAATAGTTGTTAAATATGAGGTGTGCCGATTACCGTAGCGCTTCAAAGCTGTCGCGGCACTTGGCTCCCGCTGTATGTCACCGAATGCATGTGCTAATGCTGTTTAGATTGCAGTCACTCGTGTATAATTAGCTTAATTATGATGTTTTTATTAACTATTTAGTGCGCACTGCGGTAAAATGGACAACAGTGATACGCGATGCTGGTATTCTAGATACTGAGAGAGCTCATGATGTATCCAAGTGACACACCCATTCATACATCTCGAAAGTCGCGCGCATCTACATTCCCATCGTGTTTACTTGGGTGTGGCGAATCACGCTTGCACGACTCCCTGTTTTCCATATATGCTGACGCTATAGGTCGTGATGTTATCGCGGCAGCTGTACTGTCACGGTTGTTGCGTACTTGCATGCTATTTGAAGACTTCGACGCAACGTCGGAGGCTGTTACGCGCTAGTGCTACCTCGTAGGTTGGAATGCCACTTTATCTCTCCTGGCGTGGAACGAGCTGTTATCTCTGACTGTCAGCGACCTGACGGTGCTTCATACAGGCGTTAGGGAAAGCAGATTGGTCATCTTTTTTATTATTTGTTTTAACGTGAGCCCATTTTGCCCAGTACAAAACTGTAAACAGTGCCTTGATGCATACCTCACTGAAAAGTGAAATTAAATCAGACTACCAGCCAGTAAAACGTAATAGACGAATGCAGATTACTCGCTGGATTGTTGACTGCTTAGACAAAACCTGAAAGGCAAACTTGTGTGCACTGTGTCCAACTCTATGCAACGGGTATTTTGATGCCGTATGTTTTACGCGCCAAAATAGCCTAAAATTTCGCGCGTTATATATATATATATATATATATATATATATATATATATATATATATATATATATAGCGCAAACAAAAGCTGTCGCGGAACAGCGTACAGCCCTGTGGCGATATTTGTACAAAGAACTACTGCATAAGGGACGATGCATTGCCCGCATTCACAAAGCACTTCGTACGGTCGAATGACTCGTTTACGAAAAAAAAAAAAAAAAAATCCCAACAGGAACTATGCCCTGCTTGCACCAATAAAGTATCGCAGGTGCCGGCCCATTACAATATATTTTTACGAAGGAAAAGTGTGAACTCGGCTTCATATTCACTACGCTTCGTAAGAACAGGCGCTTTTTGTTGGTAATGAAATATCATGACTACTCTTGCGGCCTTTGTGCCCTTGGACAGGAAGCTAAACATTCTGACACGAATCCGTTCGTACGTTAGAGCGGTTAGCAAGAACATGCGCCAACCAGTCGTGGTAGCGGACACATCTGCGAAGATCTTACGAACAGAGAGCTTTGTGAACTCACAAATCTCTTAGAAAAAGGCGCCGTTTAGTTGTGACAGCGATTATTGTATGACAAAATGTTCTTACGAGAGAAACCTTTGTGAATGCGGCCATGGGTTCGCAAAAATGTCTTACCGACTTCCATGTTCGTCACTCGCCAGCGGGCTGCCTATCCTCTCGTACGAGCGCTAGCGATTCGTAATGCACGTTTGCGTAAGAGAAGTTTTGTCCGTATTCACAAAACTTATCTGACGTAAGAGAGCTTCCTGATTGGCCTAGGGCTTAGATTGGCCGGCGTTCGAGCGCCCGCGATCGGCGTCATAACGAAAGGATCGCCGCAGCGATGGCCAATCGCGTACGGCACTTACGTGAGAGCACTTTCGTGAAAATCGGGTTCGGGCCGGTATTCACGACAATTTTCTTATGTGCTAAAATTTAATTATGGGGTTTTACGTGCCAAAACCACGATCTGATTTTGAGGCACGCCGTAGTGGGGGACTCCGGAAATTTGGACCACCTGGAGTTCTTTAACGTGCACCTAAATCTAAGCACACGGGTGTTTTCGCATTTCGCCCCCATCGAAATGCGACCGCCGTGGCCGGGATTCGATCCCGTGACCTCGTGCTCAGCAGCCCAACACCAATGTGCTAAAATTGTTCGTAAGAGCAGATACCAGCCAATCGCGATATCATACATATTATTAGCGACGACGGCGGGCCAATGGCAAACACCACTTTAAAATGTTTGCCAATTCGGCACCAACACCCAGTTGTACCGTTCAGATGTGAGCCGCTACATCGATTCTGGAGTTAACGTAGATGGAGTGCTGATGTGGAACCATCAAAAGGCGTGGTACGTAGTATGGTTGTGGTTTGAGCACATTCACTGTATCATTTATGGACCAAAATACAACGATTTTATTCCGGTACCGTGAATGGCACCATGATTCCCGTATAGTTGTGGTTTCGCTATTGACATAGCAGGCAAAATAGAAAGAAAACGAACATTCTGTATTAAACACTTTGATTTCGATGTAATCAGTGACGCTACGGCACGATACGTTTCCAGAGCTCAGCACTGCAACAACAGGAGGATAGCGCTGTTTTCCGTGTCCGAATCCGATTTGCGAGAAACATGGGCGGCGAGATTACCAGCGACATTTTAATACTAGCCAGTTGCGTGCTTTGCTGCAAAGAAGCTCGGAAGAGATTAGCAGTGGCTAGTTATGGTATCAGTTAGATGCTGCACTTGCTGGTACTCTTCAGTATTATCGAATTCCCGTATTGTAGTTTGTCAAATGTAATGGTGATGTCCAAGTTGCGAAGTCAATTGTGCCGATGGTGCAGAATGTGTCGAATCGAATACAGAATGCATGGACTCAATATCGCAAGACCTTATGACTTCAAGGCTATAGTACTTAATTAAGTAGGGACTTGCGTTTTTTTCTAATACCTTAGATTTGGCGCTTACTACAATTATGTGTTCACTCAAATACCGTAACGAGATTGTATTTTCCTTTGGTGTGCATCGTTATAGAAAACGTTTGATATTGTTTGCCAGGTTCATCCTGAATTTGCGTTGCCATCAGACACCTATAAGCTAGTCCACGGCTCTGCAGCAGCTTACGTCTCCGGAGGCGAGATGCGAATGCGACGTCCCCCCCCCCCCCCCCCCCCCCGAATAAATCAGGCAAGCAAATGTGTCATATGACAAATTGAACGTTGCGAACCACCCGCCGTGGTTGCTTAGTGGCTACGGTGTTGGGCTGCTGAGCACGAGGTCGCGGGATCGAATCCCGGCCACGGCGGCCGCATTTAGATTGGGGCGAAATGCGAAAACACCCATGTACTTCCCAGGTGGTCCAAATTTCCGGAGTCTCCCACTACGGCGTGCCTTATAATCAGATCGTTGTTTTGGCATGTAAAACCCCATAATTGAATTTTTAACGTTGCGACCCAAAAAAGAAAAAAAAAAAAAGAAAATGCTACCTTAGTGGTGCTAAGTTAAAGCGAAAAACGAAGTGCAACGTTTTTTAAAGTCGTTAAAACAATAAAACGCAGGACTACACTTCGAAGTGTCAGAGAATGCCATGAGCTGCAAGCTTCACCACCTTGCAGAAATTGGCTACGCCGCCGCGGCGATTGCTTCGCCACATGCCTGTCGAGAGCGAAAGGCAGTGCCGCACAGCCCTCTGTCCCCGCCGATGGTCGTGCGGGGGGTCCCCGTTCGGCGGGCCACGGGGAGAGTGCCCGCGGTATGGCGTCCGCCGGGCGTCCTTGCGCGCTCATCAGGGCTCGTTGCGCCCGTCGACAACGCGGCAGCTTGTCGATGAACGGGATGCGGCCCAGGACATGGGATGAGGCTGTGTTCGGCGGAAACATCACCAGTCACGTACAAGAGTCCGAGTGCTCGTGGGGCTGCGCGGTAGCGCAACAGGCGGATACTTGGCGCCGACCACATGGAAGTCGCCTAGAGGAATGCCGCCGTTGTTCGCACCTATAGCGTTTAGCGTCGCTTTCGGCTTTGAGTGAGCAGTTGTCAGCAGCTCCCATGCCTGAGTGGAGTACGCTTACGCGCCCTCGTACTCCAGTTCAATCACGCGAGTGGCTTCGACGTTCTGCTGCTGAACACGAGGCGGTGGCGTCGAATCCCAGCTGCTGCAGCGGCCGTGCTCCATGGAATAGAACGTGGAATGCAAAAAACGCCCTTGAATTTGAGGGCTCTGTGGGTAATAGAGAACTCCAGGTAAAGAAGTAGTTGCGTTCACTGAACAAGTCGAGGTGAAAAAACAGAAATACGTTTCGGAGCCCGTGCGGGTTCCTTGTTAACACCAGGGCAGGCAAGAGCCGTTTCCGCCCGAAAAGGGGCTCTTGTCTGCCCTAGTGTGAACAGACGAACCAGACGAATTTTCGTCGAACTCTGGACTACAACTCCAGGTGGTCAGAATAAGTTCAGAGCCTTCCACTGTTGTCTTCATCACTGTGCAGCATCGGAGCTTTGCAAGCTTAGATAGTAGCAGGAATCCTAAAACAGCTGATCAATATCAATTTGCTTACCGCCCGCCTGTGCAATCACTAAGCGCGCGGGCGCCCTCATTGTTTGTTGCTGGCGCGTGTAGGCCACGACTTCGACAGTGTAGAGACTCATGCGCTGCCCCCGCCGGGGCACCGGGTGGGTTGAGTCGGAGCGGTGGTAACCGAAAAAGGACGTCGCACGAAGCTCTAGATCTCCTAAGTATGCTTACGTGCTGGTTAATTCGAACAGTGGCGCACCGACGGGGGGGGGGGGATTCGGGGGTTGGAACCCCCCCCCCCCCTGAGGCCGACTTAACCCCCCCTTTTCTTTAACCCCTTTTCTTTCCTTACGCATTTGAGTACTGCAACTAAGATGTAAGACGCGCAATCGTCTGCACAGTCGCAAAAAGCGCATTTTTTGACAATTTCCCGTGAAGAAATCGAAATTAGTGCTGTTTAGATGGTACTGGCAAACTGTCAACCCCCCACTGGCAGAGATCCTGGGTGCGCTACTGAATTCGAATGCCTCTGGGTCTGGGAAGGCCTTTGGCTTAGGCGCTGCGGTGAGCATGAACATGGCGAACAATGATACGCAGAAATCACATGCGCTCCCTCCGCCTTGCAGTTTACAGGTTGGACGCTGTCGTCAGTAGCCGATGTCACCTGCGCGAAAGTTGCCGTTGTCCCACCACGTTTCCTCTGTCAAATAGACGATAAATTATGCTGTCAGTCTCCGGAGCTTGCTGTCACCTCGCGCCGACAGGACTCGTGGCATTGATCATATCGAGGTTGTGAATAATGTCGGCGTCCGGGTGGCTTTACAGCCTCATCTGGTCGACGACACATGCGACATCTGATTCGTTGGGAACACGCGCGGTTCGCACTTCCCACGGCACCGCACCGATGAAGCCACGCCGGGCTGCGCGTATTTGCACTGGGACTGATCGGCGCCGATTTGGTATTTTAACGCGAGTTAAGGGCCCGTGTCGCAGAAAATCCGATGTCGGCGTCCGTGAGCGAAATTTTCCGTATATATTTAGGTATATGTATATGCCACGCCTTGCTATATGACATGCGGTATATGCGGGTTATATATTGCCACACCATTCTTTCAGTAAAGTTGCTCATACCTTGTCTTACATTCTTGACAAAGTTATTCCTCGGAATTTTGAGATTGACAGCCCACAAACAAATGCCATGAAACAAAACACCGACAGCGCATGTCTTTTATGTTAAATAATCTCAGACTGAAATAGTAAAAGTGCGAAACAATAACAGAAACCTGAAAGTGATGCATTCTTATTGGCGCGGCTGTGCACGCCCACCGGGATCGGCCCAAACGAACATATAGTATACGCCCGCGTCGGCCATGTCTACGTTCGCACCATACACGTGTACGCCATCCCGCGTATCCAGACTATACACCTTTTCACTGTAGCCTTCCTGGACGCCGCCATAGCGCCAGATAGCTCACCGCTAGCGACATCTTGCGGCGGACCCATCTTGGGCTGTTTGCTCTCCGGTCTTTCCGTCGATACGCGTACATTCGTCTCATCGTACGTCCTCAAGTTCTCGTGTTCGTTTTGTGTAAGCTTTGCGGAGACGTTAGTTCGGTTTGTTTGTGAACCTCTGAGCTTACCTCACTAACAGGACGGTCGGCATCGAGTGCTTTGCAATTTGTGGTGTCTGTGCATGAGTGGTGCGCGCTCCACGGCCGCGGTTACGTTCCGATGGCCGGTGTTTCGTCTAAGGAGCCCGTGGACTTGGGAGGTAAGTTCACTCAACATGTTTCTGATTTAATTCACCGCGTTAATGTTCACAACAACGCTATAGTGACAATTCTCACAGCGAGCACGATGAAGTAGCACTTTTTGCTCGTCAAATGCCACTACAACGCTGCCGTGCCGCTGTCGGAAAATTGTTCACCTAGCTGCAGTAAATGTGGCACCGCACTAGCGCTGCACTTGAAAGCTATCGCTCGCAGTTTCTTCGTGCGAGCAGTTCGCTGTAGCTGTACTGCATTGACGTCGTGCTTGTCCTGCTTTTCAACGTGGTAAAAGTCGGTGGTCCGTTGAAGCTAATCGAGAAACCTCGCTATTGACTCGTCGCGATATGCTGTCGCATGAGGCCGATATGCGCCTACATATTTTTTGTTGACATCAAAAATGATTAATTGCGTGGGCGCCAACAATCTGGGTAGAACTACTTAAGCTCAGTCATCACCACCTAGACTTTCCTGGGTGGTGTTGGCTCGGTGCCTAGGGAAGGCATGCGACTGCCTGCAGTCTCGATTGACGGATCGTGAATGCATAGATCCGGATGGAGCAAAATCGCTGTCGGTGTGTCCGTGCGAGAATTATGCAGTAATTGATGGCATATTGTGGACTTATCGTTGTGAGCAGCCGTAGTATCTTAGAAGGCTTAGAAGGTAGGCTGTCGCGCTGCTGAGATCGTACACGCGGGTTCAATTATCAGCCACGCCTACCGCAAGTTGAAGTGGGCGAAATGCGAGAACACACGCGTATCCACAGTTTGGTGGTTAAAATTAATCTGGTGTTCCCGACTAGGTTGTGCCGCATATCATGGTTTTCTCGAATACAATCTCATAATTACATCAGGTGTCATTGCTCTCCTTGACTTAATTATTTTCCACTTTCGGTAAAAAATAATTTATTCACGCTAATTGTTACCCATCCGCGGAAACCAATAACCCTTTTGCTAACTTTTTTTTTTTTTAGGCGGCCGCAGTTATGACCATCCTTGCATGGTGAAGAGATGGCTGGACGACATGCGAGAGTGGCCTGCTGTGAGAGTCCCCGACATAATTTTTTACTTGTTGAATTCCAAGGCATGCGACCTGCAGGCTGTGAAGAATTACAGGTCGCTGGAATCCTACAACTATCTCCAGAGCGGTTGGGTCGGCAAGTTGTTGGTCCACCGCATTGACCAGGCGAATCATCGGCACGGGGTTTAGATCGGTGCGTTTGCCGTCAACAAAATGCGCAGAACATACACGTGATGAAGGCAACGGCACAAAATATTTTCTGTTGACTGCGGCGACCCACTGTCTTTTCAAATCGGCGTCAGCGGGAAACCGATGCAGCAAATACACGTTGCATCCGCACACCTCTTGCAACACGTTGTGCGTGCCGCAGAGCTCTTTTCTTGCAGCGTTCCTCTTCTTCTGGTTATAACTGCAGCCGTAAACAACGCAGTGATGCCCTGTTGATAAACTGTTCTTGAACGACATTTCAATGTTTCACAAAAACAGCAAAACAGCGCACGCATTGAAGAGCCACCACATAACGTGAACGGGGAACACGCTCCAGCAACAGCCCAGAGGAAGGAGGCGTTGCCCACAAGCCTGCTACTCTCGTCACCAGGCGGCAAAAATCGGCTTGCGGCGCGCTGGTTCGAGAGTGCCGCTGGAAAAGTGTATACTACGAATCTGAGTGTATTGTGTCTCCTGACGTCATGCTCCTTTCCTCAGTTCTGCTCTGACTGTGAAATGTGTAGGCCGCGTGTTGTACGGTCTGAAGATGAGCGTACCCACCAAAAACGACGGCGTGAACAGAATAGGGAATGGGCGCGGCGGCGGCGAAAGGAGACCACCGACGATGAGCTTGCCGCGGACGCCTAGCGTAGCAATTCTCAAACCCCGGTGAAACGTGAGAAGTAAATAACAACCAATCGGACCGAATTGCGTTTCTTCCAATAGGCTTCCGAAATTTAGCGAGGGTTTATACTTTTGATCAATGTCACTTGTATTAATGTAGATCACGGTGTAAGGTGTAGATGCATGACTTGGAAACGAATCGAACCAGTTGTAATGGAATTTGGCTGTGCGCAGAGTGTCGGAAAGCAAACTGTAGCGGCGCTGTGGCCAGGCCGAATGGTCCAAATCTGGAGCGATGCGCTGTTTGCAGTTGCTTCTAAATTTCTTGCGAGCGAATAAACTGACAACTCACCGCGCTGAATGAGAAATCAACTTCTGTTTACACCGCTAAACTAAAATCATGTTATCAAAATGATTATGTCGCCTCGCGACATAACATATGATCAACTTCCGAGCTAGTTATCGTTCCTGTTATACCGGTGCCTATGGGCAAAATTCCATTAGCGAGAATATCCTAGTGCTTAAGACATCAGTTACTCCCGGCCACGACGGCCGCATTTCGATGGGGGCGAAATGCTAAAACACCCGTGTACTTAGATTTAGGTGCACGTTAAAGAACCCCCAGGTGGTCCAAATTTCCGGAATCCCCCACTACGGCGTGCCTCATAATCAGATCGTGGTTTTCGCACGTAAAACCCCATAATTTAAGACATTAGTTACACTAATGTTGGGGCAGAAAACTAAGCTAACCTAACCGCACACACGCGCGCGCGCGTGTGTTTGTGTGTGTGTTTCGAATCGCCTTCGAATTTCACACTTTTTCTTTAAATATGTCATTGAAAAAAAGCATAACCATGGTGGCAGGAATGAGCGAAGTTTTTCGCCATGATATGCTGGTTGTGGGAAAATTGCGCACATACGTGGCCATTTTTATGTATGTTTTAGCTTAGAGTTAACGAAAGATAATTCCTGTTTCCGCTTCGCTTCGGGATAGCGTTATCGTTGCCTTGATAGCGCAGCATATACGATTAATTCCCCTTTTGCTTTAGATATTTACTATTGGTGAGACAACTGCAGTATATGTGATCTGTGGTGTTATAAATTGCGACTCCAAGTCTGTAGTAAAGGAGGAAGCGATCACTTGTACTTTTGGTAATAAGCACGTGCAGGCCTTGAGGGTTCTGAACGGTGCCAACTTCTCGCGCACTTGCATGTTGCGCGGAGTCTTGCCAAAACGCTCCTCGTGAATGTCTCTTACAACTCTGCCAGTTATGTTCTCGACTTGGAGGCGCCATACACGCGTTCAAGCATCACTCATACGGCGTTATTCCACAGTTACTTCCATTGAGCGCAAATCCCCCAAAACACTACCACGCGTACATAAGCCAGTGACAAAATCAAACCGTCATCTACTTGACATGAAATACAATATCAACATTGAAGCCATAAAACAGCACAAATGAATAAAGGGGGAAAATTAATATGTGAATACGCTAAGTACATACTAATTGTCTTTAGAGGGGGCACAATATTCATTTCATTTTCGCACCTTATTAAAGCTAATTTGACGTTTTGTTATGCCCGTCAAGCATTGTCACTCGTCTAGGAACGTTGCCATGCCACTAGCTATGGCATTCATCTACTCTGCTATAGAGGTGGAGGTACACAAAAGCAGATATCGCGTGCCATTAATCGCTGCGGTTACCGTGCGCACGACATTCATACGTCGCAGCAGTGTTAGCGCGAAATATTGTCACAGCAGTAAAGAAGACGCAACACGTTGTTTGCGAATTTTTTTTCTTAGTACGCTACGCCCCTATCGTCACTTAACGTCCATCGCAGTCACCGACAGCCTGTTCAAACGATGTCTGTGCACGGGGCGCGTTAGTAACGCGGTAGTTTTTAAATTTCGCGCACTTTAAAGAAATGCTAGAAATAAGTTAATCAGCGCAGTTACCTTAGCATAGATGAAATAATCCGATGTTTCTGAACAAGCGCTACAACTTTTGCCTTGAAGATTTCCCCCTAGATTTACTATTTAAACAGTTTATATTCAGCGATCTTTGTTAATTAGCCAGTTTGGCGGATTGGAAAAAAAAAAAAAGATATCACGACGTGCTCCATATGGCTCAGAAGAATACTGCGCCAATTCGACACGCGTAGCGCCTGTTTTTTTTTTTTTTTTTTTTTTTTTTTTTTTTTTTGTTACTTGGCCCAAGTTAGCTGAAACACCCTGTATAGTGTTAGCTTTATAAGATTTGATCAGCGACATTATTTTTCAACTGCCTTTTCACTAAATACTATGTTTTAGCTATGTCTTCAGTACCATGAGAAAAACTAGAGGTGGCATGT
This sequence comes from Dermacentor silvarum, assembly GCF_013339745.2. Lineage (NCBI taxonomy): Eukaryota > Metazoa > Arthropoda > Arachnida > Ixodida > Ixodidae > Dermacentor > Dermacentor silvarum. Next base: position 161,348,542 of record NC_051154.1, read on the forward strand.
GTGCTGTGTTAGTGAACACTGAAGTGTGATTTTTGTGAACAATTTCAATGTACTATTGATTTTATCGTAAAATAGAAATAACAGATGTGTGCTAGTACTAAGGGCGCATGGGTATGCTTCTTCGTTCAAAATCTGGGTGACCCCATTGCTCTGAATTAATGCAGAACTCAAGGCTCACCAGTGTAATGCGTGCCGTTATAGAATGAGGTCTATAAATATATATGTGTGTATGTGTATATTCATGTTAGATTGTGACGTGATGTTGCGGTGAATGGTCTCACTTATTAGGCTTCATTTGTATTGTTGTGTGCTCAGTATATGCGACGTCATAGTGATGTTAGTGAACTGGCGCAGTAGACTGCTTGGCGCAACAAGTCTCGAACGGCAAATGTTGATTTTTTTCCGCCGAGAAGTTGGCCCCGCGAAATGTAGATGGCGTAGCTTTCCAGCGTAGGTTCCAGGGCTTACATTTGGAAATGCGGTAGTTTGCATGAAGTCAGGGGTACAATCAGGACTGGATGGCAACCAAAGGTCAGTGGGACGACTCGCATTGGGCGCTCACGGGAAGACTACTAATGAAGCTGTACAGGGTGATATGGGCTGGACAAATTTTGAAGTAAGGGATGCTCAAAGTAAAATTGATTTTCAAGAACGACTGAGGAATATGGAAAAAAGTAGATGGGGTGCAAGAGGGTATTCAGGTATTTGTACAGGCAAAACATTGACTCACAGTGGATGAAAAGAACTAGGAACAGCAAGTATGCGACCGGTATGGTGAGCAACACGGCAACAAAGAACGTCAAACGCAAAGTGAGAGAGGCTGAGACAATGTCATGGGTGGCGGCAATTGAAAAAAAAAAAAAAAAAAAAAAAAACTGCTATGACTAACTACCTCAAGGGAAGAAACGAAATCAGGAAAGAGACAATTTATGATAACTCAAAGGGAAGCTCCTTACTTTTCGAAGCGAGATCAGGATGCCTTAGAACGCGTAGTCATAAAGCGAGGTATACACCAAGGATGAAGACGCATGTGCTTGCTGCGGTAAAGCTAGGGAAACGATGGAGCATGTTTTATTGGAATGTGCAGAAATCTATCCAGCTGCCAGTCTAGGCTCCTCTTACCTCCTTGAAGCCCTTGGGTTCAGGGATAGCAGGGGGGAAAGTTTGGTGGCAGAAAAGTAGGGAGACCTGGAACAACGGAAATGTACAGAAACAGAGTTCCCAGTAATGGTTCAAAAAGTTTGATGCTTGGAATTCTTTGGAGTTGTGTGTTTTCTCAAAAATAAAGGTAGGACATTAGGCAAAATAATAACAAGAGCTTGGTGGCGCAACCCACCACCCCGTTTCAAAGGGAACGCTCACAGCATCCATCCATCCATGCGTTGCCGTGCCTCCACAAGCCGCCATTGCCAGGCGTATGGGCTTCTGTGGCACTTTCGCTACCATGCGTATATATACCTTGGAAACTGAGAAATGTTCTCCTCGCAAAATGTGAAAGAAATTGAATTCGTTACAATCAAACACATTCTGAAGAATGTTTAAACACCCGCTGTGGTTGCTTAGTGGATTTGGCGTTCTGAGGTCGCGGGATCAAATCCCGATCGTGGCTGCCGCATTTCGGTCGGGCCGAAATGCAAAAACGTCTGTGTGCCGTGTATTAGGTGCACGTTAAAGAACCCCAGGTGGTCGAAATTAATTAGGAGTTCCCCCACTACGGCGTGCCTCATAATCAGATCGTGGTTTTGGCATGTAAAACACCAGAATTTAATCAATTAAATTTTTAATAATTTTGAAAGCAAAATTATCAACTACGAAATGCTTGCAAAAGTGAGACCTTGAAGTTTATGTGTTCATTTTTAAATATGTAAATAAAAGGCTAATCAGGTTGTCTATGCGCAGATGCACTGTCAGTACTTAAAAAAAATGGCGTCTTTGGGGGCCAAATTTAAAGCTTGAATTAACCGCACAAGGGTGATAGCTTGGGCCAGTTGGTAATTGTTTATGGCGGTGTTTTGCGCAGCATATGAATGACTAGGAAAAATGTCGCAGTTTCGCCCGAAAGGCGAAACTGCGAGCATGGTGCGAGCGCAAGGATGGTGTCACAGCAAACATCAATACATCACACTCGATGACCGCGGACGCTCGCTGTCAAAACGCTGGCGTGAGGAAACGGGGCAGCATCAGCGAGCGAAGCAAGGTGTCGGAATGAAATGTTTTTCGTTGTGGTTTTAGTTTCGTTGCGCTGAAAAAAAAAAAACGGCTATTGAAATGAGCCTATAACAGCTTACGCTGTAAAAGTTCCGTTCCGGTTCGGCTCCGGAACAGAGAAAAAAATATGATCCGTAATGGTTCATAACTGTTTTGGTTCGCGTGCAAAAAATTTCGAAGCAAATTAAGTAATGATAAAGACATTATTTTTCTCAATAATTTATGAATAGCTTTCTCAATATTTATGTTTCTCAACATAGTTCTCAAATCTTTTCTTAATTTATTTGTCTATGCGCGCGGCAACCGTTTTGCGCGTGGTTTGATACGGTAGCGCGAATGTGATGCGGCTGACGACCACTTATATTACCTTTATAGCTTGCACTAGTCGTCTCTTCCTCGGTGAGGCCGTCCTTACTTCGCGCTATTCGGACTATTATGAATTCTGAGATCAGGCTCAGTGCCTTGAGTCAAGGCATTGAGCATGATGTCAGAAGCAGCACGTCATCGAGTGTAGTACTCGCCGAAATGCGAGACCGCTGTTCCGATAAAACAAACGAACATAAAGGAAACGATGAGCTCTTCAGTGCGCAAGCACTATAGACAAAAATTCAGATACACTATAATTCACATGGAGGGAGAAAAATATAGGAGGGAGCATTACGTCACGCAGCCAGCCTTGGCAAGCGAACGCTTCGTGTAGCCTGCAGTGGTGGCCCAACACGTGACCTCTTGCGTCGAGATCACGGAGAATCCGAGATTTGCCGAGATGGGGGTTTGGTTACTGGTAGTTTTTATTCGGTGCGCGGTCGGCCAGCAGCTGCACACATGCAGGAATTGCGACGAGATTTTTCCTTGTTTTATATTTTTTCCCTTGTTTTTGTTTATTTCAAGAGTTTCTAATGGCTTCGAATGGGTATCGAAAAAAAAAAACACACACACACACACACACACACACACACACAGCCGGGAGTACTAAAACCTACCGCGCGCTCTGACGTTTCCTCCGTGCTGTGACCTTTTCATCACGTGTTGGGCCACCACAGTCGGCGACAATCGCGTTGGGGTATGCTCCCTCCTTTATTTTCCTGCTTCCATGGCAATTCAGAGCCGTTCTCCGGAGCCGCCTTTTTCTCGCGACAGTGGCGCCGTGGTGCAAGCATTGGCTGTGGACTGCGGGCGCCGCGAATCACTATACACTGGCGGAAGCAGGAGCGGTGGCAATGAAATGTTCTTCAATCGGACCGCTGACGCTTAAAATTGATAAGTGCATGCTCATTTCACTTCTGCGTTATGTACATACGCATGGCGAACGCAGTAGAAGAACACGCGTCGGATCGAGGGTGCGCTTGACTTTTCTAAAGTTTCGCGGTATCAGGGCGGTGCATTTTCGTTAGCAGAAGACGTGTGCATTAGTTTCCGCGCGTCGTAAAGCGAGATATTTTGTTAGATTAAAGGGCAACTCCGGCGATTTTTCGATGTCAACGGATGTCGATGAAATTCGCTGGGTCTGTTCCTCTGAATACCTCCGCCATGTCCTAAAAAAAGCAGGCTTGTGAGTTGTACAGATTTTTTACAAATGAATTTAATTTATTGCCTCGAGCACCCTACATTACCTCCTCCTCAGTTATAGACCACATTGTGTATGACGTCAGGAATAGTCCACGCAGAGCATGCCGGGATCATGCAGACGACAGCGACGAGAGCGTGCAGGAGTCGACGATCGTGAGCTAGTGCTTGGCGTGCGATGTTGCTGTCGCGAGAAGTTGCATTCCCTGTGGACGGGAAGTGATGCGGGGTGGCAAGCGGTGTTGCGTTGTTGGCTGCACGAACTTCAGCCCTCGCCATCCGCAAACGCAGTTTGAGCCGATGCCGATCGCATTCAGCCGAGGTTAAGCCTATCACAGTGGCCGAGTTCGTGCGTCTGCTGCTGACGGACCAGACCCACTGATATGAAGCTAATTAAGCTATTAGGATGAGGAAAGCTGCTTCTGTACAGTTTTGACCATACGGATTTGAAATAAACCATTCCTTATTTCGTACAGTGCACACACAAAAAGCTAGAAGCGACAACACGACGCGCAATCAACATCCGCATACGTTGCCGTTCTCGAATGCGGCCAGTCGCATGCACTCGCCGGCGCTTCCCCAAATGAAATGTGACTACGCAAATCCATGAGTGTATTATTGCCTATTGTTATGCTGACTAATTATGTAGCTTACGAGGTGCACTGTTTGCCTCGTATCCCAAATGGGGAGCAAGCGGAGGCCCCTTCGATACAGCATGCGTAAACATGCAACCGTCTCGTTCAGCTGCCAACGATGTCATACTTCACGACATCGGCGTTTCTGCGAGAAAACTATACATTCTCTAAATGAACGATCATACGTGCAATGTCCTAATCTATGTCTACTTTACGGAACACTAATTGTGTGCATGAAGAGAATACGAAGAATGATAAGCAGGCTGCACAACGCTTGCCTACTACGGTCTCCCGCTCGCTGTTTCCGAAGGTGTGTGGTCGCACGTATCCGCGCGACCCAGAGTGATGTAACGGTGCTTACATGTACAAAATCTACGTGTTTTGATATGTTCTGACATTAATTGATGTCACCGTTGAGCGGCTATCTCAAGCGAACGACGTACGAGTGGTCGCTGTACCTGCAGATGTAAACAAATGCACTGGTCGGTGCTTTGGACTGTCAGCGACGTTCTTGTGGGATACAAATGCGGAAAGTCGTGCTCCACATTTTACAGTGAGCATGCGAAGCGGTTCCCTGAGAGAGGTAAAACACCTAAAATAGCAAGCAGCGCGTATATCAGTGGTTAGGGCTACCCTTGGTCTTCATGCCGCAGCGCGATATGTTGCGCATGGGTGCTGGCTTTAGTGGTGGAGGACGGCGATTCGTGGCTATTGAATTCGTCTGAATCATAACTGTCACTGTTTGACAGATCCGAATAGGTGGTGCAGCTTGCAATGTAACCCGAAGGTCCCCGAAAGTCCGGCGCGGTCCCGAATAAGCTGAGCGTCTGCTCTTCGCCGGTTTCGTTCGCCCCGCGGGCGAGACCGGCATGCGTTGCGCGCCTTCCCCGCCGGGGGTACATTCGTGACGTCACACGCAGAGGTTCGCTCGGCTGGTTGCTCAGGTTTCGGTTTCGTTTTTGCACTTTTCTGCTTATTTAAAATTATTTTCGAATTTGCGGAACAATTCTCCTATCAGGTGCGTCACAGAAGGGTCTCGGGAAGCTAAATATTTTATTAGCTCGACATGGTCAAAAAATCGCCGGAGTTGCCCTTTAAGTGTTCTGGCAAGTGCCAGCCATGGTGCAAGATAATTAGTGCCAATAATCATGCTACAGCTGCATACAACGTCGCGGTGCGCTGTCATAGAGCCTTGGCTTTGCAGTGACATGACACTGTGCTGTGGCGAAGCTTTAGTTCACAAAAGTAAAACTCACTCAAGGTATAAAAGTAGATTTCATTTATACCTCGACAAACTTATCCAAACAGGGTAGCGGTTTTCGAAATGCGTTTCACACCTCGTGTATAGTTACTGAGTGAAGGATGCGATGAAAGTAATAATATTGCCTCGAAGCATTGTTTTTCTTTTGCACCGGCTCTGAAAGCTTTATAGCCTCGTTGGCTACGCGATACGTGACCAAAGCGCGCTTGCTTGAACACTCTAAGGAAAAAAACAAACAAACAAACAAACAAAAAACGAATACTTGGGGAGCCCTTCTGCCACGCAACAATAATCGTGATCTGGGGCGCGATCTTGTACGCGTTCCAAAATGGAACGGAGGCGGTCCGTTCCATCGAGCCGCACACGATTGGTCAATTTGAACCGTGACGATCAAATTGACCAATCGTGTGCGGCTCGATGGAACGGACCGCCTCCGTTCCGTTTTGGAACGCGTACAATATCGCGCCCCTGGTTTCCTAGCGTTTTATTTCTTGAAAGTTCATCGCTCGGCGGCGCCGCGTTCGTGCAGTGTCGGGCCGACACGGCACCGATTTTGGTCTGCCGACTGTTGGCGACAGCGTTTTCCGTCCTGTAAACAGCTCGCTTCATCAGTCGGCAGACCAAAATCGTTCTCGTGTTGGCGTATCTGAAGCACCCTTTACGGTGTTCGGATGCTGACGCGAAAGACGCGGATTCGATCTCGGCCGCGGCAGTCCCATGAAGGCAAGATTCTAGAAGCCCGTGTACTGTACGATGTCAGTGCGCGTTTAAGGAACCACAGGTGGTCGAAATTTCCGGAACCGTCCACTACGGCGTGCATCATAATCACATCGTGGTTTTGGCACGTAAAACCCCAGCAGTTATTAAGACGTAACTTTTATGTGTTTCATGCGGAGGTGTCCTTAAAGAGTTGGCAATGGCCTTGTCGAAAACCCGGCGTCGCCGCGGATGGCGAAAAAATGTCACGTGGCCCTATGGAAATGCATATACCCAATCACGTGTGGCGCATACCTCGCTCCATACCCAAGTCCAGGATATGCGGGTATGTGCCACACGGGGTTTTACATGTAGCGAAAGCCTATCATTTGATAATGTATAACTAAATGTGTAACTAAAGGTATAACTCAATGCATGACTAAATTTGGACCAGGCTTTCGCCTTCACGTGTTACAAAGAGCGTAACAACGAGCAGAATTAAAAAAAAAAATTGGCGCTCGCCACACTCCTATCAAGAATGGCGACGACGTCACAATGCCGCCCTGACGAGTAGCTTTGTACATCGTTGCTATACTTACTCAAACGGTGAGTAGCACAAATAAATACACGCTATAGACCTTTTCACAAACCGACGTTCGAGCAGCGCCATTGGCCGACACGGGCGACGTCTAGCGTCAGAACATGTTATGCCGCCATTTTGGACTGTGCGCCTTGCGAGAGCATGCAGGCCGGCCGCACTTCGGTTGTGTGATCTTCGCCGCGCATTATTTTGATTGTTTTCTTCCGCTTCGCTTGTCTTGTGCCGCTTGACTTGTTACATGTTTCAAGTGCTCGCGTGAGCGCTCAGTGTAGTGTGCCATGGCAACAGCAAGCCCAGCCAGTGGATGTGGTGTTTCGTCGTCGGTAGCGGCAGCAGCCGCGTCTGCTTCGTCGAGGCCTGGCGTGCTAATCAGCGGTATATTTCATTGTTATTGCTGGGCACATGTGACCGTATCGTCGATTGAGTATGACCACCATTACGTTTCGCGGTTGAGGGTTGCCTCATTTAGCGAAAGCAGGCGCGTACGTAGCTGTCGGGCAATGCTTAGAACCAGGCGCCGGCGGCCCGACGACGCGTGTCAGTGGTTGGTAGATATGCGGTGGTTACTCCATACGCTTCCGACGCCACTGAACAGCTCACTCATGCAAAATTTATAGGGTGCTTATAACCAAATGTCAAAGCATAAGCGTGGCGATCGAGCAGCGCGGTACCTGCAGCGAACCGACGCGCGACAGTGATCACAGATGCCAGCGCAACTGATACAGCCCAGGTGCTATATTTTTATTTTTAGTATTTATTTATTTATACATACTGTCAATCCCAATAGGGATTATAACAGGATTTGTTATAAAGATACATTTGTTTACCTATTTTTTACGTTTGTTTACCTGGAATGGCTTTTCTTTCGAATGTCTGAATTTGGAACAAGCTTCGCTCACGGTGAACATTAACGTAGATCGTGCGCGAAGTTTGTATTGAAGATATCGCGTACGGCAAGAATTGTTCATGTGCGCTATCTCTGAAGCGAAATAAGCCAATAATATTGCAGCGTTAGGGCCATCTCTGTTCTTTCTCTTGTTTCCCTTACACCGTCTCACTGTGCTATGTTCATAATAAGGTAATGTCGAGGCTTAACAATTGTCGAATAAATACATATGCATATGACTGTAAACCACTACTGACAGTGAGTGAAAAGCGCTTAGTGGTCAGCGAAGCGGTCACTGAACGCACGTAAGTATTTCACTTGATCGACTGTGCGAATAATTTTTTTTTCGTTACTGTTACTCTTGCGAGCATGATGCTATTGTCCGCGTACCCATGCGAATACCGTTTTTTACGCTCTTACTTGCGCGGGCTCATTTAGCGCGTTTCTACGCCACGCACAGTTAGCGCATCACGGTTCCCGAGCTAGGCCGCGCTGATGAGGTTGACACGTTCGTTTTTGCATTCTCTTGCTGCCCAAGCACATAGACAACGCTCAAAGATGGGTGAGCTCGATGCAGCACCACACTGTTGAAGCTATTTACCTTTATGGGCAGGGCCGCGCAGGGTGCCTGTGAACGCAGAGACAATGTTTTGGTGGACACATACATCTTCCATAGGACATGATTTTTCCAGATCGTTGCGAAGTGTATTTACCGACTAGTTCTCTCGCAGAGTGCTCCAATCTGTCTTATACTGGTGTCACACGGCCACTTTTGATAGCGATCGAGACCGATCTGGATCGGATTGTTCGACCGCGGTTGGCTCCCTTCCGCAGATCGAGCAAAGAAGCCAATCGCGACCAAGAAATTCGACCCATATCGGGCTCGATCACGATCAAAAGTGGGCCGTGTGACCCCCGTATTAGGCACTGGAATGAAGTCGTGTTTGAAAGAATAACAAATGTAGCCTCTGCCACTACGTAAGAGAAAATATTGAATCGAAGAGCTGACAATTCTCGCAACCTATTGGGAAATGTGCCGAAAAGAGTTTACCAAAATGCGTTATTTTACTGATGTGTGCATTGGTTCACATTAGACTGAAATGCCAAGTCCTCCAGTGATGCAGGAAACCGGCAAAGCGTGAACATACCACATCGCGGGAGTGGTCTCGCGGTGTGCTGTGTTGTGGACACACTTATTCCCCAAAATCGTTATTTTCCGCTGGTTGTTTGTGCACCCATAAACTGCACAGTGCTGGCCTATAGCCTTTTGATGAGTATATATGCCATTATTTGCGAGCGTAAGTCATTCGTGACAAAAATAAACGGAAGCATCGAAGGAAAGCTACCACTCCGCAATGCAAGCGCAAGGCAAGCTCACAGTCCAGACCGAGCAGGCAACACTGACATATACTCTCCACGCCAGACCGTCGGAAGCGCCCTCGTGAAAACGTCTATAGTCCGCCGATTCCCGCAGTCCACGCTGAGAGGTGGCGCCTGGTGTCGAGAGTAGAACACTGCACGGGCCCGGGCACGGGCACGGCCCTGCCCGCGGGCCGTCCGAAGCGTTTGTTGGCGGGCTCGGGCCGGGCTCGGGCCTGCTCATTCAAGGGCCTATAAGTCGGGCCTTCGAGCACACGCAAACGTTATGCTTTGCATGGTTCAAGGCATTCTGTGCCAAGCTGAAGTGACACTTGCAAAATACCTTAGCACAGAAAATAGGCTAACAGATGAAGTTCTAATTTTTTATTTTCCACAAAAACGAACATTGTTTCCGCGTCAGGAAAAAAATGTCGCAGTTTCACCCGAAAGGCGAAGCATCATTTGTGATAGCGAAGTTAGTAGAGAGCTATACGGAGTAGGGATAGTAGCTGCATAAACTTGGACACATTCGCTTATTAACTGAATTAACAAGCGTGGTGTCAGCGCGCACAAGCAAACATGAATAGATCACACTCGATGACCGCGGACAACCACTGTCAAAACGCTGGCGTGAACAGACGCGGCCGCCGCAGCGAGCGAAGGTTCGCGCGGTCTATCGCTTCAACGGAAACTGAGCGGCGAAAGCAGCGAAAACACAGCGCATACAAAGGTCAGAGCCATCTGGAGATCGCTTTCAAGATACAGTGCGCGTGACAGCCCTCAGCAGCGCTAACTACGCAGTTCCTGGCAGAGTAGAAGCCGCTTACTCTCCCTCCCGCGCTGCCTTCCCGCTTTCCTCCTTTCGCGTGGGAAATTGCGTCGCCAGTTCCCCTTGCACCCTGTTGCAAGATACGCATTCGGTGCCGCAGCACAGCGTCGCCCTCCCTCCCATGCCCCCACGGCCTTTCGCGCGACGGAGGAAGTCGCGTTTGCTCTCCGTGAAAGCGCGCGTCCCCTGCGCGCTTTCGCTCGCACATACGGCGCGCGGCGACGATTTTTATCGCCCTTGGACTTGTACGGAACCTCACGGCGGCGATGGCGACGCCGACGGCAGAAATCCGCTTGAAGTGTCCATATAATTGCTATCGCAATAATAAATTATACAACTGCTCTTCACACCATTTCCCTGTTACCGCTTTTCCGCTTGCAATATGACCACTCTTGACACTATTATATTCTAGCGCTAACGCAAGGAATGCCTCTTTCTATTTGTGCGTGTATTTTATGCTCTATGCTCGTAAATTCACCTGTTTATATCAGTGGCGCACCGACCGGGGGGGGGGGGTTCGGGTGTTGTACCCCCCCCCCCCCCCTGAGGTCAAGTTACTCCCCCTCCACACGCCCAGCCCCAGCAGTCCAACGTATACCTTCAGTGCTTGTTCTCATTGTCATTACAATTCAGGAGGTGGCCTGAGGTCGAATTTTCCTGATTAACAAAAACACTCTATCACTGTCTTGTATTCATTCATTCACTCTTAAATTTGAGTAAAACGCTGAAGAAACAAAACATCGTCATCATCCTTGGTGTCATTATTATTATAACTATTAGGCATTTATTTCTTATTTTCTTTTGGATTCCTATGGCTAAAGCAAAGAAATTGCATATTATGCAAAAGGTTTGCTCCTGCCCCCCCCCCCCCCCCCCTGGCAGAGATCCTGGGTGCGCTACTGGTTTATATACTATATATTGTAATCAAGAGTGGGTCCATGGCTCGGAGGCTTGTTGGAAGAGGTGAAGAACGACGAAGTAGAATAGAACAGCTTGCCCAAGGAACGGGTGTTGTGTCTGTTCTCGTCTCTTACAATATATATACATATATATATATATATATATAATCGCATGTGAAATGACCTTGCAGGACCAGATCGTACGATCAAGGTAAATGCATGCGCACCAGCGGAAAAGTAACAACACAGGCCATGGGCTGGATCACTGATATTCCCATGGGAGAAACAAAGGTTTCGGTCTTTTATTGCTTATACACAGCAGCTGATTAGACGTCTAGAAGGTGACGTTGACACATACGGTGCATATTATGCAAAGTGCTTGCTCCTGCCCCTCCCCCCCCCTCCCACCACAAACCCCCCCGCCCCTTGGCAGAGATCCTAGGTGCGCTACTGGTTTATATACTATATATTGTAATCAAGAGTGGGTCCATGGCTCGGAGGCTGGTTGGAAGAGGTGAAGGACTACGAAGTAGAACAGCTTGCCCAAGGAACGGGTGTTGTGTCTGTTCTCATCTCTTACAATATATATATTATATAATCGCATGTGAAATGACCTTGCAGGACCAGATCGTACGATCAAGGTAAATGCATGCGCACCAGCGGAAAAGTAACAGCACAGGCCATGGGCCGGATCACTGATATTCCCATGGGAGAAACAAAGATTTCGGTCTTTTATTGCTTATACACAGCAGCTGATTAGACGTCTAAAAGGTGACGTTGACACATACGGTGCAATCTGAAAGTAAAAAAAAAAATGTTTTTACTTACAGGCCGGGCTTGGTCATGCACATGAAGGCCCTGGCTAAGCTTAGTAATGAACGCCCGGGCTTAGTCACACAGGCCCGGGGCGGGCTCAGGCTTGGTATCACGGGGCTCGGGCTTGATAAAGCGGGCCCGGGCTGGAAATCAGGCCCGTGCAGTGCTCTATTCGAGAGTATAGGAGCGCGCCCGCAGCATGCATGCGAGGGTAAAATAATCCGGCCGATCTGCTAGTGCACCGAGTGGCAGGCTTACATTAGTGGAGCGCTCGACCGGCACTATCGCTGCCTGAGATACGCACTCATGCGGACCCCTGAGATTCGCGCTAATTCTGACATCGGTTGTTGCTGATTGCCGACTTTCCCCTTGAAACGAGAACCGATCAAAAATATTTCGGTTTCACTCCGAAACAAAATAATAAATGATGTTTCTGTTATGTTTTCGTTCCGGTCAATAATGTCGTTTCGTATCGTTTTTCGTTCTTGTTTTCGTTCCGTTCTGACGCACTGGAGCTAAGTGACATTCGTGTTGTCTATCGTTTCGACACAAACTGAGCGCCGAGAACACACAGCACACAAAAATCCATGAGCCGCCGACGCACCTAGACTCTGCCCCCACCGCAGATCACTCTCAAGATACGGCCGTATGACCGTGCGCAGCCGCCACATACGCGGTTGCAGCCGCAGTAGAATTTGTTTAGCGAGCCGATGTTCCTGCGGTTCATGTTTCCTGAAGTGTTGAAGTATTTCTACAATAACAGCTACGTGATTTCGGGGATTTTTTCTGTCCAATTGCGTTGGCCATATACAAGGTCTTTTTCTTTTTTTAGCCAAGTCAAGCAGTACTCGTATATACTGGGTGTTCAAAATTAAGTTTTACGGAATTTAAAAAATCGCCTGTGGCAGGTATCATAATTCTTATAGTTGAGCTGGGTTATTCGAAGAGGCCGACATTAGTAGCACAAGAAATCAAAACATATTCCACTAATTAACAAAAATTAACTTCTTAGTTAATTACATTAAAACACACATTGCAATTTACAAATTGTAGCCGGCGAGCTTGTCAGGCGTATTCACTTGGAGTGAATTTCCAAAATGACACCAGTTTGGAGGTATGTGCCATCAAACTCGCCGTGAAAATGCACTGTTGTTCCACATTTTTACCAAAATGCTGTTGCATACATTGAAGCACCAAAGTAACTCGAACGCCCATGTATTTTGTCCCACACTTTGGGAAATATCTCGAAACTGGTGTCATCTGTACGGTCTGTACGTTTTATTAATTCTCTAAACTTTTATTCGTGTATTGAAGCAACAGATTAAGCAAATGACTGCTGTTGCCTTGAATAATTCTCGAAGTCACATGTCACTATGGGCAACGTCCCAGCACTGCCATGTACGCAGGCACACTGGCGTGATAGACGTCGACTCTCCGGCTTGGGAGCGCTGCGCTCGTGAGAAGTTTGGTTTGAAACTTAAGCTCTTCTCATGGCGCGTAGCGGTGTAATACTTTGCAGACATGATTGTTAGCGCGCATTGTAGGCACTGCGCTTGTCAGTTCGAAATGGCTAGTGGTTTGTTGTGAGACCTAGGTAGGTGCCTTTGGTAAAGGGCACTTTAAGCGGCGAACCGCTTTTACATAACGTGGTGTGGCTTGGTGCGTTACCTGGCTGACATAACATAGTGTCGACTGCTTCACACGCTTGACACTTTACTAACATCGGCGTGCGTTTGTCACGCCCTACCATGTGCGCCTATTCCGAAATCCCCGCAGCAGATGCAACTAAAGCGAGCTGACTAGAATATATACCGCTTGACTATCACGTGACTAGGGCCTACTTCCCCTCTATTATTTATGACTAGCTTAAGGTTGTCACGTGACGCTCCCTCCTAGTGTGTTCCTTCCTCCATGATGTTGACTGACAAATATGGTCACGGTTGGGGGGAACAACCTCACAGATGCCTGAAAGTTAGCGGAAAGTATGAGACTCGATCCTCTTCAATCACTGTTCTGCAGTAATTCATGTTTAAGCATAACACTTGTACAACCCTTGTAGCTTGACCTGTCTACAAATAATTATGTTTATGATGAAGTTAGTGCTTAAATATTCAAGCATTAGGTTATGTAGGGACATGATGCACGGTGCTATCAAGAATGGTATGCGTGTAATATCTACTGGCTGCACATTTATGTTCAATATTGTCGCGATTTTTATGAAAGCACACACGAGCACGGTGTCGCAGCGAGATGCGAAAATACAAGGAAAGAAGGACGCCATTCGTTCTTCTGCTTTCCATAGAGTTTCCTACAATTACTAGAGGGATCGTTCAGCCACCGTGCGAATGATGGATAGTACATGGATTTGTCTGATCTTAGTGCTTGGGGCTTCAGACATTCCTCGTGGCTTCGTTTATTACACTTTATCTGGGCCTAAATTGGACTAAATTTCAAAGCAATTTATACTTATTTTAATGCAGAAGGTAAGACTCTGCAAGGACGCATAATCGCTACTAATTGCAGTGGTTCCACTTGTCCGTGTGTTCGTGGCGTAATGGTTTTGATATCAGGCTTCTGTGCTAGAGGTCCCGAGTTCGAATCATGCCGTTGGACAATTTTAATAATGTTTATTTCATTATTTATGACGCAGTACTTTCTTAAAAATTACCACTTTGCAAGGTCACGAAGCCAGTTAAAGCCAGAAGGACGAAGCTTAGCCAAATCCATGTTACTAACCATCATTCCCATGCAGGCTGAACTGTCCTGCTTGCAGCTCCCGTAGACACTAGCGCCACAGTTCCCTCTGGTGATTGTATGAAACTATGCTGCTCGCACCTTTGTACCGAACATTTGTTTTTAATCTTAACCTGTCTTGTGGCACGCCCAGGAGCAATAACTATTTCATTCGAATTTGATATGGACGCACTGTATCAATCGCAGCTTCGGAAGCAGTTGCAGTAAAGGGTGAGCATGGGCTGTATTCTGAAACGTTCCATTTCGATCATAGTTCGCCTAGGCAACAATTTCGCCTTCAGGTGCGTGCTGATTAGCTGGTTGAGCAAAATTTAATGACGTCGGGCTCAACCAGCCAATCAGCTCATCCAATTTTGCTAAAACAGCCAATCCGCCCGCACCGTTGGCGGAGGCGTGGCCAAGTCGAACTATCGCCAAAGTCGAACGTTTCAAAATACGCCCCCGGGGGCATATGACAGCATGATCGCCCTATCAGTATGGTCTCTAATTCTTCCGTTCTTCGCCGCTCGCATGCTGTATCAACACAGAAATAAGGCAACGTGCATGAAGATGTGTGGGCAGTAAAAGGAATGGCACCGCTTTGTCCTTTTCACATTTCGCCACGCATCATGTGAGCAACAAGACTTTGTTACACGCTTGTGTATTTCCTTTTATAAAGATGACGATAGTACATGTAGCACACACAACTATTTACTTTTAAAGCAAAACGTTTTTGCTTACTTCCCTAAGGTATTGCGTGGCTGCTCAGTTGGTTTGTCGCCGAGCGGACTGGGCCAATCTCGGATACTGTAAACCGCGGTCACGTGGGTCACAAGGGCCGCGTGGGTGCGAAAGCGTGGGTAAGGCTGAGCACATGAAAAGTCGCATTGTGGGAGTCAGTGGCATCTGCACCTTTGTCATAGGACTGAAGTGAATTCTCAAAGCCAAGAAGTCTTCCCGGGCAAAGCACATATTCAATATGCTGCAAAATGCGGTGCAAATACAGGAACAGTTATTTGCATGCGCGTTGCCACGAAGCCAAATGAAAAAAGAAAAATGCGAAGGGAGAATATGTGAACAATTCTTACGCGTAGTTGGAAATAAAATTACATTGTGTGTCTCTTTGCATAGCGTTTAATTGAAAAGTTTCAAGAAAGCTTCACTTAATGCAGATTGCAACACGTGCCTTGGAGCTGGCATAATTTTTTCTTTTTTTAATGCACCAGCCATTAAATATATTTCCGTGGCTGTCTGTGGCAACGATAATATAGAACCAACTTCTAGTAACGTTGGTCTGTGGTGCGTGGGTCAGCCATATGAAGCCAAGAGTTAATCAAGCTGGCTTCATATGGTTGCGACTAACAAAAAATTGGGCCCCTCGGTTACCCTTCTCGTTCGTGTGTGTCTCAGGTAATTTTAAACAGTCGCCAGTGCACACCACATTTGTGAAACTCATGCGAAAGTTTTGTTTTTACATTGCAGCTGGACATAATACGGGCTACCATCAAGAAAGAACTGGGCATTGCAGTAATGGAGATCCGGGACCCAAAGGCAATTATTGAAGGTGGAAACGTGCTTTTCACAGGTATGTCCTCAGGCACTGTAAGACATTCATTTCTCTTTTACTAAAAATGGGAAGAATACATTGAATTAAACGTCACAGTTTCTGCGTGCAAATTAAAGTTATGACTTGTACATTACCTATTGCTTAGTGTAAATGAAGCTTCTCTATACTTGCTTTTTTCTATAATTCTGCCCCCCTCCCAATACTGTATGCCATAAAAGAATATACAGTAAAAGCTCGATGATACGAATCTCACGGGGTCACGAAAAATATTCGTATTAGCCGAAATTCGTATCATCGAAACACAATTAAAACTACTGTCGAATCTCGATAATTCGAACTTGAAGGGGCCCGAAAATTTGTTCGAATTAAAAGGACGTATTTTTGAAGTATTCGTGCACCATAGCACGATGCACGAACGGTGCGAGTCGTGAAATATCGGGGCGCGCAAGCGCATAGCAAGCGCGGGCCACGAAACTGCCCACACCGGCTAACGGTCGCTTCCCGATAACGACAGAAAACGAAGCTTCAGGGAGCGAGCGGGCGGCGCGGCACACGGGTGCGCGCGGAGACCGTCGAAGGTGAGGGAGGAGGGTGGCAGGGAAGCGGATTTCGCCGCGTCAACTCCGCCGCTTCGGTGGCTCCCCTCGCCCTCCCTCTCAACTCCCTCGTAGCTCTCTCACCTTCGACTCCGTGCGCACATCTCTGTGGCACATCTCCGTGCGCGCCCGCCGCCGTGCTGGCGCCAGCTTATTTTAGCCGCCCCCTGAAGTTTCGTTTTCTGCCGTTATCGGGAAGCGAGCGGGCGTGGGCAGTTTCGTTGGCCCGACTGCGCCTCCGCCGCTGCTTCCCTCTGCGCTGCTGCCGCAGCGTGCAAGGTCAACATGTGACTAGAAAATAGAGGAGAAGGGTTCACTGCCATTTTATCCGCGTGGCTGAGACGTCGGCACTAGTGTGTGCTAGAATACGGTTGTCTAGAACACACTAGTCGGCACGTACACGCTTGTTCCGGCGCGATGCGGAAACGGCGACCTTGTAATTTGAGAGAGAAGAAAATTTCCGCCGCGGGTTTTTTTTTTTTTTTTTCCCGTTCCTTCGCGCGCGGCATTGAGGGGTCTCTCCTGAGTTTTTGTTCTATGGCGGTGTCGGAGCAATGCCGGTCGGAGGCGCCGCCGCGTGATTTGGCGCGCTGCTGAGAGCATTGTCGGTGCGCGGTATGTTCGAAATAAGCGTGTTCGAATTCGCTTGCTTCGCGTTGACGTTGAACGAAAGCACGTTTTTCATGATAGTCTCGCTGTGCAACAATTGTGCTCAGTGTTGACGTTGCGAGGCCTAGCTCTTTAGCCAACTCCGTCCGCTTTCTCTTGAAATCCTCATCGACCTTTCGAAGAATGTCTAATTTCTCTTTAAAGGAGAGTGCTTTCCGCTTGCGAGACATAGCTCGCTGCGACTAGGCAAAATGGCGCAAACACGAAGAACGCGGCCCGAAGCGCAGCAGCCACTCCATCTGACGGCTCGCAGAAAAGGAGGAAAAGTACAAGAGCACCAAAAGCGCCACCGCTTCAAACTCTTCGCGCCCAGTCGCGGAGTCCGCGCTGTCCGGCGCCGCGCCTCCGCACCAAAAGAGAAGGAGAGAAAGCGCGTGACTGCGCGCTGTTCTCTTTCGCGGCCGTCGGTGGGGCGGCGTTTATTCGTATCAACCGACGCAGGCTGAAAATTGATTCGTAACAACCGTTCTCTAGCACGTTGCAAAGTAATGGGGCTCGGCCGGGACCACAGAAAAATTCGTATCATCCGGAAATTCGTATTAGCCGTGATCGTATCATCGAGCTTTTACTGTAATCCTTCCTTAGAAGCTTCGCTTCCCTGGATTCAGTAGATCATGGGTGTATGGTGCAGGTCACGAGTTCTTTGTGGGCATATCACCTCGGACGAATGAGGCAGGAGCACGGGCACTGGCTGCTGCATTCCCTGAATATCCTGTGACACCTGTCAAACTGCCCAAGCGCAACCATCTCAAGGCTCTTTTGTCCATGGCTGGCCCCGATGTCATCTGCCTGTCAGACAGCCCGGAGGCACAGGCTGTTAAAAGGGTATGGTTGGATATAGTATGTTCCACGGTGACAACCACAACAACAAATCATTCCTTCGATTGTGCAGTGTGGGGCAGGAAACTAGCGCGAGATTATGCTTAAGGCTTCAACGAGGACGAGTTGGTACATCATCATTCGCTTTACTTCGCTGGTTGCCGCACTGGTGTCAGTTCCTTCTATGGCTTCCTTTGTGTAATAGTATAGTACAGCGAATAGAATGATGTCATACCAACTAGCTCCAGTCGAAGCCTTATTGGATTTTAAATACTTATGGGAGAAATATTTTGCTAAACAGTATTCAGTACTGTAACTTAAATACCTTTAGGTGGCATTTTGTACTCTCGATAACTTGTTCAAGGGGTGTTGACTCGCTGCAAACGCATCACCTCATTAAGTACTTGACTCATTTGACAAATCATTACCGCGACGTGATCGTGCGGTGAAAAAATGCATGCCGCCATTTATCTTTATGATGGCTGTGCGCAAGTCTTAGCATGACTGCGTTGGGCGAGGCGGCAAGCTTTGCTCTGCAACTGTCTTGCTTTAGATATACTGTACCTACAGCGTTTGCATATCCGGATAGACTACGCGTCATGGCCATGCATCAGCTGAGCTTCGGTGTCATGGTGAACTGTGCTGTGTTTGGCTGCAGCAATCGCACAAGAAACCCGACGATAGGAATGTTGCCCAGGTTGGGTTTTTCTCGATAACTGGTTATCTCTCTTCTTCACTACAGCCTCAATGTAAAAGGGCACAGAAGCTGTGTGCGAGTATGCCTCTCCAATGCTTGCCTTGCAGGTGCAGCTTAGTTTGTGTAGCCAGCACCCGCCTTCTTTCACGAGAAGCCATGGCGTGAAAGGATTTTCATTGAATGATTGTGAAAGATGAAGCTGCGAGGGCAAAATAAAAATAAATGGTTTGGCTAGACCAGCAGTATTGATGCAGCATAAAAATTACGAAGGCTCTGGAATCGGTGTTTAGTTCTGTGGGTTTTTTTTTTCGGTGACGCAACGTTAACGCCACTTTACATGATGCAAGTGCCCAACCCGCAGTAAATTCGGTAGTGAAAGCAATCATGTTACTCTGGGGGGAAGTTAAAATTAGGACACACTTGCTTCTTGTGAAAGCAAGGAGCATCTCTGATAGTAGCATAAACACTAGCGTTGCTCTGCTAAATGCATGCATGGCGCTGTGCGCTTGTTTACGTGCCCAGAAACACCATTTAAAAACAGAGCCAAGCAACTGGACCTACTTCCCGATAGTAGAGGCATTCGATAACTGTTGTGACGCAATCCACACGAGGTTTCCACAGTTTCTACCCGAGAAACGCCATTGAGCTAAAAAGAAAAAGAAAACCTGCTTACTTTTCCAATTTACGAGCCATGTTTTGAGGCAACAACAACAACGACAATGCTGTCTGCGAACACTTTGATGCACAGCTGCTGCACCCAGTCGCTCGTCAGATAATTGTGGCCTTCCATCGATTTGTAGGCTTTGTTTCTCACGGGTCACGAAGCTCGTTGAATTCACAAGGTAATCTTTGATGTCTGCGAGAGCCACGCGAGGCAGCAGTCCAACATCGCAGTGAAGCTCATCACCTTTGAGTTCGAGTTAGTCGACACAGCCGCACTTTGTTTTAATAGCGTGATTTTGCTGGTTCACTCAACCCACGCATATACACGCTTAAGCGCATCGTTGACGTACGACACATTACTCGATAGCCAAGTTAGACACATTGAAAAGGACATTATACGGTACGTGCCTATTGGTAACTGCTTGGTGACCCAGGCCTGCTGGCGTAGGCAGCATGCACTCGCGACTGAAGTTACGGCGGACGCCGCCAGCGCTCCTAACGAATGACGTTATGTGCATAACCCCAATACGAAGTAAGGATATTAGTTTTATCGGCCGTTTAAACTTGCAAACATTCGCTTACTAAGTTAACAAGCACGATGTCATACGCACAGGTAAACATGAACACATCTCCCTCGACGACCGCAGAAACTTGCTGTTAAAACGCTGCATTCAGGAAGCGCGGCAGCAACAGCGAGTGAATTGACCGTCGTGCTGTTTCGCTTTAATGCGAACATCGAAAGAAATGTGCATACGAAGCTACCAGCACTGGGTGTATTTTGTCCACATTGCAGTTAGCTTTGAAGGCAAGGCCTGCGCGAGCACACACTCTGTGCACGTCGCGGATCGCTGGCAAGATACAACGGCCATGCCGCCGCCGCCCCCTCCCTCCCTCCCCTCCTCCAAAACCGGGCTAGAACCAATTGCCAGTGACATCAACAAGCGAAGTCATGGGAGTTGCAATTGAAGAGTGACTGAGCGGTGAGAAAATGAAAAATTGAGAGCATAGCATTCTTTAATTTATTTAAAAGTATTTATTTCCTTATGAACTTTGTTGAGGTGTGATGTGCCAATGACCACTGCGTTTTACGTTATCACTAAAGTCAACGTGTTTGGCTAGAAGTACAGCGCATTAAATATGCAGGACAAGTGCCCATTATAGCTGCCTTCGTGCGGTCCTGTGCATCCTTCGGTATGCAAAGAAACAATGCTCTATGCAAGGATGTGATAGCCAAGGCCCCTCCATCCTCGCACTGCTGCTAGCGGAAACATGTATAGAGGGGCTTTAGCGATAGCAACACCACACCCATTTGGCATTTCGCTGCACCGCTTTCCCCACACGAAAGTTGACCTTGACTTGCCGTGCCAATCGAGGGGGGTTTGGAATTGCCAAAGCCTGGTTGAATGCAGACTCTCGTCGAGTTGCGGGACATTAATATTTCCCTAATGGCAGACCCATAAAATTAATTTGTTCTGCCAGAAGTGTCCCCTCCCTCCGTGCACATATGTTGCCAAGTCCCACGAACCTCTAATGAACCGCCATGTTTTTAACATATGGGCTCCTATGGAAGCTTCACTATAGAAACAAGATGTCACAAAGAATTAAAAATAACGGACGGCTTTATGTGAACGGCAATTAATGCACGATGGGCATTGTTCATGGTATACATTTTTCATTTTACACAAATTACTTGCCTTTAATTACCCAACTTTTAATTAACTTGCCTACCAATGAGTTGTCAATTCAAAAGTGGAGGATGCCGAGAAATGACAGAGTTTAAAGCAACCTAGGTCTTCTGTGGGCCTTTTTTCTCCAATGATAAATTCAAATTTTTTTCAGAAATACCATGTGACAACAAGACCGCCATGCGAGAAATTGCAAAAAAGTTCATGTACCATGCATTGGGTGCACCTTAGGGAACCTCGGACAGTCAAAATTAATCCGGAGTCCTCCACTATGGTGTGCCTCAATCATATTGTGGTTTTGGCACGTAAAACCCCAGAATTGAATTTTTATGACAGCCTTGTTGAGGCAATATCGTCAAGTATGCTATGAAATACCAGTTTCTGTTGTAGTCTACCCACCGTGCTTTTTGTTTCTAAGGCTATGATCAAGCAAGCTTTCACCAAAGGAAAGCCAAAATTGAAAAAGCATGCGATAAGGTAGCGTATGTGTACTTTTGTCCTCATCTTGCAGTCTTTGAAGATGCAACAGTCAAACCTGCTTCAAGCTCTGTCAATGTAAACAGCCTTGATAGGGAATACATGCTTACATTGCCATGCAAGACACTCAGAATTAACGTCAGTAACCTTGCAATTGCACGCCACCGTGACACAACAGGGTATACACAGGCAGTGGCGCACCGACAGGGGGGGGGGGGTTTCGGGGGTTGTAACCCCCCCCCCCCTGAGGCCGACTTAACCCCCCTCTTTTGTTTAACCCCTTTT
Organism: Dermacentor silvarum; assembly: GCF_013339745.2. NCBI lineage: Eukaryota > Metazoa > Arthropoda > Arachnida > Ixodida > Ixodidae > Dermacentor > Dermacentor silvarum. The sequence goes on from NC_051154.1 coordinate 161,370,489, forward strand.
CTTTCCTTGCGCATTTGAGTACTGCAACTAAGATATAAGACGCGCAATCGTCTGCACACTCACAAAAAGCGCATTTTTTGTCAATTTCCCGTGAAGAAATTGAAATTAGTGCTATTTAGATGGTATTGGCAAACTGTCAACCCCCCCCTGGCAGAGATCCTGGGTACGCTACTGTACACAGGTTACTGCATCTGTATAGTCCGCAAAGATGGATTCATGGGGCTTTCAATCCAACTGTCATGCTGTATGTTCCAATGCAAAAGAATTGCACCCTCTCTTAGATTTGGCATACAGGCTTCACTCTATGGGTGAAAAGCTACAAGACCCCTGTATTAACTATTATGGTGCATTGGCTGCAAGTGTGCATGTACCTCTGTGTGTGTGTTTTTTTCCTCTTCAGGATTGCCTGCGTGCAAGGCAGTGATAAGTTCAATATGCTGACTTCTTATTGGTACTAAAGCTGAAATAGTGCATAACACTTGTGTTTGTAATTACCAACACTGTTTCTTCGTCTGCTGATCGAAGCAGTGGTTGGTTCTTTAGTGTGTTCATTGTTGTCGATTCAAGAAGAGATGGCAAACATGAATTGATGCGAAGAAAAAAAATCTGCACATTGTTTATTTACTACAACAATGGCATGGATCACAGCAAAATATGCTCTGTGGAAGATCACATTATTAAGTATGCTGTTGTGATGCATAAGTGATAAATGCCCCTATAGAAATAATGTGCTTATAAATACCTCTAATATTACTCCAGAAAGCTTAAAATTATAAAAACCTACATTCGTTGATTGGACTTGGTAACTAGATGTGCACACTATGGCATTTTTTTCTCATGCTGAAATATTTTAGACAATTACCTGCAGGTGCATTTCTGTAGTGTATGCAGTCAGTATGGCTTTACTGTGCTGGTAAGTGGAACCCAATTGTAGATTGGCAACACACAATGTGCAACAGAGCCAGCAATACTGATAGGTAAAATATCACTGTGAGCTATGACCAAGCTCTTTTGCTTTTAATTAAAACTATAAGGGCAGGTGCAGACCTACAATCTGTCTGCAACTCCAACAACCATTATATGGGAAAGGTGGCATTTAGGAAGGTGCCAAAACTGACTGAAAAAAAGAAACTAGTGCAACCAGGCAAACTATGGGTTCGCAACAGGAACTGCATCTTCCTTGTCTTCTTCGTCCAGAAGTGAGTCTGTGCTGCTGCATGGAGAGTACTCCTTTCGGACACTCCTGTTACAAAAAAGCAGGCCAACATGAACATCTGGACATTTTGCAGAAAAGCCCAGCATTTAGTCTGTTTTAGCAATGAAGAGTTTCTGCAAGAATGATTTTTACGCAAGTGGGGCTAAGAAAGTCAATCCTGACATATGCCTGAGCTTGTCATGCAGAAAATTCAACTCACTTGCAACACCCTGTCAAATACATCACTTTGCTAGAGCTAAAATAGCAAGGGAAGCTTTTTTGAAAAGCTTCAGTTGCGAGTACATCACAGTAGTTAAATCTGTCAGCGCCTTAATCCCTCTGCAGAAATGCTGTTTGAATGGCGCAAATGTGAATCGGCCTAATCTAAAGACAGGCATCTGAAAAAATTTAAGATGCATGAATTTTCATGAAGTCTCAACACTGAAGCTACACAATGGGCCCATATGGTTATAAGGTAAACAGTTTCCTTTTACAGAATGGTTTGCTCTATATTACCCCCCCCCCCCCCCCCCCAGCTGTTGAACGAGGCGAGTCTCTCAAGCTGCAATTTCTACAGACATTACTGGGACCAACTATATCCGAGATAGTAGCTGTATTTGTAAATTAGGCCCAGTCATGATATGCAGTCAAAATTGACTGAAATGAACTAAATGGGCACTAGTGCATCTACTTTTGAACTTTTAACAGAACATGAAACAGCAGATCAATGGCTTGCTCTTAATGGTTGGTCCAGTCTTGCCAAATCGAGCAAAAAGTAGGACTGGTTGACCAGGCGCGTAGCTAGGATCTTTTTTCGTGGGGGGGGGGGCTAAGGTTGCATACGCCCACTCGGTGGTTTCCAAGAACCTTTGAGGTCTCTCTTACGATATTGGCATTATTATGGTTATGTAACGCCAGGTGCAGTTGTAAACTGGACAAAAATAGGACTGTTCATAGGAGACGTGCCAGGCATAAAGGGAGCAGGGCTCCAGCCGGAAAAATTTTGGGGACGGGGGGGGGGGGGGGGGGTGCTGAGGCCTGGTCCAGCTCCCCCCCCCCCCCCCCCCCCTGGCCAAACCACTGTGGTTGACCTCTTAAGCACCTGACCAGTTAAGGTCCAATGGGGCTCCTGTGCATCCAGCTGTGAGCAAAAGCAGATCGCCTGAGTGCCCCTATGTGTTGCATTCAACTATTGGGGGCAACAACAGCGAAAGAGTTTCGCGACATGTCACGTAGAGCCCCGTATAGAGTGACCAGCCCCACATTGCACCTTTTTGGAAAGGGCTCCGAGGCCAGCTTGCTCTGTGACGGCGAAGGCTTGCGTGGTGGCAGCGACTCCATTGTCGCGATGACCATCCCCGTGTGGTTCTGGAGAATGGTGGGGAGCCCCTGCGGAACCACTTTCTGGCCTTTTTCCTTGGCCATGTAGTAGTCTCCGGAGTCGAAATACACTTGCTGCGCACACGCAATAAGAAAAAAAAAAGGAATTAATAGCATAAGGTCAAAAGAATCCCTTTTTGAATTTCCCATCCGTGCCGCAGCGCCGGCATATTAGGATATTGCAGGTTTAAGTTTTTGCATTTTTTGAGCCATTTAATGCTTGAGCAGGTGCTGCTCAAGTCTCCCGACATTACGAGGAGCTAGCATGGGAACTCCTGCCTTTCTTATGTGCATATTTTCTGGTTTATAAACTCTTCTCATGGTAAATGACATTTCCGATATTCCAGAGGCGTGATTTACCAATCCCCAGTTAACATTACATTTTATTTCACAAATATGTGTAGATACCAGCCTAGAAGAAACCATGTAGCCAAGCTGAAAAAGAACCGGTGCCTATTTTAGCGTTTAAAGGACTGTGCAACATGGTGTAACGTTTGTTAAGGTAACTATGTCTGCCAAGGCAGGTAGGGCTATACAGTTTGACACTTCATTGTTTCGCATACAATGTGGCAGCCCTATAGATTGCCCGCTAAAGTGCAGAGCAGGTACTGTTTGCAATTGTTCCTGCCCACATCAGCGTCATGTACATTTAGCGAGGTTTCACAATTTTGTCCATGCAATTTACCTGCAAAAATATTTTTTCAGTGCCAAAATTTTATTGCTGTACCTGAAAAGGAATAATCACATACACTTTTGCATATTGTTAATGAAAAATATTAATGTTGCTAAATTGGCTAATCACTGATGGCAATGAATCATCATTATGATATATCAGGTGTATCTCGCACATAGTTCTTTCTCTTGGCAATTTATGGCTGCGAGGAGTCTTTCTTAATGGCCAAATGCAATGAAATTTCACCGACTAATTTAGATATAAATATGTAGTATATACTGTTGCAGCAACCTTTTCAGTGCTGATAATCGTATATTTTTCTGAACAGCGTTTAAATAGCACCTAAGCAGATAACATGTGCACCTGGTGGTTAGGGGATGCGATGCAAATCCCAAGCCGCGATCTTCCGAGATTTCCGCACATCGCGGGGGCTGCCCAGTCTCGGAGGTAATGCCGAGGAGCCACACTGATTCTCAATGTTCTGCTTCATTTCCTGCGACCGATAATGGCGGCGTCATTGTCGTCTTATCTTTTTATGCGATTCGCATTCTTTGGGAACTTCACCCAGTTTGCGGTATGTTTGTCTGTCCGTCTGTATCTAACCTCTTTCACTCCAGCTTGAGTCACTGGGTAGTCAGTCCGTGGTCAAATGGGTAGAGCATCTGCGATAAATGAGCCGGGTTCGAAATCAATCGTCGGACATGTTTTAATGCAATTCGTATTCTTTGGGAGCTTCACCCAGTTTGCAGTATGTTTGTCTATCCGTATTGTTGCGGCTCAGGGTAGTGTTTATGCCAGCGATCCTTCCAGCCGCAGGGATGAGTACGTCCAGGAGTAGGAGTGAAAGAAAAAGGTTTGTTTTACATATCTACACTGGCTCCAGATATGAAAGCCCACTACATGTAGGAGTACTTTAAATATCTGAGCTCACTACTTGTCCGAGCACCCATCAGGACACGTCAGGACACCAAAGGTATAAAATGTATAAGCGTATAAAACAGTTGTCTAGGCGCGTGCTGATGAACGGACTGCATCTAACCTGTTTCACTCCAGCTTGAGTAACTGTGTAGTCATGGTGAAATGGGTAGAACATCGGGCTGCTACGATAAATGAACCAGGTTTGAAATCAATCATCGGACATGTTTTGGTGCATTGAACATTCTTTGGTAACTTCACTCAGTTTGCGGTATGCCTGTGTCTGAAGCTAACCTGTTTCACGCCAACTTAGGTAACTGGGTATGTGCTGCTCTTCAAAAAAAAAAATTTGTCCGGTGCTGGTCGGAATCAAACCCGCGTCATACATTCAGACAATTTTGTCTAAATATAGATCGTTCTATTACAGTACCTAGAGTACATCCCCTTCAGACACAAATTATGATCGACTGTTGATACATGTATGAAACAATTTTATGCCAGGGTGCTTGAGACTCCACTGAAAGGAAATCAAGGTGGTAGAATGACTGCATTTTATGATGAGTCATCATAATTACAGAGTAATTAAATGTTTCAATATTGTGAAGTCAGTCATGCTACGTTTCTTCATAAAAAGGATTGAATCACCCGCTCGAATTACATGCACAAGTTATTTATTAGCCATAAGCATTTCAAGAAAGAAAAAAATATATTTCGAGGTTGCTACCAACATGCCCCACATCAAATGTCACATAAAACACGGTACTAGTGCCTTCACCAAAGCGGTACTCTGTAAAGACTCATATCACTCGGAACGATGAGTAACACGAGAACAAGGTGAGAGCAGGAGCCAACGTTTCGACAAGTGGACTTGCCTTCTTCAAGGCGATATATGCTTTCATCGGCACAGTATATATAGGTAGGGTTCTTCTAAAGGGGAGAGAAGGTAAGGCGGGTGGGTGAGGTAACGAGAGAGAGTGTGTTAGCGGCGAGGGTGTAGAATTGAAAAGAAATAATGCACTACTGATTGTCGGTGGAGGAGTTTGAGGCAGCGCCATGTGTTAGCAGGTTGACGTGTCATGGCAGGTTCCTCTTTTCATGCAAGGGGTCTAGACAAGGGGGGGGGGTCTGCTCCGCTGGAGGTCAGTGAACTATCGTGTCTGACAGGGAGAATAAAAGTAGCCACGGTAAAATGGTGTTCAGGCTCTCACCTTGTTCTTGTCTTACTCATCGTCTTGAATCGCCATCTCCTGCATTCTCCTTGTTTTCCCTGGATATCACTCGGAAGTAAAATAGAAGTAATATAGGTTAGCAGAATGTTCAATTTACTGTAAGCTTAATGTTTGTGCTCTATTCCTTGCTAGCACTGCACAGAAATGGCAAAAATAGGTCGCGCCCACAAATGTGTATGCCGTTGTCTGAAGGGGATATTATAGGCACTCTAGTTTTATCGAGGGCACTGCCATCGATAATCACAGCGCTGTCTATTGTCCGGCGCCATGCTGGTACGTGGGATCACACTGGAGGGTGCACAGCGAACGTGCTGTTGAGTGGGACGTTTTCGCACTTTCCCGAGAGGTCTACATTTTTTGCGATGGGAAACTGTGTGCCGTTACTAAGCTTTGAGTCGACTTCAATATAGCCGCAATATCAAACGCCATTGGGCCTAGAGGCCGTGTCACTGCTCTGCCTGTGATCAAAATAGGAGGCTAGTCAAGTCTGAAGATTGTTGACACGTAACATACGTGCAACATATTGTATGTCTAGCCTTGAACTCTATTAAGGAGTTACTTAGGTGACAACCAGAGGTCTCTGTGTGCCATGCAGTGTGCGGCACCAGCGTACATCCCAATCCAGGTAACTAGCCAAGCTCCGAGGAAACACTTTGCAAGCTTTCACGTACCTAAAATTTTCGCGGTACGATTTTTTAAGCTTTGTTTACCTGGCACCCAGGCATCAAGCTGTACAAAATTAAAAACTGTAATATAACTATTGGAAGAGCCATTAACATGTAGTACTCAATAAAACGACCTGGAGACAGTGGCCGTAAATATGACGCGACCAGCCAGACGCACGCGACGCGTTGAAAAAAAATATGCGCACTCTTAGGTCTCGCATGGTGCCTGTAGAAGGGCACCTCGCCAATTCAAGAGGTTAAAGACAAACTACTCTTTTGCAAAAGCAACTTTATTTTCTCATGGTATACAGCGCGCGACGTTCGGCGTCGGCCAGACAGCTTGACGGCGAGATTTGGAAGCACAGGAGAGCCCATGCGAAAGGGGCGGCCAGCACACGGTAGGCATGGCTTTGGTTACTAAACGAAAAAGAACACATTCATTTTTTTTTTTTTCAGTCGGCACGTGCTGTTTTCACAATACATCCTCGGTAAACTTCCACCAGAACGTTGGTTGCCAGGCATGATAATCTTAGAACACATTTGAACAGAAAAACTTTAATGTCCACTTGAATACACACGTTGCGTTCATGTACCAAATTTTAATGGGTGCCGAGTTCATCACCGTGCCCTCACTGGAAACAAAATCTTCTGAACATACATGCGACGAAGCGTCAAGTCCTTTCTGTTTATGCTGGCAATGTAAAGCGAATGCTTGTCTGCAACTGCTGCGACGGAGTCCGCGGAGTCGCCGCGGCTGAAGGTGCACTTAACATTCGTCTTCGAAAGTTATTTTTGCAGCCGAATGTAGCACATTCGTAGCCCGTGGACCTTGAGTCATCAGACATCACAGAAATCACAGATGGAACACATTAGAATTGCACTAATTCGCCATGACAACGGTGCCGTTCCAAGCTGCCGCTGGGAGAAACAGCGATCTGCACATATCAGTGGGTAATTCCACGAAATCAACACGGGTTTGAAACTTCATATCTTAGATTCCATTTAATATTTCATATTTTATGCACGTACCACTTCGATAGCACAAAAGCGATCTTTGTTTCTTTGGCAAGTGAATTTAAGAGGAAAAAAAATACCGAAGTTTGTCAGTGTGGAAGCGTCATTTTAATGCACTGAACATTCTCGCAAATTCACATCAATGTAAAATACGAAATATTACAACTACAGAGAATCAGTTTTCTTATGTAAAACGTACACGTAAGGAAGAGTTAGCTGGCAGTGTTTGAAGCTTCTGTGCAAAACGGAAGTGTTTTTGCAAAATTTCTTAATTTGGAACACTGTTTAAAAGTTCCTACATTTACGAATTTTGATCTAAACCAATGCATATAGCCTTTTGAAACTGGGTTGAAGGAACATAACCTGTTCAATATTTGTGCTCTATATTGTTGCTGTATCACAAACAACATTTTTACAATTTACTTCAAATTTCTAGTTTTGACAAAAATGAACATTCTAAAAACCAAAATAACAAAACCCCCATGGTTACCTTTCCTTAAAATCTCGTAAACAGTTGCTCACAGACACTGGAAAAAGCACATTAAAAACATGTTGCATTATTTTGTTTGCAATGACAATATAGGTAGGGTTATTCGTTTTCGGGTAAAACCCGATTTTACCCAATTTTTACACCCCTAACATGTTTGAGGAAAATCTGGTTAAACCCGCTCTCTCCCCGAATTCCAAAACCACATACCAACCTATTTTTTTTTATGCTGCATGGAGTTTGCGGTGCACATGCGCTATCTACGGCAAAGTTAGACCCTGTTGGCTTAAGTGAACTCCAGTGGTCTCGAGTTCATTTCACAAGCTGCGCGCAGCACTGTGGACTCTACACAGCTCTCAACCAACTGCCCAACGAGTGCAACTAACTCTGAGTTAGTAATTGGCTGACACTGTTGCACTGACATATTTGTGCCCTATAGAAGCTGTGATGTCGAGATAACTTTCTCTCAGCTGACATACGTTCAAAGATCGGACAGGTCTCGGATGGAGACCGACATGTCATGCATGCAGTTTATAATGTATGTTAACAAGGGTGTGTAAAAAATTATTGACCAGCTTTTCGTGAATAAAATGTTTCATTTCCTTCAAGTTATCAATGCTCTTTACTGTCATTATTACTTATTAAATTCCAAACAAATGCCGAACGTTGGTTTCAACGGGAATTCAGGGCGCAGGCTCCTTTCCCAAGCGCATCACCCCTGAAGAAAGCCGAACGCCAGGCCGGGGAACGCTTGTACCCTTGCTAAAAAACCCTAATGTACCCCCCCCCCCCCCCCTCCGATTACTAGTTTGAAATAGATCGCTAGTTTTAACACGTTGGCGTTAAGGAGTTCGTGATACCTTCCGATAAAAAAACAAAAAACAAATGTAATGTATTACTTAGTACATTTGTAAATTTAATCCGAAAAAAACCCGAAGGAATGGTTTCACAAAGAACCCGATTTCTCCCCGATAACCATCTTGAAAAATAGCACCCGATTTTTACCCCCGGATTAAACAAAATATAAAACCCAAGAACGAACAACCCGAAATATAGGTGATAGAAATGAGAGCTTCACCAGGATGCAGCAAGGTGCTAAGAAAAAGGGACATCGGGATTAAAACACCTCGATAAGCCTCTGACTTGCCTAAACTTGACCATGATTTTACCCGAAAGGCAGTTTTGGTAAACTAGAATTACGATTTCAAGCATAGCGGTCTACAATGTAACTTTCTGACATAAATTCGGGCATTGAGGCCTCTCTTTGGCCGTCGTTCGCTCGCCTATTTTGTTTGTGCTTTCAGATGAGGCTGTTGTAAAAATTTGTTTTCAACAGGTTAGTAGAGTACTAAAATGGGGAGTGTGTGCGGAGAGTGCGCCATTACTGCAGCGCTTCGTAAACTGAGGATGTGTTTTCAGCACGCCATCATCCTTTCGGATTCATCAGAGGTGTTCCAACAACTACTCGTTTATCGTGCATTGTCTATCAGCAAGTTCAGCCAACACTCATTGAGGTTGGTTAGAGAGCTCAGCAATAGCCATTTCAATATGAAGTTTCAGTGGGTACCGTCACATGTTGGACTTGCAGGCAATGAAGCAGCAGATGCTCTCGTGACTGAATAACTCAATAGCGCGGAAATTAGGAGTGCCAATGAATCACCCCTTATGTAAAGATAACGCACTTCTTAGCGCATTGAACATCACCTCACTATCCAGTCGCGATTTAAGGAATCCACCATAGCAGAAGGTATACACTGTTTCATAGAGTAGGAACGAGCTCTGTGAACACCCCAGCTTGGGCCTTCAAGGCCGGACAAGTTCCTGCGCTCGGCACTGACTCGCGAAATTCGTGACTCGGAACAGTTCATCTGGTCCTGCCAGTACTTCAATGAAAAGAGAAATGCTCTACTTGAGACTGCAAAGAGAATTTCCTCATGAGTGTGCGGAACAGGCAGTGTTTGCCAAAGGACAAGTTTCGGATAGAAACTGTTGCACCTCTTTCTAGCTTTTCTAAGAAACTGAACTTTCCGACAAGTAATGATCATCCTTAGGGATTGTGAACTTTTTGCTGTGTAGTTATTTAACAGATAATTTTTTTAAGGGGGTGGTGGGGCAGAGCAATCGCTACTGGCACTTTGTGCCAGCTAGCCCTGCCCTAACCAACACCAGCACATCTTAGGTTATATAATAACGTTTCTAACTGAGCCATGGCCAGTACGACATTTTTTTATACTTTTAGCTGACGCAAGTTTTCCGTTACTTGTGTACATTCCCAGGGAGTACACCGTTATAGGCCACAGCAAACAAAGAAATACAAACTAATATTAACAGATAGAACAAACAAGCTATGCACATTTGCTGTTCAATAAAATGAGCCATTCGGAGGTTGTTTTGTGGACGCATCTTTATTTGTATGCAAGCGAAGGAGTATTGTGCTAAACACACTTATACTTAAGTAGTCATCATAAGGCCAAGACTGCCTTTCTGTTGCAATCATGTTCCAAGTTTAGGCAAGTTAGAAGCTTATCCACATTTTTTTAACCCGATGTCTCTTTTTGTCAGCACTTTGCTTCATCCTGGCGAAGCTGTAATTTCTATCATCTATATTGTCATTGCAAACAAAATAATGCAGCAGGTTTTTTAATGTTCTTTTTCCAGTGTCAACAGCTGTATACGAGATTGACAAAAATTAACGATGGGTTTTTATCATTTTGACCTTTTAAATAGTGTTCATTTCTGGCAAAACTAGAAATTTGAGGCAAATTGGGAAATTGATTTGATATACAGCAACAATATTCAACACAATTGTTGACCAGGTTAAGTTCTCACATACCACAATGTTTAAAAAGGCTATATACATTGGTTTAGGAGGTAAAAATTCGTAAACGTAGGAGCGTTGTTCAAAATTAAGAAATTTTCAAAAATACTTCCATTTTGCGCAGAAGCCTCCAACAATGCCAGCTGACTTCTTTACGTGTATGTTTTACACACAAAGAAAACTTTTTTTGTAGCTGCAAGATTTCGTAATTTACATTGTTGTGAATTTGCGAGAATGCCTGGTGCATGAAAATGGCCCCTCCACTGAAGAACTTCGGTATTTTTTCTTGTTAATATATCCATTTGCCGAAGAAACTATGTTCACTGTCATGCTACTGAGTGATGTGTGTATAAAATATAATATATTCAATGGAATCTAAAGCATGAAATTTAGGACCCGTGTCGATCTCTCGTTGAATTAATTACCGCAGTGCGAGGAGCAGAACGACGCGCTAGTTTGAGGCTACGTTCCTCCTTGCCCATAAGATGGTCATATATTCTGACTTCGCGGCGGCGGCGCTAGATGGCGCAGCGTGTCCACAGGGAAGAATTGGCGAGAGAGGAACCAGGCTGTAGTACACGTCTCATACATGACACGTTTCGGCAGTGGCAATACAGTGTGCACTACATTGCTTCAATATTATTTGCATTAACGTAGACAGTCATCCTGAGATGATTTCTGCCGGAATTTTCTTCAGTTTCGGCATCAGAAATGTTTGTTAAATTCACTCGTACGAGACAAAATTTTGCACGGAGGCTACTCTTTATCTACACTATCTGAAACTAGCCTTTCTGCGCTGTGTAAAATTTTGCTGCAGTTGGCATTTAAGTTATCTCTGTTGGACATACTATCCCCAAAGACCACATTATAAATGAAATTGACGGACTCGGATTTCTTGCAGCCTTGAGTAATCAATTATAATAAACAGTCAGTTTGAGGCGATTCTCGCTCGATATGCTTCTCTTACTGCTTTTGCATGGATTGCTTCCATACTGCTGCTTAAGAACGCTCAAACTCGGTCGGACCATGTCAGTTTTCTCAGCTTCTGCATGAGCTTTGTGTTCACCGGACCTTCAGTTACTTCATCTTTTGCACTTAATGAAGATTGCCTTATGAGTCATGACCTTGAACATTTATAATGCGTAGACCTTAGACCAATCTTTTCTAAGTACCTCTTCCCATTCAGCCATTACGTTACTTACAAACCCGGTTTGCTAGGGCTTAACTGCTTATCTCAGTAAACGCATCTCATGCCAGACAATATCTGCCGACTCTGTATAACACGAAGGTTTGGCTTAATGTAATTCAGCGTGTTTGCACCACTTTGTCGATCTACAAAATACGAAAAAGCCTTTACTTGAGATTTTACCATATGTTTTAGAACGGGATGAAACAAAGTAGCACGCAATGAACTCTGCAAACCAAAGGGAATGCATCTCTTAGTGTTTTTCTGCTGTGTGGCTAATTGAACGCCAGCTCTACACACACTGCGTATACGTAGTGCAGTGACAAGACAATTTGGTGACATTTTACATGTGCAAATGTATAAGCGTTTCGTATAGTTCCAGCAGTTCACTCCATGTGCTAACTTCTCCCATCAGCCTGACTTTCTGATAGACTGTGCTGCAAGTCTCACCCCTTTCTTCTGTCGTTTCTGGAAAACCAAAGCTCCTCCGGGCCTTGTTTTCCCTGGGTACTTAGACTTGAACTTCGATTCTTCCACCAGTTGGGCTTGTCGCTCTGTTTGCTGCCGAAGTACAAGAACATACCAGTTGACTTGCGCGCAATAGACGCACACCTACGCAAAGATGTGCTCTGCACAAGAAAAATACTGCGGCAGTAGCTCGAGTCGAATGTTCATTCACTGACGCTGAAATAAAACGAATGCATTACTTTTCGGGTACGGAGTGCACAATGCTTGATCGATTCCACTAGTCATTACTAAGTTCGCGCCGCTAATCAAAGAGTACTGATATCGGAATGACATTGCATAGGTTGACACTTCCGGTCTGAGTCCGTCTGACATGGCCGCGACCGATGGCGGCGCTGCGAACGGTTCTCCTGTGACGTCACTTGCCTTTGTAGTCTGTCTGCTGCTTTCCAGCTGGAATAGCTTTATTTTAAATTTCAGAGTCGAGCCAAAACATTTTTTTTTTAGTTCTGGTTCTTTGAACCATTATTTTTTCGCTCTGGAGTTAACTGGAACAAATAGGTATGAACAAGTTTGTGTTCGATTGCATAATCTGAGAATTACAGGAAAACAGCGTAAATTTTGTACAATACCAGACAGTGCTACTAAGGTGCATGAAAGATTTAAAACAGAAAAAGAAAATTCGTGGGGCCGCAACATCCATATGGGGACGGATTACCAGCAAAGCTGTTTAGGCTACATACATTATGAACTCATTCATTTTTTCATACGGCACCAGACTACGCCGACACAAGCGCCGCCGCGGGCACCGCACCTCCCATGTATCTGCCGCAGGCACCTCCGGCGCGCGTGACGCCCTAACTACAGGAGCGCAGGCCACGTGCACAGCCGCCGTCGCCACACTATTTACCCCTCTCCCCTACCCATGTCCATTCCTGTCCACGCGCGGCGATACGAACGTAAGCCGCCCAGGGTATGTTTTAGGTGGCTCAGCTTTGGAACCGAAGCTAATGGCGCTTCGACTAAACTGTAGCAGACGTCAAAGCACGGCGCGCCATGTTCGGCCGTGCCTTGACGGCTGCATGCGGTCGGCCACATCCCTTTGCGCCGCCCGTTCACTATACTGACGCTTAAGCTTCGCCTTTAAGAGTGGAACGTGATAGCATTCAAATAATCCCTGTACTGCTCACGCTTCTCGGCAACTGCAGCTTATGTAACCGTATAACGCTTAACGCGAAGCACGAAGGCGAGCTTTCTGGCAGAAACGCGGCCTCTTGCGGGGGCCGATCCCGGAGGTCGTGCACAGCCGCGCCAAAATAATTGCACAATTTTCTGGTTTTTGTTTCGCACTTTTAATATTTCAGTCTGAGAAGATTTAACATAAAAGACATGCGCTGTCGGTGGTTTGTTTCATGACGTTCGTGGGCTGTCATTCTCAAAATTCCGAGGAATAACTTTGTCAAGAATGTAAGCCAAGGTATGAGCAACTTTAGCGATAGAATGGTGTGGCAATATAACCCGCATATACCGCATGCTATATAGCAAGGCGTGGCATATACATATACCTAATTTCGCTCACGGACAACTCCGCCGGCGCCGACACCGGATTTTCTGCGCGGCCCTTCACGCTTTCGCGTTAACTTCAGTAATGGCGGACAAGTTAAAAAACAATAGCTGAAAAGTAATCAAAGATTCGCAAACGTTAAATCTCAAAGGTATATCAAGCACTTGGTGGGAATAACAGCACAGAAAGGTATATACGAGGCGGCAGCGGTCAAATAACCGACACTCAACACAGCGTCGCAACTACGCGTTCCGTCTCTTATCTGCTTCACGGGGCCGCGTTAACAGTTTACGGCTCACGGAACACAGATCTGCACTGCGTGAAAGAAAGCCAATAATATTGAATGTGGAGAATGACGCGCGTGAAAGCCCCTGTATGAAAGAAATAAGTTGACTGTTCTGGAGGAATCGTCATTTCAGGATAAGCCTTAAAGTGACGCTCCCACCTGTTCATTCTTGTCGGTGATTTTGACATCCGCAGAGCATCCTGCGACTTGGCTGTCTTCTGTGGCCATGGCTTTAACACACGGTAAGCGGAAAACTCGGCAAAACAAAATCGTGCAGCTAAGGCAACAAAGCGGTTGGGCTCGCTGAACGGCGATGCAAAAGACAACTGCGGCTACACGCGGCCGAATACGGGCTACCGATCTATATCAGGAGGCAGAAACTGTATGCCTCCCATTGGCCGTGTCAATTCGCGTCACAATCACGTCACCCCTGGCTATGGACGGCCTGAAAGTAAATCACAAACACAAGAGGAGTGGTAGTGACGTCATTCGCCTCTTCCACCGCCGTCCTTTCCCCTGCCGGCTACGCCCAACGTTACTGGCTACGCCCTCCTTTTCCCTCACGGCTCTTCTCCGTCTTCGCCGGCAGCTCGCCGGTTGGCCGGTGCGACCGAGAGCCTCGCTGCGCGAGTGTCGCTACGCGGGTCGCAGGCTTCTGCGTGTTACACATGCAGCGTGCCAGTGACTGGAAACTAAACACAAACCTTAGTTTGATTTTTTTTATTGCTTCCAGGCGAATTTCCGCCGTCGGCGTTGGCGTCGCCGTTAGGTTCTGTATTAAGTCCAAGTGCGAAAACATCGCGGCCGCGCGTCGTATGCTGTAGGTGCGAGGTGCTGTAGTGGTGGTTGGTTGTAGCAACAGGCGGGTTTGAGGATAGGCACCGCGAACTGTTCAGAGGGCGCTAGAACGTTTTCATTTTTCGACCCAATATCGCCGACACCGACGGCTAGAGAGGCGATAAAAATTATACGCCATTCTAAACGATAGTGGCGCACTTTTCGTCGCTCGCCTGAGTGTTTATGCTCTGCACTTTGACGAGATCAAGGTCACAATTGTTCGTGCTTCTGATATCGATCGTGAACGTGTGCAGTCATATGCAGATCATGCGCACTTCGACATTTTCACAATTCGGACCGTATTGCCTCGTGATAAGCGATCCAAAGGAGTGTCACGGCGAATGTAAACAGCGTCTCTTCCATTTTTCTTCCGCCACTCGTTAGGCTGTTTGTTCTGGCGCTGCTATCAACACTGAAAAGCGCTGGCCGCCTCAGAGTTTCACTTGTAGATGGCGCAGAGGTCGCGCGCAAAAGTAGCGCCATTCTTAGATCTTGCCGCCACCGCTCTCACTCCGGCGTTTCCTCCTTGCCGCCTCCTGTCGCCCCAGCCTCCTCCGCTCCACCATTGGCCAATCTATGTCGCGTGGAAGCACGCGTTGCGCTTTTGTATATTTTTTTTCTTTCCAGCGCGCTCCGACTGCCATTCTCGGGCCTGTGCCGTAGAGTAACATACAAGGTAATCCGTATGTTACTCTATGCATGTGCGACGAAAGTGCTGTACGCACAAACGGATCAAACGTGTCAGGGACAAGAACTTCGTTGTGATGGCATGCTGCTGCGCCTTAAGTTGCCGCAACCGACAAGGCGAGGGCAAAAGGCATTTTTTGTTTACCATCCGGCGTGGCCAAACGCTTGCTGCACACTTGATATTTGCGCCGTCTCGCATCGTCGCGTTGCTACTTCCAAACGGCATTATTAAGGCCAGTTACTAAGTGACGAAGCAAAATCGCGCCTCAAAAACTTCTCCGCAGGGCGCGATCGAAGTTTTCCTTGGATTTCCTCTGGTAGCGCGTTAGCTGTCGTCTGCCACGGCAGGCCCGACGCAGGCGGCGCCACTGCCGATATCGCGCCTCGATCGCGCTGGTCGCGCCGAGCGCGATAGTGGAACGGAGGAGGAGGGAAGTGGATGGCGCTACTTTTTATATATAGGGGCTTTACTCACGGCCGGCTGATCCCGTTGATAACGCGAGCGGACCGTCGCTCTGACCACCGACAAAGCGCGATAAGTGCGAAAAGGCATTATTACCGGAAAGACATCGCTACAAAATAACGGCCCAGAGTGTGGCGGCGTCTTCTCGCGCGCTCAAGGGAGGATGGCGGGGAGGGTGCGCAGTCTTCTCCCGCGCGCAAGGGGTGGGGGGGGGGGGGGGGGCAGCCGGAATATGACCGCGCGCATGAGGAGGGGGCAGGTTAATGGAGCATCTACTCCGGCTGAGCGCGGCCTGCCGCGCCCTATCTTCGAGGCAATCTGCGATGGGTTTGAAGGCTACGTGACCAAAGATAGGTGATGGCTTCGTGTGCGCTGTGTTTTCGCGCGCCTAGTTCACATTGATGCGAGAGGCAGCACGAAGGGGTATTCGCCCGCCGCTGCTGCCGCTCTTCATCACGCCAGCGGTCTGACAGCGAGTGTCCGCGGTAATCGATTGAGATGTATTCGTGTTTGCATGTGTGCGCATAACAGCGTGCTTGTTAATTTAACTAGCGAATATTTACAACAGTTTATGCACCTGATAAAACTACCAACCTTACTTCGTATAGCTGTCTAATAATTTGCTATTGCAATCAATGATTCGCCTTTCGGGCGAAACTGCCACTTTTTTAATAATGTTTTTAACAATGACGAACCACCCAACACACGCCGCACCAAGGAGCACAGCCTGGCTTCCTAAGACCTTGTGCATCTCCACTATTCACGAACGACTTCAACGTCTGCGGTGCAGCCTTCTTGGTAATTTTCAGGCGGCCTATCGTTTGCTCGCGATCTCGCTTCACCTTTCCACCTGAGCACAATCCTCCCTGTCTCAGGATTGAAAACTTTTTTTCGGCCCCGGCGTAATGGTGTCAAGTCTGCAAAGACACATATGAATGCATCAGGTAACCTCTTGTAAAAAGGTACAAGCGGAAATTGAAAGAACTGAAATAGTACACAATTTAGAATTTGCAAATGAGCAATTCAGTACAATCAACTACCGACACAGCTCAAGACGTAGGCGGCTGTTTCCTGACCTACATGACACGCATGCCATGACATTCATGTCGTGACCTATCGTTTATGTTCGTCATACACTCTTGTCATACTATACGAATTTTGGTACATACGAAGTTAACGAAACGACCATGAGAGCACCAAGACGTAGGCGGCTAGATAGATGCTGTCAAAGTGGCAAATGTTCACTTAGAAATGCATTTAAAAATTCACCGACGATTAGGATACTCCCTAATGCGAAATTTGAGCGCAGCTCTACACGTGTTTTCATTTCGCGTGTCAATATTTTCTATTATGATTATATATAGGTACACTTTTTATATTAGAAAGATAACGCCCTGAGTAGCGTAGCTGGCTCGGACAATCGGTCTCGTGCGGCACATTGCAAACGGAGCGAATTGTGGCGCGACTGCCTCGCTGATCGGGAGATCGCGAAAGGCAGCGCGTGGGTGACGCATGGGCGCGATTCACAGCAGCCGCCGCAGACAGACCCCCGCTAATGCAACGCTTTAATTGTTTCCATACAGACGACGCGCGCTACTCTGACGTCGTATCGTAGCCATCGTCGCCGCACAGCCCGTCTTGCGCGGCACTACGGTTTTCTTCGCACGCTTTCGCTCCAGCAACGACGAGAGCGGCCCTTCGTCGCGGAGAAATCGTGCCACCAGTGTCAGCGGCGACAACACGCTAGGGAGCGTCACATCGAGCCTGTAGCAGCTCGCCATCGCCCCTTGCAGGAGCAGTGATCCCCGTCGCATGCTGCTACCGCGGACTGACCTCAGCAGCTAAGAGCGTAGCCCTCCCCACCTCACGCCATCCTGCCCACCCCCCTCGGAAGCGCAGATGAGATCGCCCACGTGGCGGCGGTACAGTGGCTAGAATGGGGCCACTGTAGCGGCGGATTCTGTGGCCGGAGGCACTGAGCGCATGCGCAGGCCGTGTCCCCCCCCCCCCCCCCCCCCCGCTCCTCCGCCTCATGCTTTCTTCTTTCAACTGCCGCGGCGCTCCGCGTTCGCTTTCATCTTTCGCTGGGCTCGTTCGCTCGGTTACGAGGCACGACGAGGCACGACGACACTCAGCGCAGGATCGGGCGCCTAAGAGCTGCGGTCTAAAACGACGTAATTTGAGGTGGAGTATGTGTGGTCTTCACATAGCCTTAGCGCAAACGACTTGTCAGCGCTGTGTGAATCTGCATCTCAAGAATGCAATGAACCGCTGTGTAAATGTGCAGATGAATTGTTGCAGCGCGGGCATGTGTGCCGTTAATTAGCTACGTTGCTCCTTGAAACAAGCATTGAGATATGCACGTAAACACACTTGCTCAAAGTTACGGAAAGATGACATCGCTTTTGCTACAGGGTAATATTGTGAACCCAGGAGACAGCGTCTTCACAGCCACATGATGACTATATTGAGGAGAACATGAGACGGGTGCAAGAATCTCACAGGGCATAGAGTTTACTCCGCGTGCCGCAATATAAAATTTAGATGTAAAAGAATTGTCTCGCTGAAAATTATCGACTATACCTTTTGTTCACTTGGAAAAAAATTAAAGCACACTTACAAGAAGGCAACGATTGCACATTTTACAGTTAGCAGTTTCTCTATTCAAATTAGTTCTTATTTCTGACAATGAAGCAGTAGCGCACCCAGGATCTCTGCCAGGGGGATGGGGGGGGGGGTAATTTTTGTGGTGGGGGGGAAGCAAGCACTTTGCATAATATGCGATTTATTTGCTTTAGCCAGAGGAATCTAACAGCAAATAAAATGCCTAATAATTATAATAATGATGACACCAAGGATGATGACGATGTTTATTGCTTCAGCGTTTTACTCAAAGTAATTTAAGAGTGAATGAATAAATACAAGACAGTGATAGAGTGTTTTTGTTAATCAGGAAAATTCGACCTCAAGCCACCTCCTGAATTGTGAACAGAGCACTGAAGGTACACGTTGGATGGGTGGGGCTGGACGCGGGGGGTGTTACAACACCCGAAACACCCCCCCGTCGGTGCGCCACTGTAATGAAGTAATGAACAAAAGCCTTGCGCACGTTGTGGCAGCCCGGAATGCCCCGGCTCGCAGGTAGCTCGCGCTCTTGAGCTGCGGCCTCCTTCATTGGCCCTTCGGTAGTATTTGTAGAGCGGGATCAACATAAGTTAATAACCACGCCATATGATGTGCATGCATGTTAAAGGGACACTAAAGGCAAATATTATTTCAACGTGGAATGTTAAAATATCATACCAGAAACCTCGAAACGCTTGTTTCGTGCCAAGAAAAAAACTTAGTTTAAGAGAAAATTGCGTTTGAAGCGTCCGCGTACCTCTAACGCAATTCAAATCGCCCGCCCGAGCGAGGAGTGGTGACGTCATGGCCATATAGTGTCGTTGTGCCGCCGGTGCCGCAAACGGCGCAACGGTTTTTTTGCGGGAAGCGCAAGCGCGCGGCCAGAAACAGAGCCAAGGCAGAGCCGACGGCAGTGCGAAAGCGGAAGTATGGTGGCTAGCCACCATAGCGGAAGGTAAAGCGCGCGCCGAATCGTGAACACGGTGATCGTCGACGCTCATCGCAATGGACCAACTAGTTGACGACCCTGACAACGACACATTGGCTCGCGATTCTGGGCTCGATTTTAGCGATTTAAGCTCCGATGAGCGTGACATGCTGCTGAGGGCTCGCGCTGCCGGCGTCGTTGCCTACTACGACGGCGGCCTCGATCGACACCGGCTCTTCCGAGCGCGAAAGCAGCGAGGACTCCAGCAACGCGACGTCGGGCGACGAAGCTGGTCACCGTCTGGACGTGCCGTCGCGACTCTCAAGCTGCTAGCAAATTCAAGTGCGAGTTTTTCGAGCCAGCAACACCAGTGCAGCACTACGCGATAGCGAAACTTCTGAAACTCGAAAGCGCGCGGCGCAGAGTCGAGCGAAGACGAAACCTTTTGACCACGCGCGTCGTTATCAAGTGTAACGCCAAAAAGATATTTTTTGTAAGAATCTAATAGAAGTAGACAAGTAGCATTTTCTTCCGTCTTATAATCCAACGAAACAATCTTTTTAATACGAGTGGTTGAGTACTAGTGACATTTTTTTTTTTTTTTTGAGGAGATCCTTCGTCATCGGCTAAGTACCGGAATGTCCCTGGGGAGTCTCCTATCATGCCCTGCACTTACCTCAATTTCTCGATTGCTAAAGCTCTGTTCGTGATTATATTGACGCCTTAGACGTTCTAGAGCATTGCTCTATCACTTTAGCTTGACTTTTTATGTTACTTAAGTGTCCCTTTAATAGGGATTCAATTTTTCATTCTGGCAGCAACTGAAACTGCTGTCTCTATTAATTTAATTGGAAATCATGTGTTTTTTTTTTTCCACAGCAAACGAACAAGCATTTTGACTGTCCAAATTAGTTTAATTTGTGGCAATGAAGTTATGAGCAAAAGCTTTGCGCACGTTTCTGTAGCCCGGATGGCCCCTCCTCTGACGAGAGCTGCATGTTGCTTCGTAGCTGTTGCCTCCTTAGTCGGCTCTTCGGTGGTATAAGCGTAGAGGGAGAGCAATTTGAATGACTTAATGGCCAATGACTTAATGGCTCTGTTCAGTGCCTTTATGAGGATAACAAAATATTATGACTTATTCAACTATGCATAAATATTGTCACGGTACTATTCCTCAAGAGGAGCGTCGATGAAGAATATTTTCTTTTTAAATATTTAAGAAAAGGCTGCTTGAAAAGGGTAGCACTGTTCATTATAAATAGAGCCTAGTGAAAGGATGATCACTTGCATCGCTACACGGCACGCATTTATACCCACCGACTCCACATAATGTCCTGATCACATTAGATATCATCATAGAGAGATGCGACAGTGCAGCTATTTACCTTCTGGTGGCACGGCGTACTCCTCTGCCGTTTCAAATTGGCAGGCTCCCCAGCGTCTCTACCTTGTTCTGTCTAACGGTTTTCCTCTGCTCCTTTATATAAACAAAAACTAGCGATCATAATTTGCTCATATCGCCTCTACGTGGTTTTCACTGAAGATATTTCTGAGTCAGATAGAAAAGAAAAAGACTTATAAAAACTGAAAATATGATTTTTGTGCCATTTTTCGTGATGCAAAAGCCACATGCCCCCCCCCCCCCCCCATCAGAAAAAAATAATCAGTGTTAATAGCATCATTGTCGCAGCATAATAATCTAAAGGTGGAGGCCGTAATGTCAAGGACTTGATCAGTAGACATTCTTTAAAAGGATGCACAAGAAACTAGACTAGAGCAAACTTGCTGAAAAGGGAACAAACTATTTCAGGAGTGTAGTAGTAATAAACCTGCATATATAAAACAAGTTTTTTTTTTGTCTACAGTGTGTATAATTTTAAATGTACTGAAAATATTTTTGTATTACATACTGTGGGCACAAAAATGCCTCCAGGAAATTTTCTGCATTACATATCTTTTTTATGCATGTTACACAAGAATGGTGCAACAGAATTGTGTGAAACTTGGCAGAGGTTTAGGGGTGTTGCACAAGCTTAAAGTAATGTCTTCATTTCACTGCATTGAGCAGAAGAAGCAGCAGCATATAAAGATCAGGGCAGTTGGACAAGGAAAGAAGGGCATCTGAGTGCTAAATAACAGCCTATTTTTCAAGCACTCTCAACCCTTTTATGGTTCCGTGCCGCCGTGTACAGTGTAGACCGCTTATAACGTAAGTCGCTGGAGTCGCGAATATCCGCACTATAAGCGGTACTGCACTATAACCAAAACAACTATTTTATTGCGATAATGGACACTCCAGGTGCATTTCTGCCGCCGCTGTCACCGTGCTCTAGGTTCCATATTCGCTTACGAAATAAATTAACAAGCACGGTGTCACGCGTGCACAAGCAAACATGGAACACATCTCGCTAGTTGTCTGCGGAAACGAACTGTCAAAACGCTCGAGTGACGAAGCGCCACGAGCGAATTGATTTTCGTGCTATCATGCCTCTTGCATCAACGCGACCTATAAGCGGCGAAAACACAGTGCGCGGCGGACTTTCCCTGTGGCAGATTACTTTCAAGATAGGGCCAAGGCGATCAAATCACCGAAGTGGATCGTCGCAGATTACGTCCTGCTTCGGTCCACTGAAACCGTTCCGCATTGTTTTGCTGGCGAAAATCCTCTGCTTCTGTTTGCGTCAGTCCTGAATGCAAGTTTTGGATTCTGCGAATGCCCGTGGTGTGGCCCGATTTCCATTCGTTTCCGCACACGTGATCACTTTCCTTTTAAATGCGGCATCATCATGCTGATAGAGCAGACGCAGAGAACGTGAACACAGACGGTAGACTATTGCCTCAGCACGTGTACTGCAGCACATGGAGGAAGCTACGGTAGCTAGGCTCGAGAGTAGCTAGGCTCGACGCACGTGCGAGGCGGCCATTTTGAAATGGCGACAGCTATATGGTAACACAGATTTAGGGTCGTACTCGATTCTAACGCGCACGCAATTTTTGAACCTGTTTTATCTCAAAAAAAGTGCACGTTAGATTCGAGTAAATAAGGTATTTGTGGCTTGAGAGGAGTGTTTGCCGTCTAGGTTGACTACCGAACTTCCAGGCAGCCGCACTGTAACCGGTATTTATTGTCCCGCAACTCGACTATAAGCTATACGCGTATACATAGAGTGCTATGGGAAATTAACGAGAGTCTGAAAAGACCGTATTATATCCGGTCCTGCACTATAAGCGGTTACGTTATAAGTGGTCTATACTGTATATAGAAATAACCGTGCAAGGTATTGAAGGCATCTGTGAATGTGAGTGTGGGGTGACCGATTGTTCCTTTGTCTGCCCTCACTTCACTTTAGACTTTATGAGCCATGTTTAGATAGGCAACTGGTGAAAATCTAAACAAAGTGATGGCAGTCCTATTGCGCTGCTTGGCAGGTGCTGCGAAGTGGCTATTTCAGTGGCGACATGCGGCGGTCAACGTAGGTGCCACAGACAGTAGATGACTTGTCGGCGATGTGCCGTTGGAATTTTTGGATGTGAACAACTGGTAAGGAAAACGTAAAAAATTGGAAGCTAATACACATGATCCTATGGGAACTAAATGGGACCGGTTTTTCAAACCATAAGAGCTGGGAAAATGTAACAATGTAACAAACAGGAGCATATCAACCAGGCTTTATGGTATTGCATAAATGTAATCAGTTTTAATAGCATCATTGTCACAGCATAATGATCTAAAGGCGGAGGCCTTAATGTCAACGACTTGATCAGTAGACATTTGTTTATATCCCTGATGTTTCGTTGTTCGTGATACTTTATTAGATGAATTGTGTACAAGATATTTGTACATTTTTTAAATTTTGGTGTGGTAGGCTATTCATTATTGCAGTAAACTGCAAATGCTGCTAGGTTCTTGCATTGAAACGCCATGAATGTGTAAATAATTTGTTCCATAGAGTTGCCTGTGTACTGTCTTTTGATGCATTATTCATTAGGTTTGCAATCAGCTGACA
Source organism: Dermacentor silvarum (assembly GCF_013339745.2). Taxonomy (NCBI): domain Eukaryota; kingdom Metazoa; phylum Arthropoda; class Arachnida; order Ixodida; family Ixodidae; genus Dermacentor; species Dermacentor silvarum. The sequence continues at coordinate 161,393,913 of NC_051154.1, forward strand.
GACTACTGTTTCTCTGGTTATTGCTGCAGCAAGTGGAGAGAGAAGCAACATTCCAGTACCAGACAGTGACTTTGCCTGAAGAGAGGGCAGCTGGCTGCTTATACATCAATGGGCGTTTGCTGCACAGGCACGAGTTTCCAACTGCTAACCAGGTAAGGATCTAGTTGCTTGATGTCCAGTGCACCTAGCATTTGTTTATATCCCTGATGTTTCATTGTTTGTGATAATTTATTAGATTAATTGTGTATGCTCGAAGGCAGTAGATAGCAGTCGGATGCCTGTGAATGCACTTTGGCAGCTGGTCTGTATGGTGTGCAGTATCAGCTCGTAAAAAAATCTAGCATGATGCATAGTGTACTGCTATGTGGGAGCCACATGCCTCAGTATTTATTCTAGTGTTAGGGCAGCCTTATCCCACACAGTAGTTGAATGCCTATTGATGCAAGACAAATTATAATGGACTTGTCAGTGCACCATCAGTAACAAAGAGAACTGTGTAACGTTTTCTTTAACTGTCAGCTATCTGAAGTCTAATGTTACCACGAATAAAACAAAGCGAAAAAGACCAGCTACAAAATAATTGGTAATTGTGTTGCATACATGGGATAATTTGGGAATTTGAAGGGATATTGCAGTAAAATTTATCACTAAATTTAGTGAATTAAAATAAAAGCTACTATTCTGATGTAAAGTGGAACTTCATCACTTTTAGAAGCAAATAAATGCAAAACACTTTTTCTGTCAATTTTTTTCTTTCATTGGTGCACCTGGTGGAATTTGGTATGCATATTATATCTGTGATTTCTGCTCTAGTGAGCATGCTGCCCACACTCCATTAATTAGCCTGTTGTATATTTTATAGCGCAGCTCTTAGGTGGCCGTTAGCATCACTTGTAATCGAGTGAACGAGCATAGCTAAAGATTAGAGCGAACGCGGCGCGCAGCGGGGGATGAAAAAAATAGCGAGAGCGAAGAGGGGTGAGGGAGGAAAGTGGAGAGGAGGGTTCAGTGGAACCATGAGGTGGAAAGTGGAGTAGGGTATGGTGAAAGGGTGAGGAGGAAAGCGAAGTGCCGGCCGTGACCAGGCATGCGGCCAGCACGGAAACAAAGCACTGGCATGGGCTTCAGACCCACTGCGCATGCACCACTTCGTCTGCGGCGCCGCCACCGCTAGAGAATGCGCTCCACGCAAGCCACGCGTTCCAGTGTTCACGCTTTCTGAACATTGAGCGACGCAACCGGCCCGAGCAGAGGCTTAGTGCCACTGCCGAGAAGCACCCTGTTGTTCAGAATTAAATTCTTTGCCACAATATATCGCGAATTCAAAACACCTAAACAGCTGTGCTAAAAATTCGTATTAGTGAGTATAGTAATTGTCGGTGAAATCATTTTTTAATGATTCTCTATAACTACCTAATTGACATAGTGACTAGAACAACAATTAAATTATGTTAGGTAATCACTTTTAATTAATTGGATGCCAGGGTGTGAAATATTACTGGCGGTTACTCAACTGGACTCTAAAAAACATGTGCTTGGTCTTAAGTCACGTAGAATGATCTGTCTTCTTTCATTTAAAGCTTAGTGCATGATAGCTGAGACACCCTTAGGCACATGTGGCTGTCAACCTCACATGATGTTTATACCAATAAATAAAGCTGTACGCACAAACGACATATACTGGACTAATAGATGCACAGCTGCCACTAGCAGCAGTAAACTAGCCTGCATGGTAACTAGATGCCACCTGCCTGATGCACAAGTGATGTTACACTCCTACCTTGAATAGATTCTTCCACCACAATAATGAGTGAAATGAACACTCAAAATGAAAATATAATGATATTCTTGGAGTGACATTCTAGTGTTCTCTCAGCGTTTGGTAAATTTTGTTGCAATATAATTTTCAGAAGACGGTATGTGATATTTGTGAATCAAGTTATCACTATTGATTATGTTATATGCTTTTACTGTTTTTAAAAGATTGCTACTTATTTTTATGCAAGTGAAAAGAAGGCAAAATGCTAAATTTAAGATTCTTTTTTCTTGATATCTTACACATATATTTCACCTCATTATTTTTAGTTACTTGTTTGGTGTATCAAGCATAAACATGTAGTCCTCAATAAATGAATGAAATCGATAATTTAAGCATGTGACCATTGCTGTGTTCTGCCTTGAGGCATGGACGCATGGTGGAAGATATTTAATTCTCTGAGCACACGAGCACAGAGCACCCAAATGTGTGGAAGGCTAAGTGGAAAAGGCAAAGTTGGCACCCCCTGAAACTCGCTCAAAGTTATCAAGACTATGTGCTTGCAGCATGAAGTTTAGTTTGCTGTTGATTGTGCTTTGTGTGTCTGTGTGTGTGTAGAAGCTTTTATCACCTTTTGTCAAAACCAACGTATGGATTTCTTTTGACCAGGAGTTTGCCCAAAAGATTGACTATGGCCGTGTCACACTTGCGGTAACGGAGCTGAGCAAAGCCAGCACGGGTCTTCCCAGCCTGGCCCTTTTGGTGCGAAAGAGCAGGCATCATTGAAGCCAGGAACGCATCCAGCTTTTACGCATTCGCACGCCCCACCGTTCCACTCTGCCAACTCTGGTTAGGTATTGTTCAAACAAGTATTATGTGCAGGTAATGTGTTGCCAATGCACAAGATAAATTACAGCTTGCTGTAGTGTAAAGAAAGAATACTTGTTCCTCCCAAAGCATTTTGTCAAGCTTTGTGTCAAAGTATCTGCTGCCTAACAACTGATTGGTGCATAGAGGTCTCATGCAGCCCAACTTTTTTCACCTACACAAGTGCACACAAGCTTGTTGCTTATTGAGCAGAGCCATAAATGAGCATGGCAGCGCCAGTCTTTTAGTCCCATCCACCCTTCATTTTAGGTTGAAACTCTGGCTTTTGCCTTTGACAACTCTTCTTAAAGTGTCAATGCCTTGCTTTTTTGTTGTGAGCCGCAAAGTACACAGAATATGATTTTTGCTTATGTATTAATGATGTTTCATTTTGGCTCATGGGCTTGCCCACACAGACATGACACTGGTGCTGCATTGTTTGACTCTTATAGCCAACTCATAGGTAGGCTGCGGATGTTTTAGCTCTTATTGATGGTCACACGTAGCATTTCTTTTTCCCCTTTAGTGAGCATTATTTTTATACGGCTTCATGCTCAACTGTGTGCACATTGAAAATTATGTTCATCTAAAACAGAAGATTGCTTATTATGCCTTGAGGCAAACTTCTTGATTTGTGATAATGTTCTGTTGGCTTTTATTATTGTTTGCAAAAAATGTAACAACATTTACAATGTTCCTATCAATCCAAATGTGGGTACTAGCACCAGACCAAAAATGATATCAGTCATACATTCTCATTGGCCTCTATAGCTATTTTCATTAATTGGTGTTTACATTTTCTTCTTTCAATCAATCTTAATTCCATCAGCTTACAAGAACAAATAATATTGCACTTACTGAATGTCAGAGTGGATTTCCTGTGCCTTTCTTAAGTTTTTTCACTCACTGTCTATTAACATCAGGTGACAACAGATAGCGTTACACTGATTTGATGCTGATGTAGATTTCCCTTGCCTTTCATAATGCAAGGAAGTTTTGCACCGAGAAGTATTCCCTTACTAAATGTGTGCCTTGGAAGCTATATGTGTGCTCATGCATCATTATAATTCATTGTTGTAGCACTATGCTTTCAGCAGCTTGTTTATACTAAGCATAAGGAAATACCATCATTATGCTTTGCTAAGGTTTTATTTTACATCAAACATTGTGTTCCATTGTTAAAAGCATTGCAGCTGCACACAAACAATGATGTGTGAAAAAAGAAAGCTTTCATTATTGCATTGGACAGTTAGAGGTGAAACAGAGCTTGTAAAATTGTGCTGATAATTTGTGCACACTGGTTAAGAAGTTTACTCCTGCTTATTCATTTTGATGTGAATAGTTATGAGATACGTTATGTGACTATGGCTTTGGTGCATCTTAAAAGAGTACGGTGATCATTATGACAATACTGTGTTGTTTATGTAGAACCAGGGAAATATAGAAACACTAGGCATGCTCTTCAACGTGTGTTGTGCAGCTTAGAATAGTTGTCAACAACTGCTGTTGATGTAAGCACGAAAGAAATGAAAAACTTTGCACATAACAAATTGCTGGAAGTTACAGTACTTGCATAGCTGCACTGACTTTGTGTAGCAGTACTGAGCAATTTGTATTGAATAATCTTGAGTCCATTGTGAGCACTCATAAGGGCTAGAAATGCGTAATGTTTCAAATGTTTGCGGATAAATTTTTCAGCTAGCCAGGAAGTATTATTTAATGCACCAATTTAACCTTAAAATGGTTGTCATAGGCTGCATTCTTTTTCTTCTCCCACTTGCCTTATTTCTGCAGTCACAGTTTAAGGTTTCAAATGAAACTTGATACTATTTTAGGTGATGGCTCTTTTTTGTGTTGACAGTGCACTGTCTGAAATATGTAGTTAAGTAGGTCTAGAAAATTGTTCTAGTAGTGAATAACTGGAACTAGCTTCTTTTACTATGATCTTGCTTCCCACCTCCTCACTGCACCAAAAATGTGCTGATTTTATGCACTTGCATTCTGTTCTGCTTAGTGCCTTGGAGAGCACCGTGAGGAAGTTAGAGCTAAACTGTGTTTTGGGCTGCTGTGCTGCATGTGGGTTCACAGCCTTGTGGGTGCCCTGTCGCTCCAAATTAAGTGCCAAGAAAGCAGCACAACATCTGCAGGATTGTGTGCATTGCATTATGTTGCAGTCTGTTGAATGCAGTCGTATCTGTATGTAGCATACACATCTATCTTCATTAGAGCTATACCAGGCAAGCCCATTTTGACACAGTGACTATCTTTAAGCTTTCTTATAAATCTATTTTTGCTTAGGTAACTTGCTTTGCAAACATTAGATTTGCCTTATGTATGATGCGCAGATAAGCATGTTTTGAGGTTCTGTGGGAACATGTGTCCTTCAGAATGCAGCAGCTAGCAAGTGAATTAAGCACTTGTCAAGGTTCATAGTAGACATTAAATATCAGGTAATTCCAACTGACCAGAATTGTTTGTTTTATGCACTTAACAGTTGCTATGGTTTATTAGGGTGGTTATAGTCTAACCTAAATGTAACAAGTAGTGCTTCCAGTCAAAGGCTTTGTTAAGTAAAAAAAATTGTTAAAGCAGGTTTATGTTTTTGTAGTCCGAAATGCTCCGCAGACTCCTAGAACGTATAAGCTGGCTAGAACAGTGTCAGTAGACATTTCTGAATAAAATACCGCAAAAAACCTGGGCAAGCATTTTGCAATACACACACTGGACAGCATTTTCTATGTTCAGAATGTTTACTGTTGTGTGCAGTAAAAAAAAAGAAGAAAGAAAAGCTTTTTTCTCTGTGCGCTGTACAAGCAGGAATTTTAGTCCATCGGCTCCTTTAAATCTTTATGACTAGGCTTCAGGATTGTGAAGTGAAGCTCTCTGCTAGCTTTTCCATCCTTCGTGATTGCCCTGTAACATAGAGGGCAGAAGAGCTTGGAGCAAGTGCTGCAGTGCCTTGGAATGGAATGCAGGGTGTGGGTATTGTATTGGGATGACAGATGACGCAGTGCTGCATTTTGCTTGATAGCTGCTTCCCTATACTTGCTGGCAGCATCTGTACATGTAAAAATGCCAACAAATGATAGTTCATCTGAGCTGGCTTTCTTTCGTTTTTGTTACATGAAGGCCTTTAATGTATGCATGCAATGCGCAAGGTATTCATTATGTTGAAACTGTGATGCAAAATTAGTTCATTAAATCATGATAAATTATGCATAGCCTTTGATAGAGCCAAGAATGGAAAAGTAAAAAAAAAAAAATATATATATATATATATATTGTTGAATTGGGGTTCATTACACCGAGGTTCAACTGTAGTTGTATAGATGACAAAGGAGAATTACATCTGTTGCTAGACAAATGGTAGTTCTTGTGGGATAATTTTCACTGTTCCTCTGCCAGAGTTAATTATTTCGTCTGTGTCATAATTTGTCACTTGCTGTTGTGTAAAGATGTTGCATTGCATACTGGTTAGCAGCAGTAGAGCTGTTATAGGTGTATGCCTGCTCGGGGCTGTAGTGTTTTCAATGGTCGTTATCACAGGTTTATGCATCAGTTTTTCGAGAAAAAACAAAACAAAAAAACATGTATACAATGCTTTCACATATGTATTAAGAAAACTTATTATGTACATCTCGTATATTGTATACGAGATGTTCTGCTTTGATACATCAGTGAATCGTGCACCTGCGCAGTCAGCACATCTGTCTTGTGCTGCAGAACCTAGATATTAATGAGAAATTATTATTGCACATAACACAATGTACACAGTCAAGAGAAAGTGACTCACAGAGCATGACGACTCCAGTGCTGTAGCCCTAGCACAGAAATGTACAGTTTTAGAGCAAATTGGATGCCCATTTGCAAAAATTCTATAAAAGAAAAAGATTTCAAAGGAGAGAGCAAAGTTTGGTACATGGCTGTCAAACAATGTCATGGTGTTCAAATTGTTTTGAAGATGTTCTGCTTTGATTCTTGTAAGGTGATTTTGTTGAATTTAATAGTTCATTTTTGCTGTGTAATAATGTAGTTGCCGTACTGCATATTCATTTTGGCTGTAGTTGCCCCACATACATTCCATTCATTCTGCTTTGTAAATCAAATCCCTCTGCTAGATTGTTTTTGTTTCTATATTCAAGGAAAGGTTGTGGATAGTAATGTTCCTTGCTTTATTGTGATTATAAACCTGAGGCCTATGATCTTTATGGTTCTGTGGTCCAGCTAGTCAGAGGTCTTGCTGACGCTGAAATGCTAGCATTGTCAAGCAGTGCTTTCTTGCAGCTGTTTTTCATGTTACCTCTAGTGTGTCACTACAATATTTGTTGTGTTCTTGTTACTGTGTTATGTAATTCCACTGCTCCAAATGCACATTCTCTTTTTTTTTTTTTTTTTATTAGTTGACAGAATGTCATGTGTTCATAGGATTTACAGCTGTGTCTCCTTATTGTAATACAGCTTTTTCTGCACCAGGCCTTGTAGCAACTGATGTGTGGGCTGTCTACAATACCACAGAACTTTTTTTACCAGCATGAAAAGCAGAGAAGCTGAAAGCGTGCACTTAAATGTGACTATAGGCATAAACATTGTATGACACTGAAGCACCAGATAACAGTTTGCATCACTATAGATTCGAAAACAGTACAATGTATAAATGGTATAATCATTACTGTTGTGCAAGATGTAGCACAGTGTTCTGTAAACATTGCTTGTCGCCTGTTAACATACTGAGAATGTCTTGCATGGCTAGTTGGTGCACAATTGTTAAAAATAATACTGGTGCAAAAAAACAGACACAGAGAGGAACAATAGGGACAAAAGAAACAACAGGAGCACCCATTAACATAATACTCCTGTTGCTGATTTTCTAAGCAGCTTATGAACAAAGTGCAACATATGGCCACCTGAGTATGAAAAAGAAGAGTGCTAACACCCTCTGTGCAGCTACACAGTTTACACTGCTCCAAAAATAATCTTAAAATGTTGTTCTCTCCAAATGAGTCTGACCAAGTTGGGTCACACTAACATAACTTTGAAACAGGGTCCACTTTACTAAGTCTTAGTCTCCTCATTATCCCTTTTTACATTTGAGGCATATTCATTTTTTGTATTCGCTGTCTGCCCATGCATTTATGTGTGCAGCTTGTTTGTTATGTGGATTATATTATTGTGATGTCTGGTAACAGTAAAAATTGGATGGATGCACTGCTTGCCATTGATGCTCTAAATGTGCCTATAATACAGCTTTTGTTTCCTGGGCGTAGGCTTTGTATTAAAAACAAACAAAAAAAACTTGCACTCGTTTTCATCATATTGTTCTGATGTAAGCAGTGGTAGCAGCTTTCAAAATAAATAAATGATGCTATTTTCAGTACAAATGGGCGAGCATAAATCATCTTGGAGGCTGACATTGTTGCCTGTGTCACAACCAAATGGAAAGCACAATAAAAATAATCAGAGAGTGATGTCCCTGCAAAGTGTGCTCTAGATTACACTTGGGATGACTGGTCAGATTTGGCTTATTGCTCTGTTCACAGGCAAAAGTGCCTGAAAGTTCTGCATAGCTTTCTAAGCAATTGCAGAACTGTAACTCTGTATTGTGAGAGATGGAGCAAGTTTGATGACCCACATGTCTGGTAATTTGTTACTGCTTATCTGAAATTCACATAAACAGGCATATACTACATTCATGTCAATAATTTAAGCATATATACTTTTCTCTGTGATGTTCGGTCATGTATGTAGTATGTCTCTTTCACAAGTGTCGTGATATTCGGCGGTAGCACGCCCCACCAATCACTGTGCCCCTTTGTCTCGTGACATAGAGATCGCGCTAGCGCTGTTATCAGCAGTTGCCCTTTGGACTCGCTATGGGACGGACGCTCGTTTAACCACATCTTCCAGGATCCTGACGATGCCGTGTAGTGTGCCGCAGCTATGAACGCTGTGGCTCATATGCTAGTCTATGACGATGGGGCGGCAAACGCACTACTTGGCCATCATGCCGGGCGAAAACAAGACACTAGTTTCCTTGCTCTTTGACGAACATGCTGAAGACGCTCACTATAGTCAATAATGATAATATATAAATTCACTATAGCAGACCCACCATAGTCACAGCTTCGCAGGCTTCCATCTTCACAGTAGTGAAAGGGCTCTGAATTTTTTTATGTCCACTGCAGGACGAAGGCCTCTCCCAGCAATCTCCATTTACCCCTGTCTTGCGCTAGCTGATTCCAGCTCGCGTCTGCAAATTTCACAAACCTATCCAATTTTCTGTCGTCCTCAACTGCGTTTCCCTTCCCTTGGCACCCATTTTGCAACTCTAATGGTCCAGCTGTTATCTACCCTATGCATTACATGGCCTGCCCAGATCCATTTTTTTTCTCTTAATGTCAACTAGAATATCGGCTATCCCCGTTTGCTCTAAATTCACACTGCTCTCTTTCTGTCTCTTAATGTTACGCCTAACAGTTTTTGTTTCATTGCTCTTTGCATGGTCCTTAACTTGTTCTTGAGCTTCTTTGTTAACCTCCAAGTTTTTGCCCAGTATGTTAGCACCGGTATAATGCAATTATTGTACACTCTTCTTTTCAACGAGAGTTGCAAATGCTCTCCAAATAGGCAGGGCTAATTCAGAGCTCGTGGGGACACCGATATGTACCGGGCCTATCCTGAAAGTAATGTCAGTAAGGCCATTAAAAATGATTTATTGAATTTATCGTTACAAGTGTTTAAAAATCTTCAAAATACATCGATATTGCGTCGATACATCGGCTCCCGCGAGACTTCCAGCTCTCGAATGCCGTTGTGGTAGTCTTCCTCCAGAATGGCCTTTAATGCTGCAGTGCAAGCTGCTTTGATCCCGTCCACTGTCCCAAAATGCTTACCTTTCAGGGGTGTTTTGAGGCATGGAAACAGAAAAAGTTGGGGGGAGCCAAGTCCGGGCTGTACGGGGGCTGGGGAATCATTGGCACCCCTGCTTTAACCAAGTATCATTGATGATGAAGGCACTGTGGGCCGGTGCATTATCGTGGTGCAACTCCCAGTTGTCTGCAATGTCCGGCCGGATGCGCTGAACCCTGTGTTTCAGTCTTTTGAGGACTTCCACATAAAATTTGGAGTTCACAGTGGTTCCAGGTTCTACAAACTCGTGATGACCAGTCCGTGAATGTAAAAAAAACCGATGAGCATGATCTTTACCTTTGATTTGCTCATCCTGGCTTTCTTCTGGTGAGGGCACGAGTGCATGTGCAACTCTGATGATTGCCTTTTGGTCAAATACTCAAGTCTCGTCACCTGTAGTGACGTCCAAAAATTTTCAATCACGTTTGCACCCTGTTGAGGTTCTCTTGGCACGTTTCAACGCAACGTGACTTTTGGTCATCAGTGAGCACTTTTGGAACCATTTTTGCGCACACCTTCTGCATGCCAATATCGTTTGTAACGATTTCATGAGCTTGAGTTTTCGGAATGTTTAACATGTCGGCCATTAAACGAACACTTATTTGTTGGTCTGAGTTCAACAGTTCCCTCACTCGCGTCACAGTGTCAGCCGTGGTGGTCGTAGATGGCTGTCCGGCGCGGTCCTCATCGTCGACCTCTTCCTAGCCTTCCAAAAAGGGCTTGTGCCACCGAAACACTTGTCGATCTGACAGGGCATGTTCTTTGTAAGCAGTCTTGATCATAGTAACAGTTTCCGCAGCGGTCTTGCCAAGTTTCCCGCAAAATTTGATCGCAAATCTTTGTTCTAATGAGCGCTGCATTTTCACTTGCACAAGAATAAAAAACAACTCTCACAGACAGGCCCGTCCTACACTCTCCGATGCTCGTAGCACACTGAGCGACGGAGCGCTGCTTAGCTGGGTTCCCCCTCTAGCAGTTTCAACTGGTTAGACCGCACTCCGTAGTACAGTCGCGTCACAATAAATTCACCAACATTACTTTCAGGACAGACCCTGTATGTGTCATTGTTATTTTACATGGAATGTTGCTATTCACCTTTCTGCCATTTTGTCCGAAGTCATGCTCGCAAAATCAGTTCACTTCAAGAATCTCACAGGTCTATTGCGACTCCTTGTACACAAGAATTTTCACTGGATTGAAAGGTAGAGTACAACAAAAAATTGCCAAGTGACAATATTTAAGTTACTCTTGTGTTCATGCAACATCTGACTGATGTGCTGCCCCATGTGCAGTATATAAACTCTCATGAATGTCAGAATACAGTAGAACCTCGTTGATACGATTCTGCGTAATACGTTTCTCGTTATAAGTTTTTTTTTTTTTCTTTTCCTGGTAATATGATTTGGTTGGATAATACGTTGGATGATTCGATTTTTGGGTGATACGCTTTATTTTTCGGTTCCCGTGAAGATCGTATCAACGAGATTCCACTGTAATTCTGTACACCACCTGAAAGGTGCATTTTGCCGATTTCTTGTGGTTTGCAGTACAGAAGTACCCATTTTTGCAGGTTCTTTCTTTTACATATACCATGAACAGGTTATTGAAAAGGGAATCGAAAACACCCTGCACATTATAGTACCTCATGTAAACTTGTATTACATACCTTTCACCCTCATATTATATCATGTGCTTGACTTTTTTTTTTTTTTCCAGTATGAGAGGAATGTTTTATTAGAAGTGACACTGACATTCATTTTGAATTGGACATCATCATTCAGACAGAATGTCAGTGGTTGTAAATGAACTCGAAGCAGCTTGCCAGTGTCTAAAGATAAGAGCAGCTTCAAGTAACTACTGCAATGTTTAACTTGAGTTCCAGGTAAAGGCAATTCCTGCACCCAGCTATAATACATAGACAAAAGAAAACCTACAAATTAAATGTGATTATTTTCTTAAATAATAACTGCATAAGTACAAATTAATTATAACTGGGGAAATACAATGTAATATTTTATTTCCAGCCTTTAGCATTCATAAATTTTGTAGGCACATTTGCATTAATGCCTTGTAAACACGATCTCAGTTACTACCTGCAGATGCCATCTTTGCAAGGTAATAGGGGACATCCAAGGATTGCTACCAATGTTCTCCACAGATACCATTGGCAAAATAAAATCTTTACTTGCAAAGGTGTTGACAAGATGCCCTCTGCTTTATGTCACATGGTGAAGCTTTCATAATGTATATTCCTATTAAATTTTTTACTATTTAAATGGGTCCCACAACACTTTTTCACAATGTTCCAGATACTTTGTGCACAAAAGGGCTTTGCTTTGGGAAGGTTATTTTTTAGTAGTGTTTCATGTTAAAAAGAGAAAAATTAAGCTTTCCTTCTCCTTTATTTTTTTCCTTAGCATTGCGGAAGGTACAATATTTTGCCAGCTAGGGCATTGCTCTACCCAGTTGCATGTTGCCATGCTGTTACTGATAATTTATGTGCTTGCCAAGGCCATTTTTTCATTGCTCATTGTCTGGCACTGTCTAGTTAAAAATACACATATAATGGAACCTATATAGCTTGCTGCAGTGGAACTGAACAGGTAGAATGTACCACAGAACTGCAGCATACATAAACATCCTTGACCTTCTGTGTGCGAGTAGAATAAACTGACATTACTTCTGAAAATGGAAGGTGATGCAAAAAACTGTGAAGAGTGCTTTTAACGGTTACAATTAAGTAGTTAAAGGGGCATAAAAATGAATTAAAATTTTGGGTGCACGTTGTAAACCATATTGCTTAGGTACTGTAGCACTGTCCCATGTTCCAGAGCTCCAATTTATCTTGACTGAAATTCAAAGGGATGAATGTTCTGGTGATTAGAAATGATTTGATTTGACTTACAAGATTCGACATCCGAAAGCAACACAGGAGCTAGGAGAGACACTGTACTGGAAGGCTCTGGATTAAATTTTACCACTTTGGGTTCTTTAACATGCACTCAAAGCATGGTAAACAACATTGTTGCATTCTGCCTCCATCAGAATGCAGCCATGGCAGCTGGGAATCAAACTTGCAGCTACATGCAGTAGCAGAATAACACAACCACTGAGCCACCACAGTGGATCTAGTGATTAGAGAAAAGGGCATCTTGTTGGCTAATCATGACAGAAATGAGAGAAAGACTTCTATTAGGCAAAATAATGCAAATGAATTGTGGGGTGGCTTCCTAGTCAAGTAGTCGAATGGTGGTCCTGGCGCAGGCTGCTGGTCAAGGAGGCGTGCACTGGGCAACACTCTGTCCCACTGCCCACGGGAAGTATTGAAGATTGGGTGGGGATAGGTCGGGGTTCAGATGACACTCCCATAGGATGTGGTAGAGTGTGCCTGATTTACTGTAGAACCTACACTCCGCGTAGTATTGTGTAGGGAAGAGTAGATTAAACATGTTAGTTTGAAGCTTTCCTAATGTGTTTTCTTGTCGTATGGACAAATTGGGTCGGGTAAGAGGGAAAGCCCTCCTACTTATCTATAATATTGTGTGATTTCCTGATAGGTTACAATTGGGGTGGGATAGTGCTCCTCCTTCAAGGCCCAGTTGGTGAGAGATGGTGAAACAGTGGTTGTTTTACGAGAAGATGATTCCGTGTTAAGAAAAGCACGAGTATTGAGAAAATGTGGACAAAGTAAAGGGAAAAAGAGAAGGGAGAGTTTATTTTCCCCCCAGTATGGCTTTGAAAGGAGGAATGAATCTCTTGGTTCAAGTGCTTGTTATGCCAGAGCTCTACAATAATTTTAATGGATAATTTTTTGAAAAAAGGTTTGTGCATCCCTGTGTGGATGTGCTGAAGTTGAATATAGGGACACATGTATAATAAATTGGCTATGCCCATGAAAAAATAGACAGGCAACCTGCAACCTTGGCCTCATCATGTCTTGTATTGATGCTGCTGCACACTTTTTATGAGACAGTGTGTTGCTGTAGTTTGCTTTCATTTTTGTTTCGTTTTGTCCACTTTCCACAGCTCCTGCAGGTCATAAGTTGCCACTGATCGATTGTGGCCTTTGAAGGTATCCAGCTCATCCACCCAATAAGCTATCATCTGTAATGAGCACTTCAAGCACAATAAGCTATCATCTGCAATGAGCACTTAAAGGACTGTGGTGATTTCAGATAGCTGCCACAGCTTTTAGAGCACAAACACCTGAGACGGACCACAAAAGGAAGATATAACACACAGTGGCGCTGACTAACAACTTCTTTATTTCTTCGTCGTCAATGCATATATACACCCTAGGCCACACAACCGCATAGGCGCACACAATACATTACAGAGGTCTGCCAAATTATCACATGCGCAAACGTATAAAGTCAAATTCAGATGGGTGCAGGGACAAAGATGTATCACTGATGCAATTATCGCCTTGTCTTTTTATGTGGTATCCTTCTAAGGCAAGCCACGCATGCTCATGCTTTTGCCAAGAATCGACGTCCCCCATCGAGTCGCGCCTCACAATTAATGCAAGAGTTGATGTGCGCAATCATGTGCGCTCCTCTATCTACATTTTTGTTTACTTTTTGCGCATGTTCCCTGAGTCGCTCATTGACGCAACGCCCTGTCTGGCCAACGTACGTCTTGCCACATGAGAGTGGAATGGCATAAACCACGTCGACAGCGCACAACACGTAGAAAGCACCATGCCGAATTTGGCATCCTCCTCTGCTCTCTCCGCAGGTGCGGGAGCATAGCTTAGAAAGCTTGTTCAGCGCAGAAAACACCAAAGGAACGCCATGCCTGCAAGCAACTTTCTTGAGTTGATGGGTGACGTTATGCACATAAGGGACCACCGCAGGCCTTCGCATTTCATGTTCGGCGGCCAGCTTTTTTGGGGTTTTTTCTCTGAATCAGCTTCAACCACGGCAGTCAAAGGCGACATAGGGAACCCAGCTGCCAGAAATCGGCTTATCTGATTATCAAAACTCTCTTGCATCTTGTGCACACACGAGCTTTTAAGAGCCGATTCAATACAGGACGACGCAATGCCTCTTTTTACAATCTTCGAGTGCGCAGACTTAAAGGTCAAAAGTTCCTTTTTTGCACGTGGTTGATAAACCCAACACACATGGCGTTCACAGAACTCAAGCTTTAATTCCAAGAACTGCAACACATTGTTTTGTGGACTCTCGCTTTTTGAGAAAAAGTGTAGGTTATTTTCTGCATGTATTCATATTTAGCTCAAGTTGTTCTGAAAGTTATCTAGTGGCTGGATGGATTTGGAGATTGCTGTTTTCTTTAAAGAGGAAGATTTAACTTGAGGCCAGTTTTGATTTCCCTATTAAATACATATAAAATGCATCTGACAGAACTGCTGGATTGATTTAAATGAAATTTGTAGCATTGGAGAGATGAAGCTAAATTTTGACAACTATAGGAAGCTGAACTTTGATTTAGAACCTTGAATTAATTGCAAAAAGTACCAAAAATCGATTAGTTGAGGAAAAAAAAGCACAAACATTACGAATACGTAACTCTGCACCACAAATAGCTACTCAAGGGCCATACTTTTTCTGGTAGAAACCGAAAATACGTCATAGTTGTCGCCCCCGGCACTTTGGGTGGCCAATGCCATCGTCAAGCCACCAAGCCAAGCGACATGAAAAGTCAAAATGGCCGCTCGGGCCGGCGCGGGGTGGCAGTTCACAACGTATGATGCGGGAACGGTCCCACGGTTGCGACGCAACAGCGGGGTTACGAATGCATTGGGTTCTATGAAAGCTGTGCCGGAACCGGCCGAAAACGAACAGCCGGGAAAACGCAGCCCCCGGGAACGTAGTAGCGGGGTTCTACTGTAACACTATACGACACTACAACGCCATCGTGACGCTCGCTCTTCGTTTCCGATGCCTCGCGCTTGTGCGAAACGACACGCGTCCACGCATCCGGTACCTGGTGTGACATTCCAAGGATGAGTGCTTCGACGAAAATGGAAAACGGGTGCGCATTACAATTGCGGGCGCGTTAGAATCGAGCAAATACGGTAAGCGTTTCTTTTTCGAATTTTCGTGCCGAACCTGCATATAACGAAATCCTCTTTATAATGAAGTTTTTCGGGAATTTGTCAATTTCGTTATATCCAGGTTTAACTGTATTGCAGTTCTGTAAGCTGCACCTGCTAGAGCATCTCAAGCAGACAAGCTAATTAATATGTAAATTTACAGCCTACATGAATTGTCATGTTTACGAGGGTTTTGCAAAATTCCTACTGACAGATTAGTGGCATATTTCAGGGCGGTATACAGGGTGTTTCTTTTTAGCTGCACGAAATTTTAGAAAGTTGCCTGTGGCAGATGGCACAATTCTAACCCTTGATCTAAATTACTAAATGAGTTGGCCACTACTTCTGTGAGAAATAAAAATGCTTAACTGAAAAATTAACATAATTACACCAATTAACTTTTTTTTAATTATTTCGCGGCATATATTTTAATCTACGAATTGTAGCTAGCGAGTATGCAAGGCTTATCGACTTGGAATGAATTTTCAGGATGGCACCGGTTTCGGGACATTAACAAAATTAATATTACATCCTGGGGGTTTTACGTGCCAAAACCACAATTCGATTATGAGGCACACCGTAGTGGGAGACCCTAATTTTGTCCACCTGGGGTTCCCCCAATGCACGGCACACGGGTGTTGTTGCATTTCACCCCCATTGAAATGCAGCCACCGTGGCTGGGATTCGATCCTGTGCCGCTGGGCTTAGTAGTGCAATGCCATAACCACTATACCGCCACGGCAGGAGGTTTCGAGATTTGTGCCGGCAAACTTGCAGTAAGAATGCACTGCTGTTCCACTGGACACTTTGAAAATTAATATCTTGAAACTCATGTAGTCCTGAAAATTCCTTCCAGGACGATATTCCTTGCATACTCACTAGGTACTATTCATAGATTGAAATATGTACTGTAAAGTAATTAATTAAGAAGTTAATTAGCATAATCATGTTAATGATTCAGTTAAGCCTTTTGATTTCACGTACAAGTAATGGCTGCCTCATCAAGTAATTAAGATCAAGGGTTAGAATTGTGCTATCTGCCACAGGCAATTTTTTTTAATTTGGTGCAGCTATTAAAAAAAAAAAAAAACACCCTGTATAATACATCAATGTTTCCCCCTTTAGATGTATTATTATGTGCAGTTTATAGAATAGCGATACAGTCTTTTTATTGCCGATTCACAAAGTTGTAAACGTGATAGTTGAACTTTAGACGTTTTGCCATTTTCAAACATTTCTCTAAAAATTGACGGCCTAAATAAGAAATGTGCTTCCTTCAGTCACTAGACTTACTTTTTCTTTTAAATGCAACAAACCTCATCAAAATCAATGTGGTAGTTGTGACATCTCCGTTCCAATGTGTTTAGATAGGAGCTCCTGAGCTAAAGCTCCCCCTTAAAGGGCAAGCGGTTATATGTCACACTTTAATGCATTTGTGTGACAATGTTGACTTATGTTGTGTGGTAATCTTCTGCTCTATTTCTTCATAAGAAGTCGCCCTTGATAGTCTTTAATGCTGGGACATCCTGCTGTGTAACTAAATTCAAACTGAAGGAAGTTCTAAAGAAGACTAATGCACTAGTCTGTGCCCAGTCTAACCTGTAATGCACTTACCTGTGCCACTAGCAGTGCACTAATTGCTCAGCTTAACTCCTGCATCAGTCTCCAAAACAAGAAAAAAGAGAACCTCCTGGCCACTATAACTACTGCCATATGGATCCAGTTAGGAACAACGGTGTTATGAATGCAATAAGAACATGACTAAATCTTGAGAAGGTCCAAGAAAATAAGTTAGCTATTATGGAACAGCAACAGTCACAGGTAGGCTTGCTTGTTTCCATTTTGATGAAGGTCATAAGTTCTATTGATGTTTGAGGTCATCAAGAACTGGAATTTACTGTTTTAATAATAAAAGCAAAAACAATATTTGGGCATGTTTCAGAAATGCCATACACATGTTCATATGATAAGCAAGACTGAAAACTGGAAGCTGCTGTGATATAACCACACTGGTATGCCTCTAATACATAGGCCGGTAAAATCAACAAAGCTCACTCACCCAATGAATTCTTAGCTTAGTAGAGCAGTGGTGGGAATGGCCAAGATAGTTTTTAATCAGATTTTGTAGCAGACAAAATGACAATGTGGAGCAGATTTTGTAGCAGTCAACATTGATTATTTTGAATGGTTATCAGCCAGACACTATTCCTGTGCATCAAAAATGGTCCCAGAGTACCAGCACACATCAATGCGAACCTTCTCGAAGAAAATAATCTGCGCATGTAACCACTCGCAAACAAATTACAACTTCTTTCTGGGGTTTTACATGCCCAAACCAGTTCTGATTATGAGGCACGCCGTAGTGGAGGGCTCCGGATTAATTTTGACCACCTGGGGTTCTTTAACGTGTACTACAACGCAAGCACACGGGCGTTTTTGCATTTCGCCTCCATCGAAATACGGCCGCCGCGGCCGGGATTCGGTCCCACAACCTCGTGCTCAGCAGCGCAACGCCTTAGCTGACTGAGCTACTGCGGCGGGTACAAATTACAACAATCACGCGTTCATACCGAGTCAACCTGCACACTGTGCAGCAAATACCGTACATCTCCAGTGGTAAAGCAAGCCACACAAAGGCACAAAAAACTCATGGCAATACAGTCACGTGGTATACAGGATGGCCATTTGAACAATTTTATTTTAGGCCTGAAGTATAACTAATAAAATGGCAGATCTATAAATCCACTGCATGACGAGCACACAAAGATAAACATGACTGAGCAAAGCAACTAATTACGTGCAAGGGGGTAAGTTTCAGTATGCTGAGTGCCATGACAGAGCCGCAATGCCGAACACACACTTTGGTTGAGGAACACCTCTCCCACCAAGGCCATGCCGCCAGTATGAATGCGAGACGTGCCCACGCGGAATTAGTTAAGTGTGCAGTGCTAGGCCCGACAGAATTTCATCCTAAACTACGCACAACTCACGGATATGGTGCATAGAGTTTTCTAAAGGCGGACTGCAAACATGCACACACTGGATTGGATTAGCTAAGTGACCCTTTAGCTTTATGGCAGGATATGTGACGGCACTCTTCGCATAGGGTGGTGGCGACCACCACCTGGCATTGACCACAACTCCTTTTCATCGTGACCTTCGAGGTTACGTGGTACAACTTATCTTGGAGCAGCTACTCTCATTTATAGCATGGATGTAGCAACATTAACGGAATGTAGCAGACTGGAGCAATTGTAGCAGCATTCTCATCACTGTTAGAATGATCAACAGCGGTCACTGACGAAGACAAGACCCTTTGTCTAAACGTTGGCAACAGACATCCCTTGCTTGACCACTGCTGATACTCCGTCTATGTACGTGTACCTCTGTCTCGTTTGGTAGCTTAGGGCTCACTCAGATTCAGCAGTAATCAGTCTTATCTGGCCTTAATCAGACTCAAACAGGTTCACTCAAATTCAGACTCAGTCACTCACCAGAAGTCAGAACTAGCCAGGCTGACTCAACACTCAAAGGGCTCACACTCAGACCTACTCAGGCTAACGGAATTATTGATTCACTTGTACTCATGGGCTCAACCTCGCAGAATCGTGTACTCAGACTCACGGGTTCATAACTCACCCAAACTCGGAATCAGTGAAAGGATATTCAATCAGCTCATAGCTCGACTCAGTCCTATCAAAATCTACTGGTGGGTTACATAGGCATGCTGCAGAGTTCAATAGATGCGCACATTTGAGAGGGGGAAATTGGTAAATGGGGAGGGTATGGAGAGAGCACATTGTGTCAAGTACTGTAGCAATCATATGTCTCAACTGGATATTCTCTTTTAGCTGGTGTGATTAGTGGTCTTTTTTATGCACCAAGGTGGTGTGCTAGGTGCAGGAAACTGCAGTAACATCTTTGTCTACTAGGACTCACATCTATGCTTTGAAGTAAATACGGCTTAGCCAACACAGAGGACATTGTTTTTTAATAGTTTTTTATGGCCCCAAGGCAGTCATGAGCCAGTGTAGGTAGCAGATGACAAACAAAAATCAAATTATGAGGCTTAGCATCTAACGTGCAACTATAAGTACACAAGCATTTTTGCATTTCTTACCCACTGGAATGTGGCCGCCGTCGCTAAGAATCAAACTTGTGATTTCATGCTTAGCAACAGAATGCCATAGCTGTTGAGCCACCATGACAGGTACCAAGAACAAAAGTAGACAAGGACCCATGTAGTGCTAATTTGCAACTGCTTTTTATTATTGTTGAACCCTGCTTGAAGACTGTTTAAAGCGTAGAATAAAAAATTAAATGAGAACTTTTTTTTTTAAGGAATGCTATATATTTACTGCATACAAATTTTGTTAGCGAAATAATGTTCGAATTCAAGTAGAGATTCGTAATATAGGGATTGCTTTTTTGTTTTCCTTATTTTGAATTGTATGCAGTAGCCGTTGCTCAGTGGCCAAGTGTGGTGGTCCAAGCTGCATACCAAAAGAGTGATATGCGAAAATGTTTGTGTACTTAGAAGTTTTCATGAAAGCCCCGAAGTTAAGAATATAGGCGTTCTACATAAGGGGGGCAGCTGCCATGGAAATTTTCGTCCCACATGAATGAGACTATTATTCAACTTTTTTTTCAATGAAAACCTACAGAGGAATGTGGAAGTCAGACAGTGCAGCAGGGAAGGAAGGCAGTGAGCAGAAGTCAAAACCAGCCAGTTTCTCGCAAGAACAAGCTCACCAATGTTCACACATGGCCTGCAGCTGGCACAGCCACCACTAGCACCATCTCAGGTGGCACATAGCATATGGACATATGTTTGATGCCACTGCCCTCCACTGAAGACTTGGAACACTGGAACCCAGAGACTACAGAAATTTTCCTATCTGGACCTTAACGCTACTTTCATTCATAGCATCAGTTGTTTAGGGGAGTTCCAAGCTTTATCACATGTGTGGCATAAAATAAAACAGCACACAGTGTAGAAGAGGGTATCAGATGGCAGATTGAAAAGAAATGGAGGAGCATGTGCAGTTCTGCGAAACTGAACGTAGCATTACTAAGATTAATGAAAAGATTAATCCTAATAACTACCAGGAAAAAAGACTAAAAATTGTTCACGAAAAAAAAAAAAGACATCTGCTAGCCACTGCCATCGCGATTACAAAATTACTTTTCGATTAGGGGAACTGACTGAATGGGCCCACCAGTCATGAACAACTTTGGCTTCTTTTTCTTTCTTTTTTTTTACCCCTCCATGTATGGTGCTAAAATTCAGGTAAAAGACCTCCCTCTGAGCCTTGTGGTCTCCCAAGATGGAAGACTGACCTTTGTTTTTGGAAGTCTGACTGGCAGATTTTCAATGCCCCTCACCAGAGAAAACCAAATGGACTGCAGAGAAAATGTCACAGAATTTCAGACTATGGACTGTCTGGTCCAAATTATTTTCTAATGTTATGCTTTTTTGATAGCACATTTCTTTAGCTTTCAAATAATATATAACACCTGGCTAAGCTCAACTTCTAAAATACTTATTCCATTCATTTTAGTTGTCGTGTCGATTGTAAAGTGGGCATGCCCTGCTCTTGAGTTCGTATAAAGTTTTCAACTTTTCACCACATGAAAATTTGTTCGACAGAAATTTTAGTTTTGATTTTGTGACTTTCTTTTTCTATGTGGTGCACCTTACAGCCATTAGGTAGGTCTCTATAGCTCCCGTGCGCTCCTCTTTTTGTTTATGGCAGCGCACATAAGTGTCTGTGAAGGACTTATTTCGTGCCTTTTTTGGTATTGCTGATGGGAAGAATGCAAAGACTGACACGAAATCAAGAGCTTTATGGCAACCACTACAGTGCAAGCATGCTAAAGCACCTTGGGGCCACTCCTAGACATTTTTGTGTTTCCATGAGCATACTATAAATGGACTCGCGGCGGGTAAAAAAAAAAAAGCGTTTTCAAGCTAAAGCTGAAGCAAAACAGCAATGAAAGGACCACAGAGAAGAAAAAACTACAGTAATGTTCAGTATGAGCAAGACTAATCCTGGGATGTTTTGATAAATCAAGCAGTTTGACAAAAATGCATTGCATTTTTCTCAGAATGCAATTTTTGGACATTTTTTTACCTTCTAAAAAACCGCTGGATGTGTGTGAACAAAATTTTTTGAACATGCCAGTTATTGCTTTGTACAAATTTGGAACAAGAATGAATAT
The DNA here is from genome assembly GCF_013339745.2 of Dermacentor silvarum. NCBI lineage: Eukaryota > Metazoa > Arthropoda > Arachnida > Ixodida > Ixodidae > Dermacentor > Dermacentor silvarum. Next base: position 161,415,722 of record NC_051154.1, read on the forward strand.
CTGAAAGCTAATGGGATTTTTGACAAATAAAATGCTTGCCATATTGGCAACTGGAGTGTGTAGAAACAGAAACAAAATTTTTTGTGCCCCAATTATTTTACGTATCTACATGGTTCTAGTTCCACTTCCTTCCTTGTGGAAAATTAGAAAACTCTACAACTAATAGTTATGACAAAAAAGGTACAGTTATGAAAAAACAAAAGTAAAAAAAAAAACTGAAATATTGTCTTTCCACATTTTATTTTTTATTAACTATAACTGATAACACATGAATTTAAAAAGCACAGTCATGTTCATGACTCCTCTGATTGCAATTCTTTTATACCACCTTTGAAAGTCTCACCCCACCTTAAACACACCAATATGATCAATGCCTGCATTGTCCAGAAAAAAGAGAACACATCTTCCACCAGCTGCCGCCATTATCATCACAGGATTACTCTTCCATTAAAAGAAGCGACTAAACAGGGTCCATCTGTCATGAGCAACCTTGGTTCCTGTGTTTTAAGGGTTCATCTGACTACAGAGGTCTGAACAACGTTGAGAAAAATTATATCCCTGTTTGCTCTCTGAAGTCATCGGCAATGAAAGCGAGAAGGAAAAAAAAAATTTGTTTTTACATGTTTGCTTGGAATAAAATATTTATTTTCCACATGTGGGCCTGCTTCCTTCTTGTCCTTGTTTTCCTGTAAATATAGTACAATTTCATGAAGGGGGAATGGAGGAGGATGGTGATATTGTACTAAGAATAAAGGCACTTGCTAAAATAAGATATGCATTACAAAGAAGTACAAACTTAGTTGTGCACAGCTACATGCCAGGGTGGCACAGAAGTTGATACACAATCTACAGTGTCATCACATAGTTTAAAGGAAGCTTGAAACAATCTATAGACCGTTTTTTCATGGGCGCCGCCATTGCCAAGGCAGTGGTGCGATCTATGGACAGTTGGCATGCTGGCTTAGGCAAATGCCCGTGTTGTGTGCTATGGTATACGCTCGGCGGCAGTTTTTGGTGGATTTTTTCGCACTCTCACAGTCTATTTAGCATGAAATGGCGTCTTCTACGTGGGCTTTGGTCCTGTGAATGAAGGAATTTAAGTCTGAAGTAATTAAGCGGCTTGAGTTTCTGCTGGCGTTAGGGAGGACATAGCACCCAGCGCGAGGTGTGCGCGTTTGTTTGAGCTTACAATCAGCCTCGGATATCAGTTAGGTATTTCTGAAACTTCGTTTCACGAATGTTACTATACTGCAACATTCTCAGCACTGTAATTCTAAGCTCTGGTTTAGCTGCAACTCATTACGCAGTTCATCATTACGAAACATTTGACGATCCTAACAGCGTGGGTGCCGTTCTGCTGGCGAATAAGTTGTGCTGTTTACTTCGACAAGCGTTCAAGTTGTTATCGGCAGATACATTGGGCGACTGCCTTTTTGCTGGGCAAGTTTTCCGCCCACAAATAAGTAGTTTGGTTCATAATAACCACATACCGTACAGTGTGAATCACACTTTTCGAGTGCTTGAACGACCAGCTGCAGACTGCGCGAGCTTCCGAGACAGCACAAAATGCTGTGTTATCGATTCTCTATAGCGCATGGTCCAAGTGGTCCAAGCATGCGGCACGACCACGCAAAGTCTTATTGCGTCGTTATCCCGTGTTCTGTTTTATTTTGCCGCAAAAGGCAGACATATTGACTTTTATTTTTTTTTCTTTCTTTTTTCCCCTTTTTTTCAGTCTCCCAAGTTCAGTCATCTATGATGCATTCACCCATCTTAAGGAAATTGTGTCCTTACAAATAGCTGTTGGATTTTCTTTATGCGATCCCCTTTGTATATTGTGCCTCACAAGGCAAAATGGCTATCCCAATCGCAGTGCTCGTTGTGTTGAGCAAAGCCTTGCAGGCCTCTTGCAGGCGGCCAACGTAGATATAGTGATTTGAAGTGTACTAGACTTAAAATGTGTGAGAACGATGCCGGTGGCTGATGGAACTGATTTACAACTATTCGTAGAGCAAAAACCGATACATCCAACACAGTTAACAACACATACACGCACCGCGGCTGATGATGCACGTCGCATTTTTGCACATCCAAGAGAAATTTCCAGATACTGTAGCTACTGCTGCGCCTAAAGGCCACACAGTGGTTGTTCGACGACCTCGTAAGAACTGACATCCCATAAATTGTACTCGGAGCTAGCTAAAACACCTCCAAAACGTTCCGCGCAGCGCGCGACCGGCAACACATTCAAGCCGCACTGGCTCGCACAAGCCAGAGAGGAGGAAAGGGTCGTCGTGCGCCCTTTCCTCCTCGCCCGATGAAAACGTCTATATGCTTGTTCGAAACATCGAAAATGTTGGCTCTAGTGACATTTCTTGTTCGACCATTGCTGATCATTTCAAGCCTCCATTTTCCTGTGTACTTGTGTCTTGTACGTATTAACCCAGTATTTTGTAAACGGATTATAAAGTTAGCAAATCTTCCAATCACAGCAAAGCTGTTCTGCATATTTTTGCCTTGTGTCTGACCATCGAAAGTCAGTGTAAAACAGATGAATGCTTTCAATGGTTTACCATTTTAATTATGTGCTCTTTGATTGCAACAGGGAAAAAGAAAATACAGTTGAGTCCACTTAGAACTGCCCACTCAAAGCATGGCTTGGTGGTAAGTGAAGCAAGAGGTGCTTAGGAAGCCTCGCTATACTTGTGGACACCTTCCTGTGGCAATAAAGGGAAAGCCACAAGGGTGGAGCTTCTAAACATGTGTTACTGTGCAAAGTAGTCTGGCAGAGTTTAAAGAGGCCCTGAAACACTTGTCTAATTAATCATAAAATGGCCTCACTATTAAAGTATGTCATCCCACAAATCTCATGCCACAAAAATTTTATTCGAATCCTTCAACTATGAGTGGAGTTTTCACACCGATACCCGGCTTTCTCTCTCTTTTTGTCTTCGCTAGCGTGCTGGAAGCTACACAATGGAGAAGCCAAGAGGGCAAAAACCTGGCCAAAAGTCACAGCACCCTGTGGCGGCTGCTGTAGACTATGCAATGCAGCACACAGCTGCCATCTTGGAGACCATGTGCAGTGCAAAGATGAAATGATTTTTCTGTCTCTTTGAGATCAAAGACATATATATTTTTTATTTATTTAACTCTTGGCAATTATGTATTGAGAATGTTCTCGCGATCACGAAATCAGCCAATAGCGTTGCTGGGCCAACTGCTTTCGATGACGACATTGTGGATGCAATAAAGTGACTGTTCACTTCTTTTGACACTAGAGTGTAAGTTCCCTGCTGCATGCAGTGCAATAATATTTGGTTCACATGTTCACAGGAGACTCGTTAACAGATCGGCAACGTTTTTTTACTATGTTCAAAAAGTGTTTCAGGGTCCCTTTAACAGTGCTTTTGGTTTCTTGGGACAGAACTGAATCAGTGTAGCTTCCACATGTGATGGTTTCGCATTTTCCCAAACGTGGAATAGAAAAGCAGAAAAATAAGCGACATTTAGACTTAGTGGTGTACTTCGCGCTATTTTGCTGTTGTAAATAAGATGTTTGTTTCACCGCAGTGGTGACAGCTGCCCATGAAGCACAGATGGGAAACCTAGTGATGCGATTAGTTCAAGCCACTTCGGAGCATCTTAAGAAGCAGCTAAAATCTCATTTTGGAGCAGCAAATCAACCTTTTCGAACAGTTACCAGGCACACATTTTCGCACCTAAATATCTAGTCTAGTTAGAGCAGTATTGCCATGCTTTCCAACGATAATATGTATATGCACATGCACATGCTTGTCAAGGACATCCCAGAAGATGAAATTCACCCCTTGCTCTTCATTCTTTTGTGAAGAGCGCTAAGTTTCTTCAATCCAGTGACCCCACGCCTCCTCCCTTATGTGTACTTTCTCCACATAATCCATATTAGTATGTCTATCAAGGAGGCTTTCCCCAATGTTTTAGTTATAATGTCGAGAGAAGAAGCAAGCTGAAGAAGAAGCTTCGGTACTGGGAGTGCGCACTGCCGTAAATTTTCTAGGCACTCTTTTTACTATAGAAAAGAACCCTCCTGATGATGTTCGTGCTTTTAGTACAAGCTAGGTCTTGCAGTTCATTATATGCAGGGCTAAATAATTGTCGAGACATACTCTGTGGAGTATGAGGATTGTGGTGATGGAAGGCTCCGCATCAACTTTGACAAGTTCTTTAACATGCACTAAATATAAGCATGTGAGTGATTCCATTCAGCACCAGCTGGGACCTGGCTTTCATGGCCAAGATTTGATACCGTAACCCCCTGCTCTCCTCAGCAGCAGAATTACACAGGCACTTTGCGTTGCACTGCGCCACGTTGAATTCTTAATGAAGAATTCCGCCTTCTGTTTAAAATTTAAATTAGAACGTACTACATGTACTGTTCCGAGCATCATTTTGAACAAATACCGCCATGCATTTGTTGTGAAAACAAAAAGCAAAAAAGACTGTATATTCGAGTACATAACTTTACTGCTTACTCTAGACCTCAAGTTTAAAACAGGTCTTACAGAACCTGTAATTGTACTGAATATTCTTTTTCTTTTCTCTATTTCAATAACATTTAAGAGACTTCTTTTTCCTTGATTTAGTAAAGTAATCTTGTAGTACAGTCTATTATTATTATTTTTTTTTTACATGAGAAAGTCACACTTCTAGTACGCATATTCACAGAGTGCACAAGCTGCAATACTGATTCAGTAAAAAGAATAATTCAGACTCCCAGTATTTTCCCATCCCCATTATCTCATGGCATAAACATTAGTTGATTTGGAGATATTTGGTCATGCACCTCTTAATCAAGCCAAACCATGCGATCGGGGATCACTGCAAATCGTAAAGGTGTAACTCAATAGCAGACCTATTATCTTGCCAAAACTCAGCTTATCATTCGGGAAAAAACATTGGGTCATGGCTTTGCGGGTTCTTTTAATTAGTACAGTCTTATTCGGATGGGGATGGGATGGGGTGCCATGCATGATGTACTCATGCTGGATGGCGGGCTTTTATAGTTTCGTGTTGATTCAATGCGATGTGAACAGACACCACGGAAGCCATTTGCAAGCAGTGAATGGCGCTTTGATTTTCACCCGCATGCTAGCGCCAAACTCGCTCACTACAACAGTACTCGATTACGTTGCCAGTCATAGATGCGGTCACTTGAGAAAATCACCCTTAGTTTTGCGAGAGCATGTCGAGCCACCACTACACTCTCATAGCCTCTTTGTTGATGTGCAGTTTCATGCGAGTTCACCCAACACAGCCACAAGCGTTGAATAAAACTGCAATCATTGCGGGGATTTTGCACAGAATACAAACAGATTCCTTCACAAAATAAAAACATGTTTATACAGTAAATATGTCCTTTGTCTTAGGTTTGTGCGTCGAATACAATAGTTGTCGTGCTCTGACAACTCTGTAATCAAACTTATGGTATTATGCTCCACCAACGGTTTCGCTCTGTGAAGTGAACAGTGACATAGTTCGCGTCAGGACACGCATCATGATGCTGGCATCACCATTTGCAAGATGTGGTGTTGGGGCACACGTCTTCATAGCTGAGCTATAAGTGTGACTTAGATGGCTGAGGCGTAAGCGGTAATTAGGGTATACTAATGACTATTGTAAGCTGCATTCGTCAAGCAGCGACAACTGTGATTTCCATTGACATCACAACCGAGTGCCTTTTTGCACAATTGTGTTCGCAGTGATGGGAACAGCCATTTGATCTTTTGAAGCAGGTCTTGGCGCAGGAAAAAATCTGATTTTCCACAGTGACAAGCATGTTTGGCGCAGTGTCCCACATAAATCTACATACCAGATATAATCCCAATTGCAATTGAAATAGTCAATAAATATATCGGAGTCGACTTTGTAAGCATCAATGAGGCATTCTGGTTAAAAAATACCAAAATATAGTTTCATTTTCATTAATTTTGAATAAAATGGCATTCCCTGTGCCCATACACACTATAAAGCTGCTTATGTAGGATTTAGATTTTCAACAAGCATTGCGCATCCGGCCACTTCAAATGAGGAAGAACAAGAAGTTGGAAGGCGAGTCAAGCTAAAGTTGACATCGATAAAAGACAATGTCTTTCTGAGCCAGTTGGGGGTGAAAATCGGGTGGAGTAACTGTGCACAACACTCAATCGCGTCAACCCTCAGACGAGTAGCAGGAGCGTTGCAATGCCCAATTTTTTCTTTATTGCACTATTGCCGAGATCGACCCACATTTTTAGACTGCACATACCCACGAGAAGTGGCCATATTTTTTTACTGTGCAACCTTCGGGATTGGCCCACGCTTTTGCTGTTATGTCTCTCAATTGCTGTGCACACACTAACATGGTGAGTACCGTCGTCGGGTCACCAGCTCACCATCAGCTCCACCCTCGTTATAGGGCAAATAAAAACGATACTTTGCCCAACAGTGTCACCGGGATTCGAACTCGCATTCGGCAGTGGCCCACGTCTTCAGGCCGCACATGTTCACAGGAACGGCCCAGATTTTTGGACTGCACATACCCACAGGAGCAGCCCACAAAAGAGGGTGGAAACACACATACCCAACAAAGAAAAGTGGGGGCAACTAGCTAAGAAAGACATTGTCTTAAAAAGTTTCCAGGAACTATAGAGCATGTCAGCAAGACCACGCCCTAGAACGTGCGAGACTAAACCGAAGCTACAGTGAAGATGTCCACAAATTTCTTCTAATGTGCACTATCTCTCCTGCATAACGGTGCCGTAGAACATGTGAAAGCCAATTAAATTACACCCATAGAATCTTCTTTTCTGATAGCGCAGGGTTGCAAAGAAGGTCGCCATACGTAAGCAAATTATATGTCAGCAGTTCAGTACACGTATTACAAGACATCTTTAAATTGGCACCGCCAACAACTATGATAAACAATGTGCGACCGGATATTATCCGAGGCTTCTTTTGATTCAACATCCTTTCAGAGTGAGCTCTAGCTAGGCCACAATGGTAGGAGGGATACTGATCTGCAGGACAAGATGACTGTACAGAGGTACATCTGAACATCCATGACAAAAAAATGCAACAAAAGCGTGAAGAATGGAGAAACGATGGTATCGGCTATATCCGTGACAACGGCCGCTCTATTGACTTCCAGGATGGTGATGACGCGCATTATGTTTTGCTTTCAGTTAATACTACTACGGCAGCATCAATGGAAGGAGGCTTTCCTTCTTGTGCTTCATTTGGTACATGCTTGGAGCAATTTTTCACTATAATGCCGTTTTGGAGCAAGATGGTGCAAATGACCACTCTTGGCTGCAGCTGTTCCACCACTGTTTTTGGTCTGCTAGCCATCACCATCAGCCTAACCCAGTAATGCCCTCTGTTCAGTACGTGTAGCGACCTTTTGAGATGTTGCTGCCTCGCATTAAAAGTACAGAGCACTCGCCTGTGAGCTCTCATGACCACTCAAAATGGCACCACAGTCGTGGGAGACTAAATTATGGATTTTGAGCATTGCCATTGTTTCTTTCTTTGAAAAACCACAAAATTGACGTCTCGGTGCAGGCTCGACACAAGTTATGAGATTTTTGCCCATATGTTGCAGGATGTAGCAGGTTTCACCTCTTGGTGCAATTGGCGCAGCAATCACATCACTGGAGACCACATTCTACTTGGTGGTTCAGTCCGTTAGGAAGGAATAGGACTAAGGTTTAGCAATGTCTTGTGTGAGACAGATTATTTCCAACATGCATCTGCCACACTTTGTGAAATGGCATTATTTCTTCTAAAATCTTTGTGAAAACATTAATTTGAGCAATATACTCTGTGCCTAAGTCCAGGGTTCGTACAGATTTACAAGTAAAAAATTCAAGGATATTCCAGGACTTTCCAGGACCTGTCACAGGTTTTTCAAGGACTCAAAGCAGCATCCAAAGTAGGATTTCTTTACTTCTAACATTTCCAAAAATGACTAGTTTTATTGCATTTACAATAAATAAATGTATATCACAATTATAATAAAAATGTCTAACCTTGATAACTTCTCAAGATCACAACACAAAATGAACGCTTACAACAGCGGCTGAGATTTCTCCAGTATAGGGTGGGTAAAGTTCACCAAAAATATTCAAACCAAAGAGAAATAAATGTATATCCCAATGATCTTAACGTCTAGCCTTGATCACTTTGCAAGTTCACAATACCCAAAAAAAGTTCACAAAAATGCACCCAACAGCTACTCTGACTTCTCCAGTATTACCTGGGCAAGTTAACTGAACATTTCCAAACCATTCGGTGTAGTCTTGCTACACATCCATTATATTATAACAAATAAATGTATATTGCAATTTTGCAAAACATGCCTTGTCTTGATTATATCTCAAGTCCGCAACATTAAAAGTTAACACAACGAACACTCACAACAGCTGCTCAGGCTTCTGCAGTATTAGCTGGGTTGATTCGTCAAACATTTCCAAAACATTCAGCATACCGTATTTTTCTGTTATAAGACGCGTTTTTCTTTTTCTTAATTTTCTGTCGGTGCGTCTTATAGAACGGTGCGACCTATGTACGTTTTTTTTTAACTGCCATCATAATCGAATCCGATGATAATTATGGCCACGCGAAGCGGGCCGGTTGACTTAATTGCTACGGGTTCTGTGAGCGCTATCGGGTTCTCGTGATCAAGTTCCAAAACGCCGTGCGAGAAGGATGGAGCAGCAACGAAAGCGGCGGTAGGCCGACCGTGAGTCGATCGACCCCGAAGTCGTCGCATCTGCACATAGCTGTCAAGATACGGCGCACGCCGCTGTGCAAACTAGAGCATTGCACGGGCCGATTTTTGCGGCCCGGGCCCGTTTTTACATTGGGTGGCCCGCCCGAGTCCGATCAAAACTTTTATGGCGAGACCCGGGCACGGGCCGGGCCCGGAAATAATCTACGTTACCCGCCCGGCCCGGCCCGCCACCCCTTTACCTTAAGCCCGAGCCCGGCCCGAGCCCGGCTCGAAACTGGCCCGAACCCGGCCCGAGACCGAAAAATACATGTTTTTCAGAGTTGAGAAGCCCGATAATAACTCGCAGAAAGCCCGAGCCCGGCCCGGGCCCGCGTCAAAAAACCCGAGCCTGGTCCGGGCCCGGGTGAAAAAGCACACGCCGTGCCCGAGCCCGGCCCTGGGCTTTCGGGTAAGCCCGAGCCCGTGCAGTGCTTTAGCGCAAACTACGCAGTTGCTACGAGAGTACAGGCAGCCCCCCCTCCCTCTCGGGCTGCCTTCCCGCTTTCCTCCCTTGTGCGCAAGTTGGCTCACCGTCGCATGCTTTCACTCGCACATACAGCATATGGCGCGCGGGGACGATGTTATCGCCCTTGGACTTTACACGAAACATCACGGCAACCACAACAGCAGAAATGCGCCTGGAGTGGAAATATATGGCACTCATACGCTTGCGCGTGACCCGCATTCTCGGAGCGAAACGTCACTAACTTGTTTAAATCGCTTACCGAAAGAACAGGTGCGTCTTATACACCGATGCGACTTGTATACTTTTTTTTTTTTAAACTGCCATTTTGAGGGGGGTGCGTCTTACACAAAGGTGCGACTTATTGACCGGAAAATACGGTTATGTTATTGCAAAGGCACTGAGCATCAGTTGTAAAGTTGCTGCACTATTGCTCTCTTTAGCTTCACTAGCTTCACTTCGCGCGTAAGAGTGAAAGTGGGAAGGCAAGCTGACAGGCGAAGAGTGAAACGAACGATAGGGTGAGGAAAGCAGTGGAAACGCTGCCAGCTGAGCCAGCAGCGTTGCGCGGCACGGCTCTCTCGCTCCGTTCGCGGTTTGACGCGGCGAAGCCTTTCATTTTTTCTCGTGCAGTTCTGCAAAACGGAACCATGTGTGCTCGCGCCGGCGTATTGTTTCTGAAATGGGGAGTTTGTCAGATCGACGCCAATCTACCACAGCAAGGAGGTCCCAATGTTGATATCAGAGTGCATTGCTCATGAAATTCAAGGATTTTTAAGGAAGGAATTCCAGGACTTTGAAGGGCCTTGAAAACACATTTTTCAATTTCAAGGGTTTTCAAGGATTTCAAGGACCTGTACACACCCTGAAGTCATTCCCTTATGTCTGACAAAAATAATTTCTGGAAGTCCCTAACCCTTTAGGTGCCAATTAATTCTGTCCATTTAAAATTAACTACTATGTATGCACAACAGCAGAAAGGTTTATAATTTTCAATTCTTGAGTGAGTGTTCTCACAGAATGTGGACTACATGCCAGAACTCTCAACAGGAACATCAGATATGAAAGTACCAACAATTCATGTCTAGCATACTCGGAAAGCACATTTCCAGCACTTGAAAGATATGCCTGATGTGAGATATTGTGACAAACAAAAAGAAGTGAATGCACTACATAAGAACAGACACCAACAGAAAACAACCAGCTGTCTACCTTCAAAATGGTTTTAGTGAAACACTTTACAAATATAATTCAAATTTGCAGCATAGCTCCAATCAGAAGTCTTTGAACGTGTGACACATTTTAAATATCATTATTTTAATCAGTGCTTTTATATTTGATGCGCAATCTTGGCGGCAACAATTGTGCACACAGTGCCTGAAGGTGTTAACACATCCCCAACATGCCAACAGCAATTCCAAAAGTTTGTTTACAATTATTTACAATTATACTAGGAATACAGCAGTTTTCAATGGTTCTTTTTTCTCCTAGATGTTTGTAGTAAGTTATGCTAAATAAAGCTTTGCACAGTTTCCAGATTTATTGATCACTACGGAAAGGAGTAATGATATTTGAAGTGAACAGTGTGCCCATCCACGAGCGGAGAATTGTGGACACTATGGAGAATGGAGGACCATGCTTACCTATGCATACACCTAGGCTGAATGAGATCACTGAAGAAAATAATATTGTCTGCTGGTTTGATCTATTCAGTGGCGCTCTCTTTTACATCTTCAGATTCTGATGGACTGGACTTGGTGTGCTTCTTCAAATCAGAGGTGAACAGCACCTGTATATTAAGTCATCATTGGTATTAAAAATGCTGAACAGATGACAAATGGCATCAATGAACACTCACAGACTGTGCCCAGCCAGCATAGGAGCCAAAGCGTTCCCTGAAGTGGTCACCTAAAACAGATAACAAAAAAACTTCTTTAAAGAGATTCATTTTTAGGCCTGTTACACCATTCTCAGCTAAGTACATTAAAACATAACCAAACTGGTCATTATACAGCATAACAATAAAATGATACCATTCACACAGAACAGTACAGCATGATAGCATTTCAATGAAGCAAAGCATAGTAAACATTGTGGTGCTGCAAGTAAAGTTACCATTTCTCTTCTGAATGCCCTCAATTCGATAGCATGGACTTGCATATGACAGCACGGTAGCCAAAATTTCCCACAAGACATTTTCTGAGACCCTTTCTTTGTGCACAATTATTTGTCCACCCAATTTTTCCCAGCAAATCACTAAATACATACCCCCCCCCCCCCCAATTAATGAAATGTAAACTATACTCACCAATTTCTTTATAGGCAGCTGCTGAAAGATTCTTTAGGGACCTAAGATGGGGCAGGTAGTGCCGAGTTGCCATGCGCCAGACATGCACATCAATTGGCACTGCCTCAGCCTTGTCCAGTGCCATTAGGCACACGCAGTCAGCCACCTGGTACCGAGTTACACATAATGAAGTTGAATTAATTACACTTAAATTACACAAATAATTACACTTAAAGAACAAAACTACATCCTAAAGAAGTAGGTACTGAGGACATACAGACAATTCATGCCACATTAAAAGAGTTTAACATATTACTGCCTCCCTACACAGAAATGAATGCAAACAGACGCTACCAGTAACACATTTTCATCGTTGCTATGTTGGCTGTTCACATATTATAGACATTTAGCATGCATTACCGGCTTACCGTTACCGATACCAGCTACCACGACTGTGCATGTGTGGAGTTTACCGGGATGGCTCTCGCCAGTTGCAGAGATTGCGTAACAATATGGCAGCTCCCAGGCTGCACACTTCAATCCTAATTCGACCATGTTACTTGCTCTCTGTCGTTACAGCAAGAAATAAATGGCTAAATCAGCCATCGCTTAGTCTCACCTCATGCCCAGGACAAAGTATGAGAGGATGTTCTGTCATTATTATAGAGATCAGCTGTCTGTTTCAACTCTGCTAGGCTTGAAAAGGTTCCACAACATTGCACAGCACTGATCAAAGCTAAATGCTGTGGTGCCCTCTGGGCTGCTGCACTGGCCTCACTGCACTGGCAGTGGAGGATGAGTAATTCTTCCACAGTGCTTTCTGTTCCTAAAACCACTCACAGCAGAGGTAACCATGAAAAGACACACACCTTCAGGATGCCCGTATCACATGCACTACATTCACATCCTCTAGTGCTATTGGACCAATTCCTGTCACCGCACTGCACGTTATGAAGCATGGTTTATTGAAAGCACAAATAAAGCATTGCAAACGAGACAAAGGGGTCACAGGAAGACCTGAAGTGATCAGCAGTGTAGGCAGTCAAGGGAAGCCTCAGCCTGAAGCCAACATTTCAACAAGGGCACACACACCTTTATCAGCGCAATGAGTGTTTTGCTGCCAATGTTTAAATGGAGCAGAACAAGTACGCAATTTGTTTGCATGCTGAGGGCACTTTGGAGCATTGAATTTGAGGACCGAATTTGATATTCAAATCATTATTTGAAAGTTTTGAATATTTGCACACCTTTAATGAACTTATTAAACACCCAAATGATTGCACTCCACTCGCCATTAACACACTTGTGCTGGTCAATCTACTGCTGCTTTGGTTTTTACAATGAACATTTGGTAAAAGCATGGCTTTTTCCTTTCATTAGGAGCACACACTTGCCTAGTTTGTGCTTGTGTGTTTTCTAGTGCCAGTGCTGTAGTCACTTATGAACTGAGTTGAAGTGGGAATGTGAAAATTAGAAATGCCCAAAGCCAAACATTCATTACTGGAAGTCGTACCTTTGCACCAACACCAGGAAGTTCAATGAGTTGGCGGTGCGCCTCAGCATAAGAGGTATCTCTAAGTGATTGCAACCACATAGGATCCCGTGTAGCAAGTGCCTTGGCCGTGCCATGCACATACTTTGCTCTGTATCCAAAGCCAGCAGCCCTCAGCTCCTCCTCAACCCCTCCTCGGACCATCTGGGCAGCCTTCAAGGACATGTCACAACATGGCTTTATTTTACAATCTGTAATATGTATTGCAAGTATACTGCTTCTGCTTGCACAAAGTCACAAATCACCATCAGTACCTTGTAGGGCTTTTGTAGGGCATCAGTGCCTTGCAAGAAGCTGTAAAGTTTTTATGTTTATAATGTTTTATGCTTAATAAAGTCAATAAACCTTTCATAGTGGATACTATAAAGCATTACTGTATGCAAGTATTCACACTTTAACACTTATTATATAAATACATGCAAAATTTAATTTAGTTTTGTTACGACCTTCCTCCACACAAGGTTTAGGCTGTATTGTACCTCGCTACACACAGATCAGGTTAAAAGCACAAGCTATCGTGGGTGTAACTAAGGAGTTTTAGAAGCAATCTACACAAAGGTAGTCTACAATATTTACTCTGCACACAAAACAACCTAAGCTGTGTACGGGTTCTACATATGCACAGTGTAACTGATGTCACTTTCTGAGTATACTAGCTGCTTGCCAATTGCTATTTCTAAAACTTTCCATTTTAAAGTATGGGCATGCAATTCTGAAACACAGCTATAATACTGATTTCTACTAATTTTATTTATTTATTTGAGCAAGAGCGGGGAAAGAAATATATAACAGTCACTATTACAAAAAAAAATGTCAATAAATTAAGTGAATGCAAGAATACTTTATATGTTAAGGAAAAAGTACAATGCATCAAGGTTATCAAAATAATAAACACATGAACTATTCCATCAAACCAAGCAACAGTGAATAATGAGAAAGGGAATGCCAATCATCTAATGTCCTTGGAAATAAAAAGTAGCTAACAATTTGTGCAGGCAAAATCCAGTTTCATACTTGTGTTGTACTTATGATGAGAGGCTCTGGCTTCTTCTTTAAAAGCTATTCTGGTCTAAACCCAAATTTTGCAATGTAAAGTAAATTAAAGAAATTAAGCCTTACAAATGTACCCTTCCACGAGTCCAATTTAATTGAGAAGAACATCGTGGACTGGGAGAATTTTGATGCCTGAATTGACTATAAACAAACTGGGCGGCTCGGTGTTGACTTTTAATGCGAAGCATTCTTTGCCGCATTCCAGCACTCTACGGTAGGTAAGCAGGTAGGCTCCTGTCTCGTAAATATAAATGTGCGACGGATGGTGGGATCGAACCTCTGTCATCTGGAACAGCAGCCCAATGCTCTAACCATTAGGCCGCAATCGCGTGCGAGTGTATACCTCTTATGACATAGCCAACTAGCTCTTTCAGATGTTTGGCGCGTGTATCATGTGCAAGTTTCTTGCATTATTTCCTCATGACAGCTAGAACTTTGAGACACTGTGTTAGACTACACTGCTTTTGGGACTGGCCCACATTCCCCAGTCCTTTCCTTGTGGCGCTACGCAGATGCTGTGTGACATTGTACCGCCTTCAACAATGTTTCTTCGCCAGAGTACAAATGCCATTGTTGTTTTAACATAGACCACATGACATAGGTACATATGATTGTGCTATAACATTTAGGTGCAGATGTCACAATCAAGTGTTTCTCTCAGTTACACCTATTACTTATGTAGAACCTAACAATCTGCATGGCGTAAGCTCTCCTTTAACAGCCAGAGTACAAATCATGCTGTCGCCAACATACGATCGTCTTGCTGCTGTTGTCACACACACGTTCGCATCATATACAGAACTACTTGCCTTATACAAATGCACAGGTCCACCTGGTGGCACTTTATGGACACCCAAACAATTTTGGATAGCATCTACCTGCAAAATACTTCACAAACGTCGAATCCCACAGTGTGTAGGACCTGCTTAATTTTTTTTTCTTAGCCAATTTTTATCAGCTGCTGTGTGGTGTTGGTCTCAGATGATGCTGGCATATTCAAGAAAGTGCCTGATTAAACATATGTCTTTAATTTTAACTCAGAGGTGGAGCTGCCTACGTTGTGTATTAAGAAACCTAGTTTTCACCTTCCACTATAACACACATTAGCTATATATATATACACACACACACACATTTTGATAAAGTGCGGCAAGAATTACATACCGTAGGAAAGGCATAAAAGGACCCTTCTTTGCCCTCAAGAAGCTTAGTTCCATACATGGTGCACAACTTTTCAACCATAGAGCTGATGCTGAAAAAAAAAAAAAAAAAAGTGAAGAAAAGCTATTGTTGCTGTCACAGTTACCGTAAAAGTGTACACTGTTGCCTACTTAACAAAAATGCACAAGTTAACATGCGATTTAAACAACGTTAGAGAAGACAACAGCACAGAAATGTGCTTGCTATTATGGCCCACCATGAAGACTTTCCTGTTATGCTTTCGCAAGCTTATACAAAGAAACAGTCATTGAGTTACTTGTTTAAAAATAAAAATGTTAAAAATAAATATTTGTCTTCAATATGCACAAGGGCAAAATTACTGAGCACTTGAGTAGATGTTAGAAATAAATGAAAGCATCCAGAAAAAACAGGCATTTCGATGAAAGCATGACGTGTAGACATTATATGAGACTGACCGAGTGATGTTATTGTTGGATGAGCAAATGAAGGCCATCAGAGCCTCTATGGGCTCTTGACGCAGTACTCTGATTCCAGGGAGGTAGTTGGCAGTTGCTTTGAAGGTAGGGTCCACACGACACCATTCAGTGTACAGGCCCTCCAAGTCCACTCCCAGCTGAAAGTAGTCCCTCAAGAGGTCTTCGTTTTCTCCTGATGAAATTGGCAGACTCTCCAAGCGTTTCCGCTTTCTGTTGCGAGATACTGCGTGTGAATTATCAATATATGGAGAGCACAACCCATTGTTAACGGCATTGAGCACCCGGTAGTGGAGGTTTCCGTCGTCATCCTGCCTCAGGCACCATACCCTGCCTGCAAAAGTGCTAATCCATTCAGAGTGATTATTCTTCTTCCACCTGCACGCAAAAAGAAAGCGATCAGCGCCTTTTCGAAGTGACGAGCTCGTAGTCTGTATTTTTATTCTAACCGGCGAGACAATAGCCATAAGCATTTATGTTACGATCTTACTGCAGCCCAGCACATGTGAACGGGGAGTTTTTAGAAATCACAGTACCCAAGTTAGTGAGATTTGCGTACAGGAGCCAGGTCCGCGCAAGCGTTGCGCCTGTGACGTTAGAAGTTTTGGCGACTGATAATTAGTTTTTCCAGGCAACCGCTGTCGGAGTTTGTAAATATTTTATCACTCACCATTCGCAAACTCCCGTCACAAATGGACTGTTGCGCCTGCTTCAGGAGCGGCACACAGAACCTGCACACACGCGCGATTTAAAACTTACCTAAAAGCTTGCCCACACGTCAGTGTCACGTCCAGATTCAGTTGTTGAGCGCTGCATTTAATGACTCCTGACGACACCATGTTAAAGTTTATGCTAAATTCGAGCGCACTCTTAGTTTTTGCACAAATAGATATTTTTCGCCTTCGATCACGAGGTAAAAAGTTCGTGCCACACGTGTACAGCCACACGCGCCGATACTTTGGAAAATAGCGCGAGCAGACCCGCGGGAGAAGAGCCAGCTGATGACGATTGTGATGATCGAGTCGACATCGAGAACTGGCGCGTTTTGTTCAATTTCAATCATCCTCAAACATACCAGTTTCGCTTCGAGCTGCGGAAAGGCCGCGGCCAAAAAAGAAAATTGGGCGCGTTGGTAAAGGCTGGCCATATTTATAAAACACATAGCGCTCGTGTTTTTACTAGTGACACGTTAGTGCGCAGGAGCCCAAGTGGCGCTATCTTGTGACACTGACTTCAACCATAGAGGAATAAGGATTATAAACAGGGATAAAGTGCCTCAGAAAGGCTGGCCAACGTTTCGATAGGAGGACCTATCTTCGTCAAAGGCTTTGGAAAATAGCGCGAGCAGACCTGCGGGAGAAGAGCCAGCTGATGACGATTGTGATGATCGAGTCTACATCGAGAACTGGCGCGTTTTGTTTGATTTCAATCATCCCGAAGATAAGTCCTCCTATCGAAACGTTGGCCAGCCTTTCTGAGACACTTTATCCCTGTTTATAATCCTTATTCCTCGTGTGCTACTCCATCTGTCAGCCACCTCTTTTGATTTTGGATTTCCAAACCATAAAGAAATTCAACCATGGTCCATAGAGCTTGAACTAGAGTGTACTCTAGCTGCAACTAAAACGCAGGGCAGGCCTGAAACGCGTCCCAAGACGCCCAATGCCTGACCAAAGCGTTGGCCTGACCTGCGTTAAAAGGGACTAGGAACTCCTAACAACAGCACATTAGTAGTGCATTGAACCCATTGAACTATTGTTGTGCACCCTCTTGCTGGTGCGACGGTGTCAGGAGTCATTGGCAAGGTTCTGACTGGTGTTGAAGTCGCGGCCTCGCGAGACGCTTTTTTCGTTGCTGGGTGTAGGACAGTTTCTCGCGCCTGGGGCGCTCGTGCCGAGTCAAGTCATGCCGGATTATCCCTTTCTCCCACCTTACGGCGCTCTACCTGCTCTACCAGCCCTACCTTCAAAATAACATTACATCACCGACTTTTGCGGGGGTGCAGTAGGGGCTGTAGTAGAGACCGGGGCTGCTCTTCTGGAGCAGTATCTTCGCTCGTGCCAGGCTTTCCGTGTACTGCTCTCCGTTACTTTTCAAAAACCTTTTTTTAATGGTCCCCTTTTTAGTTAAATAAACGTCCTTCTGCAAAACACGTGCAAAAGTTGGTAGGCGGGGGCCGCGGAGCTAGCGGAACGGAAACAAAGGTAGTACATACGTCGGACACAGCGCTATTATAATCTCGGATACTTTCCCGCGGCCTCCGTTCGCTATCCATGTGCCGGCTACGTGTGCCCTCCTGGGGCAATACTTGTAAAAAATCCACTCTATCGTCGCGACGAAAAATGCACCCAGCAACGAAAAAAGCGCACCGCGACTTCACACCAGTCAGCACCTTGCCTTATCATTGACGTACGGTTGGTTTTCCTTTGCGCGAACAGTGACACAGCACCGCGTTCCACAGTGTATGCTCCAACAACCTTATGCTGCCATACACGGCTCCCGTGTTCCGTTAATACGTTTACGATGGAGGGGCACTCTCAGTTCGCACGGCAGCAATGCATTTGGAAGCAGTTGCATGCCCGAGCACAAGAAACACTTCAGAAATACGTTAAAAGTATGCCACTAACTTCTACCCCACGCAGAACTTGCATATGACACAGTCCGTATGCATGTATTGGTGTCTGGCTTTGCGCTGCACCAGACTTGTGTGCCCTTTACTATGATTCGCGAGCCAGGCTGCAACCTTAGAGGCATACTTGACCTTTGAAGCCATGTGCCACAGGTGGAATAACAGTTTCTGGAGTATGACCAGTTTTACGTCCTAAAGCTGTAGTACACAGGTCGACGAGAGGGCTCAGGATTAATTTCAGTGCACGAGTGTATCCACAAGGGCCTTCTCCGACAACTTAGCTTGCACCAATAATGGTGCGAGCCCGTACGATAGCACCTTTTTGAGCATTTCTCAGTACTCTTATTCGCGCGCTGGAAAGCACCATTAAATTGTATGCATTTGAAATACTTTTGGAAAGCAGCAAGGAGACCAGACAAGTTTATGCCTAATGCTTAAACTGGCCAGATTTCTTGGACCACAAAGCGAGGCGGGCTGGGTTGCTGCATGTATGCAGGACGAGAGTTAACTGGTGTTTAAAGACACACATACAATGCACCATGCTTGTGGTCAGGTATGCTACTTAATTTAGTTTTTCATTCATACTGGTTGAGGAAGATACCGAGTCGATCGAGTGTGCGGTTCGGAGAGCATATTGAAGAGAAGTGATTGCAGGCTCATGTAAAATGTGCTGGATTTATTTCTGACATATTGCGAGCATATTGTGTTGCTCTCTGCTTTTTGACACCGATTACAGGACTACCTGGCAAAGCAGGCTTCCTTTAATTTTTTGGGTCGTAGACAAACTCCTGCAACCCTACAATCAAATCCATCCAAGAGGTGCCGTTCGTGATGCAGCGGAATGACCTTTTGTTGTATCAGTTTTGCAGTGTCACTGTTTATGTTAAGGAGAACAGCAGCCACAGGACAACATTGCTAATGAAACGTTGGTGTTGCCTTGGACAAAAAAAGGGACAAAACACAGTGCTGCTGTGACAGTAACACTGAATACAGGAGATATCCTGCCTACTTTTTAATGCGAAAGCATTAAATGCTCCATTACTTGAAAATACGCCATCGCCACCGAGCGACGATACCAAAAATGGCTGATGGCGCAAAGAGTAAAAACACGCCAAAAATGCTATTATTGACGTCAGATTTCTCAGGGAGGTTCCAGTAAACAAAGTAAATTAATGGTTTTGAAAAGTAAATTTGCTAAATTTCGGTCTGGGTGTGAATCGAACTCGGGCCTCTGGGGTGCAAGACGAGCATGCTTCCCCAACACCACGGCAGCTCTATGGTTCTGGATTGACTAAAGGTGTGCGAAGTGCGTGCGTCATCGCACATGTCATGTCGCAGCCATCTGGCGGACTAAGGTGTGGCCTAGTGCGTGCAACATTGGTCACGTGATGGCGCAGCCAATGGCCCGGGGAGGAGGTGGTGCCACGTCACGAGTGTATAAAATAAAAAGCATTAATGTCCAATTGAACGCTGCTGAGCAGTCCTTCGAGTAATTAACTCTTCACAGGCAAGCAAGCGCATTGAGATGCTTGGCGCGTTTTAATTTGGCCTTACCAAGGTGCAGTCGGAATGCATGCAGGCGAGAGCTTGCGCGGACAAAAAAACGTGCGGGGAAAAAAAAAAAATTGACCAAACGAACTATAATGCTTTCGCATTCTCACACGTAAGCAGTCTTAAGTGTCTCTGCAATTTTTTCCCCCACACCTAATGTAAACATTGGTCAGAGCTAAAGATGTTACAAGGACCAAACCCCCCCCCCCCCCCCCTAGTTATAGTTATGCAAACCAAACCAATGTTAATTGTGTAACAGAACGGCAAGAATATTCAACTCTCGGGTATCTCCAGTAAAACCTGTAGCAGATCATCTTAGGATTTAGCCATCAGACATACTGTGCAAAACAACCCCTCAGAAAACATGGTCCTTTGAGGCTTTATTTTTGGGGTGGGAGGAAGCAGCATTTTTAGGTCTAAGTAATCAAAATTTTCAATGCAGAATGCACCCTTGCCACGTGTGATTAAGGCAACTTTAATGACACTTGGGCTCCCTGAAAAGGATTGTTGTTCACATACTTGTGTCAGTGGTGGGCTTGCAGTTGCAGCTTATAGCCTGCAGCCTTCAATACAAGTGTTAGCTTTAATATGGAAGTGTGAATACCTAAGCCTGGGTAAACAAGTGTGCCAGAAACTACCCATTGTCAAACTGTTTTGACATCTTGCATTTGCTTTTGACAAAATGGAGGTATTCATTCCTTCATTTTGCTGTCACAATTTAGGTAGCTTGCATACACCAGAAAAGCTAAATTTTCTTTGAATAACTGGATGTAGAACATATTCTGTGTCAAAAAAATTAAATAAGGACATTGCGCAGTTGCACGTGCACCAAACACAGGATAGATAAAAGCAAAAGCTGATCACTAACCAGGTCACACTGCTTGTCGATTCCAAAGAAAATTGCCTGCTGCTCCAAAACATACTTTACCATGGATACATGGGAGTTTTGCTCCTAATGAGCACTTGCATCTTGCAATGCTCACTTGCCGTTTTTTGTTGTGTCATCCTTGAAAGCTCTCTGCGTTTTTTCTTGCTTTTCCCATCATGTGAAACGATGAGCTATATAAGCACAATAAATAAATATTTACACTGCCATGTGCACATTGAAGGTAATTGGCAAGCATATATAAACTTTAGCAGTGAATGTAAAGCACTGCTCTGCGGCTAACTGTTAGTTCATGCAACAGAGCTTAACACCTCTGAGGCGGCACAGATAAAGGTGACATCAAATGAGAGACAGCACAAAATCTTTTGCTGTGCATAACCTATCAACACAAGTACCAAAACTTAATAAAGACAGAGGCAATCAATGACAATAACATCCAGTGTATCCACCACTGCCCAGAACAATCTACCAGGCAAGATTACACCGATAAGTAGTAACTGGCGGCTGGCACTGACTCGTGGACTTTCAAGCTTACACCACACACAAAAGAAAAGCATTGCAAATCATTGGCTATGAATACCACTAAATATTTGAAAGATGTAAATAAAGGGTGAACAGATAATACAAGTGGCTGCCTTAGGAAATGAAATTGCAAACTGCAACCTCGAATGTGAATATACCTTGGATGCACCTCAAACATGATCAAACAGATAGGAAAAACAAGAACTGTAGCTTTCTTGAACATCTGGAGCAAGTAGTACTGTGCCTCATGTTGATCTGTACAACATAGCATCTGATGGAAATCAAACACAATAGCGTACTACAGATCATTTGATAGGTCAAAACGCAAAGAGCAAAGGAGTTTCCCCACCAGAATTTCTTGATGACACATGTTTAGTTATGCAACTCCCAGAAGCACAGGCTACAAGGCAACAAGAGGCACTGAGTGCTATCCACAGTGAAGTTCTTGCATCTCAGTGCACAAATTTCGGTGCCCATGACAGGACGCTTGAAGCATGGGGCTTTTATTGCCTGGTGTGCCATTGATGACATAAAAAAAGCTCTTCAATACTGTACAATACCACTCATTGGCATATGACAGACTGAGCAATGCAGCTTGCATCAGTATTGTAGTGACAAAAAAGATTGATACACATTTTGTAAAGACTATAGACAGCTTTCTATTAGGAGAGAAACAAAAGGCAGTACATAAAACGTTCATGCAAAGTTTCAATGTTGAAACTCTGCCAGCTTTTGGTACTGGTTTGTTAATTAAGACAGGAACCATTACATATGGTATTCACTCATAAAAAAAATACCTGCTTTCAGGAAGAGTGCAGTTACATTAAAGATGGTATTAGCTTTAAGCTTCTCACACCTTTTGTGACCGTCACATCCGAAGGCCTCTTTAATTTTACAAAGTTTGGTCAGTTTGTCATTACATAACATACCAAACACCGGGCATTGTTCAGGTAGCCTAACGCCTTCCAGTCACAGAAACACTGCACATCAAGCATCATGTGACACAGGAATGTTGCATTGTTGAACTGGTGCATAACTTGGGCCATTGTTGTGCTGCAGGTTTAGCAAGACTGACTGTCACAGCTAACAAGCTAATGGAATGTCACATCAGTGAGACTAGCAAGTCACAGGGACAAAGCACAGATTAGCCTTGTTTTATAAGCATCATTTCAGTTGAGGGAACATTCATACTGCTAAAAGCAAGCAGACTACTGTTTCAGATCTGCAGCTGCGCATGCCACCTTGCATAAGGCAAGTTGTCGAAGTGCTGTGCATTCAGAGACTCAGACCGCCGGGGCTGCTGCACTGGCCAGCACTTAGTGGAGGATGAGTAATTATTCCACAGTGCTTTATATTCCTAAGACCACCCACAGCAGGAGGTAACCAAGAAAGGACACATGCCTTCAGGATGCCCGTATCACATGCACTACATTCGCATCCTCTAGTGCTATTGGACCAAGATCAAAAGACTAGTGATGCAGTGCTCACTGCCTCCAAATGTCACTGCACAAAGCTGTCACCACTATAGCAGTCCTCAAAATTGACAAATTCAATCATTAAAATGTCATCTGTTCCCATTAAAGTGGCCAGTTTCCAAGTTGCTGCCACGGTTATTAACTACACCCTTTGGCAGTAGCAGCTTGAGGTAATATCAGCAAAAACCTTTTTGTGAGTTGCTGACTGGGGCAGCAGTGAGCCTTTCCAAACGCATAATTGTTGGTATGTTGTGGCACTGTCACATTTCACTGCCTGGCCTTGGGCTCTTCAGGTATCGGCAGACTGGTGTGTCGGCCAATGTCCCAGATACAGTCTTATCAAGTGGCTGTCCTGATGGTTGATGTAGATACAGCCTTTGCTGATGTGGGTCAAGAGCCCACAAGAGACTGGCTCCATCAGGGAACTGTGGGCTCTTTCGTGAGCCCTGAAGCAGAGGACTCCTTGCGGGCCACCTCACGAATAGAAGAGAGGGTTTTGTGCAGCCAGGTGCTCTTAGATGCCTGTAGCTCAGCTGAAGCACAGCTCAGCTGGTGAGTCAAGTCCTGCAAAGAAGCACATCTATTATGCCCACAAGAGATGCAATAAAAGATAGGTGTTAGGAGCGAGAATGGCTTTATTTAGGTGCCGAGGAACATACTCAGGCACCGGCATTTTCTCCTCCTACCATGCACTTAGACACTGCTAAGTGCATGGCTCGCTCCACACATGCGTCTGTTCATGTGCTATGTGACCCAGTTGCACACAGTCGTGCTTCCACAAATGTGAGTGGACTTGAGAAAAATGCGCCAAATGTTGTCGTTCTGCATCACCACTGCATTTTCCTTTGTCAGTGTTGTTGCTGTTTATGCAGAACTCTGCATTGGTGTGTTCTGATCAACTCAGCACCTTTCCTCGTATAATATTCCTTCTGCTGCTGTGCTCTCAATTATGCTGTCCTTTTTGCACATGTTCCTAAACTGGTGAACTTAGTTGATGCATACTGCACTGATACCTTGCTGAGCAGAGATGACCTGTAATTATTATTTTTTTAATCCAACCAATACATGCTGCAAGGCATGCATTTTAGCCATACCATCAACAGACAAAGTGCTATCCATCAGGGTTGCCACACAGATGAAAAACAGTGAACATGAAGTGAGGAGGACCAGGTGTCTATAAAGATGCAATCGCTCCAGCTATCCTTCCCCTTTTTTTATAAAAATGCGAACAATCACTTTCTAATGCAGACTAAACCCTTTTTGCAAGCTACAGTTTTCTGCAATGTGTCCTTTGAGATTCCACTTTTTTTTTTCATGAGTGGACATGCCAATTAAATGGCAGGCCTTGATTGACATAACCATACTTGACTGACACACTTGACTCGCACTTTCCTGGGAAGAGCATTAAAAATGTTAGCTATAAAGTTTGACACTTCCAGCAGCAAGAACAGCACTGACATTCATGGATGTGAAAAAAAATAAAAAAATGAAAGTTCGAAAAAAAAAAATATAAATGAACAACAGATCCATATTGTATAATGCTAGCACAAATGCTACTACTTGCAAACAGCAGAACAAAACAATGCACAAGATTAACCCTTTGTAATTGTTAAAGTTTACTTACTTTGCAGCTGTTCCAGTGTGCATTTTGTATACTGAAAAGTATTCATGAGCACAAATGCTTTATGAACTACTTTTCCTTTCCTCAGTACTGCGTTCCAGCATCCATTGCCAGTTCTTTGCCAGAGTATGATACTACTAAGAGCATTTCCAAAATGGACAGCTGAATTTTCACTCCAGGCATACAGTAGATGACATCTCCTTTCTCACACTTTTTGTCCTACAATTGTGCTACAAACTCTGTAGTGTTTGCTGTTACTTGTGCAATTTTTGTAAATAAAACATATCCTGCTGGCCAATCCTCCTTCACACTGAAACTCTGTGAATAACATCCCCCCCGTTTTATGTCAAGCAGTGGAACCCAGTTTCGACAGTACACGAGATGCCTTGTCCTCTCAACACGAGAGGTAGCTGTGGAAGATAGAAACCTCAAGAACACAAGAAAAGCAGTTTCATCCACTCTTTTAATAACATCTATGACAGTGCCTAGATATAGTGGTTGGCCCTGCCAACAAATGCTTGTATCTTCTGGTGGAGGAATATATTCTATCCTCTGCAGTGAACTCTTCATATTCTGCTCTGTAATTTATCTGAGCCGCTGAACTTGAGCGAATTGCTTCTGCAAAATTGGTGTAGTAAAACCATAACGCTCCGACTATACACCACAACTATGAAATCCCTACTCAATGGGCGTGTTAGGAAGCTCGAGCGCACTCTAGTCAGCAAAGTGTGCTCTAAGTAAACTTAACGGCCAGAGGCGACTTCCAGTGCGTGATGAGGGAGTGCGCTTTACGCGCTCCAGCCTAGGAGATGGTATACGAGTGCTCATGCCTGCTATGGCCTCAGGCAAGGTGATGTGTTTCCGTCCTCCTTGCACTTTCATCCTTTCAAGGTGCAGTTAGTGTGTTGTACATGCTGTTTGGTTTCGCAATCTTGTTGCATGCAAAACAGGCAAATGACTGCACAATTTCTGCTTGTCAGATGCACTGGTGTGTAACCAAATAGCCATTCTTTGGTTGACCACATAATTTGTTGACCACATAAAATTCTGAGTGCCTCAAATCATAAGGCTCTCCGTCCTCCTGCGATCTGCAATGAATTACTACAGTCGGCATACCGTGGTGCAGCAGCAATTAATCTGGGGTGGTACTTCTGATAGCAGCGTGAACAGCTTGCATCACAGACATAAACTGCTGTTGCTGCCTCTGTCGCTGCACATCCTGTTCCTCATCAAGCTTGTCATTGTCAATCAAGAACTGCAGCAGTCTATCAGTGATGCCATGCTCACAAAATGAGATATTGGATGCAGAAGTTACATAATGCTCGTCAGATGACGCGTTGGTGCTCTCGGGCACAGTCGCCCGCCTAAAATCGCTGTTAAGCAACGCTCCAAAGGCGTCTTGCTGGAGCGCACTCGAGTGCATGAATTTGAAGTTTCGAGCGCTGTAACTCAACGTGCCGAGACGACCCATTCGAAAATGTATTGCTCCTCCATGACAATGACACACAAAAATTTAGCTTCTGAATGTTGAAGGGATTCTTGACAGATGGCACTGCAAGCAAAAAAAAAAAAACAACAAAAAAGAGAACCTATCGCAATACAGGTGCACGCATGTATGGCTAGGACTGCCTGACAGGTGACTACAACGGATCAACTAATTCAACAGAAGAGTGAAAGGGTACCTGAAATGACTGGACATGCCAAACAGCAACATAAAATTAGGCAAGTCTACCTGATTGTGGCACTGGGCCTCGACGAGGGCCAACTTGGTCTGCGCCAGCTCCAGCTCCAGCTGGCGTAGCTGTGCGCTTTCCTGGGGCCGGCCACAGTCACCGCTAGATGGCTGCTGTGACTGCGGCCAGCCCTGTTCGCCAATGGCCCGCTCCAGCAGTGCCGCACAGCTGGGGCATGCACTGGCCTGCAGCGCTGCCAGCGACTCCTTGGCTCGCCGCTGCTCTCGCTCCAGCTGCTCGCTCAGCTGCCGACAGATCTGCACACAGATCTCGTACGTCACCTTCTTCCCAGCTAATATACAGAGTAAGCCTACAGACAGGCTGCATGTTTGTCAATGGAGGAAGTGCAGTGGCATAAATTGGAACTTCAAAGAGTACAGACGCATGCACTTTCCTTCTTCACTAACAGCACCATGAGTAACAATCAGCAGCAAAAGACTCCTGAGCACTTACATAAAAAAAATTCTGCATCTGAATGGACCATTGTTTAGTACATCCCAAATACATGACGTGTAGGTGCTAAGGTCAGAACTTGTGGGTGGAATTAAAAATACTCATTAGGCACCATTTGAAGATAGAGGACTGAGCACATTTAGTCCTAATCATGGCGTTTCTGTTAGATTTGCTACGAGCTTGTAAATGTGAAGTATCCTGCATCTCTTTGATGCTGGTCAGATAAGACTAGAATGTTGTGAGTGTATGACAGACCTGAAACACGGTATGATGTGCAGTTTCACTCTGTCCTCCAGACACCAAAAGCACATTTCTTTATGGACAATGGTGTTAGCGTGCCAGTATTACTTCAGTCTTTACAACAGAATGTGCACCTTGTAAGCAGCGGGAGGTCAGTCCAGAAAATGGTGTGCTGTCAGATGTGTGAGACCCAGGTACATGGGCCGTCCTCGCTCGAGGGGACAGCTTGAGCTCTCATACTTCTGCATGAGCTCTCACTCAAAGGTTCAATGAGTTCCAACAGCAACACTGGGTGCCCCACGAAGGGTAAAATAAGAAGGCGACAGTGACAGCCATCCAACTTGGTTCACTGCCATAGTGAATGAAAACAGTTGCCGACGTCACTGACCTTCAACTTACACTGTCCGTCAAATTTGCATGATTTCCATCGCTTTCAATCTTCTTATCAAACACCAAACTGCCCCCAGGGCATGGTGACTAAATCAGATGAAATGCATGCTTGCGCGATGAATGTGGGCATGTGCAACTGGACATGCCATTTCTAAACACCAGTTGCCAGACAAACACAGCAAAATTGCCCCTATTCAATAAATTTATCTCAACATTCGGTCTGTGGTATCCCTAGCAGCCATAGAAGGAACTCACTGCAGCGCTAAATTACAGTAGATGAGCAGAGCTTCTATTTGGCACTTAAAGAGCACACCAGAGCCCAACAGACAGTTTGGACTTCTCTTAGGCATGCTAAAGATTTTCAAGATAAGCAATACTCGTCTTTGACACTTAAAGAATTTAACAAAATTTATGCCAGTAGAGTTTGTTGAAATCGTGCAAATTACGCCCACAAGCTTTACTACACATTATGAAATGAATTCTGGGTGATCAGCTCTTCAGTTAACACTGAAACTTACAGTGGCAGCATCACACATTCGTGACGTCACATTTTGCATTTTGTGCATACAGTCCATCTTGGATATATCGAACTTGAAGGGGATCAGGAAATAATTCTATACATCAATAATTCAAAATATAGAATATGCCTGTCTGAAGCATATCTGAAAACTCTGCTTATCTCGAACAGGTTTTTGAGGTTGTGAAAAGTGGGAATTTACCGATTTATTTCTTCAAGGCCAAGTCAAACGCACATGTTTTTTGCACATGAATGTCGCAAGCCCCTTGTGCTATAGAATTGTCTTCCGACATACTAAACACGACGTTAACCCTAAAAGCTCGCGTTACCTGGCCACAAGACTGTGATGCACCTTGCGTGCGTTGGAAGTGCTTGTGTATTTTTATTCAGGATGAGGTAGAAATAGACGCAGCACAGTAGTAAAGCGGTGCGTGTGGATATGCACTGGTACTGCCATCAGCACACCTGTACTGCAAATTATGCATGAATGTGCCCGGCCGAAACAGCCAATCATCACACGTTGGCAGCCAGCTGACCAACCAGGCCATGTTAGATTCAAAAGTAGCTTTGAGCATGATAAACATCTGAGTCCATTCCCACTCAAGTGTAAGTTGTAACGCTGTGAGCATGAATACAACGAATTCAGTGTAGACTATGGGCCTGCAAATAACACAGCGATGTCTTGCGCACTGCTGCCGTGACAGTCTTTGCACAAAGTGCAGATGTAGCGAGTAGTGGTTTTGTTAAATCCAAACTGTAATGTAAAAATCCTTCCAAGTGTGGGGGCCGGATTCGCTTTTGTCGCTCACGAAACACTAAAGTGCCGTTCACGGAAATCCCTGGTCAAGAAGACAAGCCCGGCGGTGCAGACATCTCTAGTTTGGCATCCCACGCCTGGAGCCACTTAGTGAAAAGACCTAGTGTCATCCACGCTTTCTTGTGGGACATGTATCGAACTGAGAGGCATTTTGTATTCTTGAAGCAGCGCGATGATGTGCTCTTGCCAATAACGAACGGCCGCAGTTTGCATGAGCCATCCCTATTTGCAGTGAGCAAAACTGAGACACGAACCTTGCTAATTTTTTCTTCTATGGCATGTACAAGATTCAATGTTTTGTTTGCCAACATCTGCAAAAACAGTGCATTCATTGCCGACGGCGCGAAAAGTCATTGAGACCCTGTTAAGAAAAACGCATTTGCTGGGCTGCGGTGCGGTGCAGCGTGCGATAGTATATCGAGTGTGGTGGTTAGCGGGAGTCTGATACATGTCTAGCACTGCGCTGTATTTTGATAGGCATTTCCAAGGGATGCTATGACTGTTCGATATCAATACGTCCAGATTTAATGTACCCGGAGTCAACTGTATCTGCATTAAGGTGAAGGTATCACTGTCGCCATCTTGCGTGTAGTTCAGATTCTCCCACCAGGCAACGCCACTCAGTGATGTTTGAAAATAGCAAAAAAAAATCTGCTCTTCACCGTCGCAGCATG
Source organism: Dermacentor silvarum (assembly GCF_013339745.2). Lineage (NCBI taxonomy): Eukaryota > Metazoa > Arthropoda > Arachnida > Ixodida > Ixodidae > Dermacentor > Dermacentor silvarum. The sequence goes on from NC_051154.1 coordinate 161,445,031, forward strand.
CCCTGGTCTGGCCCTCTTGCGACGCTGCGACAGGTGATCCGCTGAGTTGAAGTCCCCCTCCCCCCTTCTTTTCATGAGAAGTTGTGCCTCGCGCCATTGTTGTTTTGTTGCTGCGCGCGGTGGCTTTCTCCCCACTGATACTTTCAACAATGGCTCGGTCGAACCTTGTAAAATGGTCAGTGCTGATGATGGTGGCTATTAGTCAGCCCCTTTTGATGTGGTTGTCATGTGAGTGCGAGCCGCTGCTTCGAAAGCCGTCCTGGCAGATGGTCTGCAGACCAGTGCTCACTGCAGAACCTTGAGTGACGTTGATCATCAACTAGTTTTGTTTCTTTCTCTTCCTAGTGTGCATTTTTTTAGCATTTTTCAAAGTACGGGCCCCGCTAAACGAAGGGTCTAGGCTTGAAATGGTCACTGTTGCTTTGTGCCTATAAAGATAAATAAAGGAAAGGGAAGGAAATTGCTAAGGACTGCAATAACTGTCTAGCGCAGTCTGCCGACACCTGAACAGCGGTCAGCAGTGGAGGAGAGATGGTGGTAAAAGAGTAGGAGTAAAGGTTAGTATAGAGTAACAACGAAATATTTACAACAGAGCGACTAAGTAAAAAGAACAAAGAAGAGCATTTGTGGAGTGATTTCCTCGAGAAAGTTTGTCATCGGCCCCGCACACCGGCACTGTTAGGTCGCGTGGAACAGCCGGGTGTCGAGGCCCTACTGTTCGAAGAAGTAGCAGTGATTTTGTAATCTACCGCCGTCCACGTGCATAGAAATTAGAGTTGTGGGCATGGCTGACACCAGTTTTGTTTCGACCGCATGTGCCGCTTGACCTGATGCCTATTTCCCGATGTTCCGAAGCCCCCTATCACGGGACAGCAGCTATAAATTTGTAAGTTGCAGGTGTACTGTGGAGATAAGTTTTTTGGAAATTAAATACTAGTAGGGTGTGCGAATATTCATAACTTTGAACAATCAATCAAATAATGTACTGTTCAATCCAGTTTTCGAATCGAATAATGACTAGTATTCGATTCGATTTGTCTTTGGCTGTATTCAATTCGTGTTCGATTCGGTGACAAATTCACGCGTCCCTATCAAATAGACAGTGATTAGCTTGCTTTATTGGGGTAGAAATTGTGCACACTCCCGTGCGGTCACGGGTTCGATGACGCACCCGCTAGAGAGCCCGTGCGAATAGTTTTGGAGATCACGTCATTCGAGTTCCAGAGCCGCGGTACAGTGGAATGGTAAATGAAGCGGTTGCACAGAACGCTTGCTTTAGGAAATTCATACGCGCACACCGCTGCTAGCGCTCATCACGCCAGCGTTATGATTACGATGGCCATCGCAAGCACTCGTGCACAGCCTTGCGCGCAGCCCCTAGAAGTTGTCCATGTTTTGCCGACAGCCGTTTTCGTGACACAGGCATCGAATACCAAGTCCTCACATTAGCCTATGGAATACGATCACATTGATCTACACAAGCAGGGACTGCATCAACAGATTATTTGCTAAAAGTATGTTTTCTAATAGTCATCAATCTATATAGTGTAAATTGTGCACGTGTTTGCCTTTTTCGCGCTGTCCATGCTTTCATTTATCTCTCTCTCTCAACTTTTGTCTGCTGAATTCGGAGACTTTCGAGCGCATGTGTCACTGTATTCTGTCGTGCACACTGTTGTGCACACTATTGTGAATGCAATGGTGGAAAAGCTTCTCAAAAAGAAATGGCAGAAAACTCTGCTCGATCGGCTGCCATGCACCGCAACAAGCAAACTGCAGTCACTGCAGTGATTTTCAAGGGTAGGATGATCACTCGAAAAAAAGAAAGTGGGGATGGGGACCACTATGCGAGTGCGATGATTACGCGGATAAATACGATGTATCTTTCAACGAGAAAAGCACCTACTGGAAATCACGTGTTTCAAAACTTCACTGGACGTCGGAACACGTGACATTTGGTTAGTAGCGCGCGGCTTGGAAAGCAGCAGGTCACACACCCATCAGCACTTTTCGCTGCAGTCTGCAAGGCTCGCTCATTGTTTGCTGTTAATCCTATCGTTCAACCGGTGTCGCGTACAATAGTCAAACACAGTACCCTGCCACACACATCGCACCTCAATGCGTGGGGAAAGCAGGTTTCCAGATATCGTCGTACAAGCCTGCAAAACAGAGGAGGCGAGGGTAATTTGCAATTCTCCTTGGCACAATGGCACAATAGCCTAACCTGCTGGCTAGCTGGCATGCACTCATGATGTACCGTGCACGGCACTTTCTTTCATATTTTTCTCCCTTCAGCCACAAGTTAATGAACTCATGTAGGACTACATTGAAGGCGTGGTTGCAGACAGGTGATATTTTAAAAGATGAATAGAAAGATCACTGATACATGATTAATATAGTTCTTCCAAAGGCTTTCGAAGAGAGTAAAAGTTTTTAACTACTAAAGTTCCTCCATAGCTTATTTTTCCAGGCTGCCTTACAAGAATGACACTGTGATGTACTTTCACATAGGCTGTGGTACGTCTCCAGCATGTTCATGATCATGCTGAAATAGAGTAAGGAACAGCAGGAACACTGACATGGCCTAGAATGTCTACACCCACACATGCTGACCACTAACAAAAGAAAATGTATATAAGTGCAACAGCCACAAAGTCTTAGTTGTAGAGTGCAAGAGTACTTGTACCAGACAAGTAAAAATACAGAACATAGTTCATCATGCAGTTGGCAACCTTCTTTTGAAAGCAACCTGCATGCACACATGTGCACACACTCACGAGTGACAGTCATTAAAATTATTAAGATTATAGTATTTGCATATAGAAGGTACCCAAATAACAAAACTTCATTTAAAATATTAATTTAATATCCCATTAGCAATCAGCCCTACTTTTAAAAAATGCTTTGCACATGAATTGAAAAGGCACTAGGATGTACAATGTATCAAAACAAATAGTCTAACCTGCTTGTACTCGGCCAGGATGGCAGTGTTGCGCACAGATTCAGTTTCGGCCCTTTGTAGCTCACGTCGGCACATCTCCTTCAGCTATTCAAGAGAGAAAGAAAAAGACAACTTAGAAATATGACTGAAAAAGTTTCATATTTTAATCAATCCCTCAAGGCAGGCTAAAACGTTTTACTGGGAGATAAAGTGCAAGACTATCAGAATTCAGCACTGCAACTTCTTCATACAGGGGGGCGCAAAAAGTACCTGCCAAGTTTAACGGGACATTAAAAGTAAGTATGAAGTCCACCCCTCATCTCAGTATTTCCCTTTAGCACTTTCAAAGCCACAACAAGGCAATGCCAGCTGTGTTCTGCCATATTGGAGCATAGCTCATCAACGTGCTTACAGTGTGACTCTAAGCTCATAATACATTGAGTGGCATGGCTAATGCTCTCATAGACTTCATAGAATCATTTCCTAAATGATTAAATTCTCGTTTCCTTACATCTCATCCCCCCTCACCCCGCTTCCCAACCATAATGGTTAAAATAAAAAAGTTCAGCAGAACACATCTCACGACTGTTGAGGGTAATGTGTTTAGCATTGCATCAATATAGCTACACAGCATATTGCCACCCTCGAAACGAGTTATGTTAGGCGTGCACTGCAGCGGGACTCCTCTTTCACGCTTCCCTAAGAACACTCTGCACCATCTAGCACTCCGTCGCAAAGCCTGGGCATGGCCTCCGAAGCGCATGGTGCGCCAGTGGGTGCAAACGCCTAGAAACACATCATGCGGCAACCGGGCTCCTCTCTCGCACTTCTTTCTGGACACGCTACACAATCTAGTGGTGCTGCCGAGAAGTACGCAAGTGGCCTCCGAGACTAGAAGCGTGGTGTGCCGGTGTCTGTGAACGCTGAGAATCGTTCCCTCACTTGCCGCACACCCAGTGGCACATACTTAGTGACCCAAGTTGGCAAGAGGTTCACTGAAGAGCGGCACATATCCAGTGCATTCATGACACAGCACACTAAAGCATTGGCATGAAAGAAGTTCATTGAAAAGCAGCACATACCCAATGCATTTGTGGCGCAGCCAGCTAAAACGTCGGGTTGCTGTCCTTGAGGAACCCTTGTGACGTAGGTTCGATTTCGCTCAAGACGGGAGAAATTTAACGGATCTTTTTCAGCAGCACATTCCCAGTAGCACATACCTAGTTAACCAAGTTGGTGTCAAAGATACTCATTGAAGAGTGGCTCATTGAAGAGTGGCTCAATGAAGAGTGGCACACACCTACTGGCATATACCCAGTAACTCAAGTTGGAATTAAAGAGGCTCATCAAAGATCAGCACAGACCGAGCGGCACATACCCAGGGTTCTAAGTCCGCGTCAACAATTTTCTTCAAACAGCGGTACCTACTCAGTGCGACATCTACTGTGACCCATGTCGACATGAAAGAGGCTCGTTGAAGAGTGGCACATATATACACATTGCCACATACTCAGTGACCCAAGTTGTTCCGACTGTTGGTTTCGAACACTGTTCCCTCAGCACAGCAGCCCAATGCGCTACTCATTTGACCATGAAATACCCAGTGGCCCAGGTAGGCGGGAAAACGATCAGATACAAAGAAACATATTGTCACGAAGCACTTTGGAAGTAAGCGTTCCCGACTAGAACGATAGAGCAGCGAGAGGTAGCACAGCCGATCGAGCACCGAAACAAGGTTTATCTCTCTCGTCGTCGTTCTCTCATAGCCACAGCCCCACTGCTCCTTATTTTACAGTACAGTTATCTCCTCCATGGAAAAGGAAGCAGTCTCGGCGACCTATGGGTGGGACAACGCAGGCGGATCATAGTACGGCTTGAGACGCTGGACGTGCACAATTTCGCGTCGTTGACGGCGGTGATCCAAAGGTAGCTCGAGGGGTTCCACGATATAGTTCACTGGAGACGTTTGGTTGATCCCGCGGTATGGGCCCTGGTACTTCGACGCGAGTTTCGGTGATAGTCCAGGGGTAGGGGCTGGAACACAAAGCCACACTAGCAAGCAAGGAGCACAGGATGCAGAAGCATGGGAAATTTCTCGATGGTGCTTCTGGCGTTGCTGGTCTTCTGACGTAAATATACAGGATAGATTGCGACACTCTTCTGCGTGTGCAGCAGCTTCGGATAAAGTAGCGGTTTTCATGGTGTCAGGGCGGTACGGAAGGATAGTATCCATTGTGGAAAAAGGTTTGCGTCCGTACAGGAGAAAGAAGGGCGAAAATCCCACAGTAATCTGCATGGCGGTATTGTAAGTGTAGGTGAGAAATGGTAGAACATGGTCCCATTTGCTTTGGTCAGATGCAACATACATGGCCAGCATGTCATCAAGAGTGCGATTAAAGCGCTCGGTCATGCCATTCGTCTGCAGGTGATATGCAGTAATGCTGCGATGAATGATGCAGGCATTCTTTGAGGAGAGCCTCGATGACGTCAGAGAGGAAGACGCGGCCTCCGTCACTGAGTAATTCTCTGGGAGCTCCGTGGCGAAGGACGATGTGGCGCAGGAGAAACCAGGCGAAGTCACTTGCAGAAGCGTTGGACAAAGGGGAAGTTTCCACACAGGGCATAAGATGGTCGATGGCCACGATTACCCAGCGGTTGCCGTCTAATGTGATTGGCAGAGGTCTATAAATGTGGATGCCTACTCGATCAAAAGCATGTGCTGGGCAAGGCAAAGGCTGCAATGGAGCGGTTGAACGACGAGGGGGATCTTTGCGGCGTTGGCAAACGAGACAGGAGCGCACATAATGATGGATGAATCGATACATCCCCCGCCACTAGTAACGAAGGCGTAGACGCGCGTATGTCTTCAGTACACCTGCATGTGCGCACTACGGGGGTCGTTGTGGAACACTGCACAAATATCCACACGTAGATGCCGAAGATGACAAGCAACCATTTGCGGCCGTCCGGGAGGTAGTTACGACGGTACAAGAGCCCATCGCAAATGGAGAAGTGATGTGCTGGCGACGTAATGCACGAGTGGTAGTGGTGGCGATGGGGTGGACAAGAAACTCGGCATGGACACAATCCATGGGTCTTTCTTCTGCTCCAGAAGAATGTCCGTGGCAGCTAGAGAAGACTCGGACAATGAGGCATTCGGGGAGCTAACCTCATCTGTTAGTGGCGAACGAGACAAGGCGTCCACATCCGAGAGTTTTCCGCCAGAACGGTACATCACTCGAATGTCGTACTCCTGCAGTTGAAGCGCCCATTGAGCAAGACGACCGGATGGTTCTTTTAAGGACGACAGCCGCAACAGTGAATGGTGATCAGTTATCACGTCAAATGGGCGGCCATAGAGATACGGACGGAATTTGGTTATGGCCCAAATTATAGCCAGGCATTCTTTTTCTGTTACAAAATAGTTCGATTCAGGTTTAGTGAGTGCACGACTAGCGAAGGCGACGACATACTCATCGAAGCCAGCCTTTCTCTGAGCGAGAACGGCACCAAGGCCGACGCCACTGGCATCCGTGTGTATTTCAGTTGGAGCGCTTGGGTCGAAATGGCGCAGGATTGGTGGAGACATCAAGAGACAACGCACCTTTGTGAATGCGGCATCGCAATCCGATGACCAGGTCGAAAGGTTGTGGCCACCACAAAGAAGCTGCGTTATAGGTGCTATTATGGTGGCGAAATTGCGGATGAAACGGCGGAAGTATGACGATAACCCAATGAAGCTGCGCAGTTCTTTCAAGGTCTTTGGTCGTGGAAACTGGGCAACAGCTTGTAGTTTCACCGGATCAGGGAGTACACCTTCTTTCGACACGACATGGCCGAGGATGACCAGCTGCCAGGTGGCGAAGCGACACTTCTTCAAGTTAAGCTGGAGGCCAGCATCGGCGATGCATTTGAGGATGCGTTCAAGTCGAAGTAAGTGGGAAGGAAAGTCCGGTGAAAAGTTAACAATGTCGTCCAGATAACACAGGCATATCTGCCATTTGAGGCCGCACAAGATGTTGTCCATCATTCTTTCAAATGTGGCAGGCGTGTTACACAGGCCAAATGGCATCACTGTGAATTCAAATAAACCGTCAGGTGTGATGAAGGCCGTTCTTGGACGGTCTGACTCAGCCACTGGCACTTGCCAGTACCCGGATCGTAAGTCTAAAGAGGAGAAGAATTCGGAGCCTTGGAGGCAGTCTAGCGTGTCGTCAATACGGGGTAGTAGATAAATGCCTTTGCAGGTGATCTTATTGAGTCGCCAGTAGTCCACGCAAAAGCGAATTGTGCCATCTTTCTTTTTGACCAGCACTACAGGAGAAGCCCAGGGAATGTGCGAAGGTTGTATGATGGCACGTTGGAGCATGTCTCCAACTTGCTCAGCGATGACGCTACGCTCCGTGGCGGATACAAGATACGGTCTGTGGCGTAAAGGCGCATGGTTGCCGGTGTCGATGTGATGGACCACAGTGGAAGTACGACCTAAGTAAGACTGTTGTAGGCCGAATGACGTGCGAAAGCGGTCAAGGAGGTCGATGATCTGGGCGTGCTGGCCTGGAGTGAGGTTGGGATCAATACACCTGGAAAATGTTGGGTCACACGGCGGCGTGGGAGGAGTAACTTGAAGGGCCATAGCGTCAACCTGAGGAGAAGCCGGGTCGTCAGGCGCATTGTAAAGGAAGCTTGGTTCGATTTCGTCAGTATAACTAAGACACTCATTGTGGAGCAGGCTAGCAGGGCAAGGAAACAGGTTCGAGACATAAAGTGCGCTGGAACCTTGTCGAATGGCAAGAAGGGCAAAAGGAAGCAAGAAGGGATGACGGCGAGCAACAAGCTTAGACGGCATGAAAAAAACTGTGGAGTCGGAAAACCCAACGCAGGAAATGGGTACAAGTGCGGCAGGGTATGGAGGAATCTCGGTGTCGGTGGCAGGGGCGTAGCCAGGAGGGGGGGCTGATGGGGCTTCAGCCCCCCCCCCCCCCCAAATTTTTTCGGGATGGCGTGCACCGCCGACCAAAACAACCGCCGGCGCCGGAAATCATTCTGGATATTGCATGCAAAGTCTTTTTCACGCTCAAAAAGACATTTCGGCACGAACATTGCGAACTCGGGGTGGATTTCGTGGCAACACCCTTGCACCTGGAGTCACCTAACGCAGGGAGCCCATCCGAGCACAAGCTTTCAAGGGCTTTTCGATAGCGAGCGGGCGCGTTGCGGTATCTCGCAGCGGCCACGGAATCTACAGAGCGCGTGGATTTCAATTCCGAAACTTTATGGGCATAAAGTTCTCGTAAACTTTTGACGCGAAAGATGCACTGACATTTCCAAAGGCGTGGTTTAGATTTTCAATTCTGCAACTTTTTGTATTTAATGTTCTTATCAACTTGGGTCAACATGCATGCACTCGAGCCCTCGTGTCCAAGCCATTCCAGAAATGGAAGCACGCACTCGCAATTTTCTATACACACGAAAATACTAAATATCACCGTGACTGTCAGCTGGCAGCTGATAATTTTCTCCAAACATTTTCAGGACGCACACTCAATGTAAGCTGGACCAGGGCAGGCAAAGTAAGATAAGAGAAAACAGAAGAAAGTTAACAGCCAATGTTCTTTTTTGCGGGCGACAAGGTCTGGCTCTCCGTGGCCATAGGGACAGTGGTCTTATGAATTTAAGCAAAGCCCCCGCTCAAAATACTGGTATTTTAAGAGCGCTTCTTCGCATGCGAGCTGATTGTGGAGACACATATCTGAAGAACCATTTGGAAAGTTGCCCCAGTAATGCCTCATATTTAAACCCAGATTTACAAAACCAAATTGTAGAAATTTGTGGTGAAATTATCAATGAAAGCCTAGATGCAAAAGTAAACGCTGCAGGCTGCTTCTCCATACTTGCTGACGAAACGACGGATATTGCTGGAATCGAACAGCTTACTGTTTGTGCAAGGTAGCTAAACAAGGATGCCAACGACATCAAATGAGTGTTTTTAGGTTTTTGCCCTTGAATAGATGCCCTCTCTCATTGCGACTGCAGGTTCTATGTAAATGTGTACAAACTGCTGCAGATTCTAGTCACTCTTCCAGTGACCACTGCTAGCCCAGAGAGAATATTTTTTAACATGAGATTACTAAAAAACTACTTGCGCTCTACAATGTCTTAGGAACGCATGGCTAGGCTGGCGCTTCTATACGCCCACAGAGACGTCGGCATCGACGTGTCCGAAGTCATTGACCGCTTCATTAAACTTCCCCACCGAGTGATGTTTGTTCTTTAGATAGCTAGCAGCAAAAATCAATGCAAGTAAAAAGCTCTGTTCCTTCAGGTCCATAAATTCGTAATTATGAAAACGTATGCCTGTTCATTAGCTTTTAAAACCCATGAAAATTTTGCCGTTTATTCCGACAGTTAGCACCATGATCAAAATTATAATGTGAATATGAAAATTACGAGAACATGAATAACAAATTTTGACTGACCTTGCTCATTGAAAGCCCAGCCCACGTGGCGTTTCCCAACAAACACACTCGGATATTGGGTAGTTCAACTTGCCGTATCATCTGTGGCTTTTGTTTGGCCTTTTCTTTCTATTTTAGCTACCTTCTTTTACTTCTTTTTTGAACCAAAGCAAAAACCTTATTTAAGTTTGGGTGCAGAATATTTGTTGCCGTGCTGCTGGCAGTTAAATTACCCATTTTCGTACTGATTTCTGCATTATTCCTCTATTATTCCACCCATATGGTGCTGTCGCGACCGCCGCATGGTCCAAGTACATATCACGATTTCTGCGATCATAGTTTTGTTCTTGCCTGGATCGTCTGCCTTTCTATGCATTAAGTTTGCTATCTGTGACTGCGCAACATGTTTATTTGTCTTGTTTGACGGATTATATACAGTGACGTTTGCTTAAATACGTAGATTTATTGGAGACTTATACGTACATTTAAATATCTTGTTGCGAGGATTTGTGTATACAAGCAGTGAACTTTCTTTCCAGCGTTAACTTTTTTTGCCCTTTATCAAGTTGTACCTTCGAATTTCTTATGTATATTTTGCAGAACCCCGGCTTTGTATATGTACTCACTGTTGAGATTATAATCTTGGTGTAATTACAATAGACGACTGGTAACAGCTGCTCCTGCGCAATCTATTGCAACGAAGGAGAGCGACATTGAGGTTTTTCCCTGGCCGTTTCTTATGTACAAAAATGTAAACACGGTTCTTGAATGACAAAGATTAATCAAACTATTTGTCCTCAACTTGTTCTTTTCATGGCCTTCGCGTTTTTCATGTCAGCTGCATGCATTGCTTTGCTGGTTTTGAACTGATATAGTTCTAAAGTTCGTGTGATAATTTCTTTACTTATTAAATAGACAAAAGAAAACGCGGAAGCATTGATATCAGTTATTGCTGCCACAATTTTTCGGACATACGAATATATTCTTTTATGAATGCATTGCATTGCCATTGCATTGGCAATGGCAATGCAGTTATTTATTATTCATGTATTTGAACCCTCGAAGCTGAGTCTAGGTGCGACGGCGGCTTATATACCTTTGTGCGTGCTCCGTTATCACCGCTTAGTTTGCGTTGAAGCGATACACGGCACGAAGGTCACTTCGCCCGCTGTATCTGCCACGCTTCCTCACACCAGCGTTTCGACAGTCAGTGGCCGCGAACATAGAGTGTGATTGGTTCATGTTTGCCTGTGCGCGCTGACACCATGCTGGTTAAATCGGTTAAATTACTTTGCAAGTTTATACGGCCAATATAAAACTACTATCCTTACTTCGTATAGCTCTCTAAGCATTTACTATAGCAATCGATGGTTCGCCTTTCGGGCGAAACTGTGACATTTTTAGATGTGGCCGCGCAAACAAAATCGCTCAATATTTTACCCCGCATAATAAACACACACCCCAACTTTGCGCATATTTTTTTGGGAAAAAAAAAGCGCATTTATTATGTGAGTAAATACAGTATTCATTTGTGGGTCTCATGAGAAGACAATGTGCTCATAACAAGCAGGTGACAATGTGCACATAAACACACTCTAGAAAGCGTTTGCGTAACTCACTACTGCGGCTGCTTACAGCCTCTGCAGCAGTGAAGAGAACTAGCATGAATATTGGGACATGGTACATTACTGAAAATCTTAGAGCATCTGTCCTATTCTAAAAGATTAACTAGTTGCTCAAAAAATTGCACCTGAAGGTAGCAGGTCTCTTTCTGAAATTAAATCACCCAAGAAAATGGAGGGAGGTATACATACCTCAGAGCTGTGCCTGAATCCTGCATTGCATGAGTGTTCTGAAAGATTATGTTCTGCTGGTGCTACTGCACTTTGCCAGTCTATAAAGAGTGGCACAGAGAGGGTGCCACATCCCGCAAATAGCAACGACAGGGTAATAAAATTTGGCCGAACTGCATTGTCTCTCATGTCTAAATGGAACATAATTCACTTTTTAATCTTAATTATAATTTCCCATGAAAATTGGGAACTTTCTTTTATGTTTAAGACTCTTGTGCATACTTTTCTTAAATGTTTAGTGTTTGAACTCCCTCTGCAAGTGCTGTATATTAATCTAGCATGAAGGTCTTTTAATTGTGTTCAATTCACGAGAAAGCCTGAGTGAGTGGGAGCCTGTAGGCCAAGTATACCTCCCCGAGTCCGATTCTGATGAGTAAGCCTGATTGAGCCTAGCTGAGTAGAATTATGGCGAGTCTGAGTCTGAGTGAGCCTTAAGCAAAACATATAATTTTTATGAGTAAGTCTGAGTGAGTTCTGTTTATTTTGCCACCCTATGTTTGGCCTAAGCAGCACTGCTTCACTGTGTGCTGGCAACCAGAGTTATGGCTTGGTGCTGAGTTGGGGCAGATTTATTCGCAGTGGCTATACAGCTCTCAGAAAGTCAAGAAACCACCTTGCCAATGAAAGCAAGAGTATGAGGACAACCTGAAGAGCGCCACCTTCTTCCATGGCCACCATTTTTCCAAAATTGTGGGTGCAGGTCCAGTCCGAAACTTTGGTCGCCTTATACATTGTCTCAAGAAAGGGTGGCGGGGCCGTGGGAATGGAGAAAGGAACTTCCTTAATAATTGCAGGGATGTTCTAATAAATGAGTAGGTTTAAAAAATTGGTCAGTGACTGCCTTGAGCTGTATCAATGGCAATGTGACTTGCTTACCAAAACCAGAAATGTCAATTGTACATGTTTTCAAATTTATATTCGTTTCTTCCCAAAATTTCGAATAGCATAATATTCGATCGAATATTGGAAAACATTGTTCCACAAGTATACAGCAGAGTGTCAAAAAACATGTGTGCAGTGCTTTTTGCGAACACACTAGCAAATCCCAAGAGAGGCCCAGGGCCCCAAGGCCACACCCGAGACATGCATGCCAGCACTTCTGTGATGACAAAATTGAGTGTGCAGTGAGCCCCCCCCCCACTTCCTTGACACTGTCTTGGATCTGCCCCTGCATCAAATGAATTAGTGCAAGGACTGACAGTAAGTATTAATTAAATCGAAATTAAATGCTGGGGTCTTACGTGCCAAAATCACGCTATGATTATGAGGCACACAGTAGTGGGGGACTCCGGGTTAATTTTGACCACCTGGGGTTCTTTAACGTGCACCCAATGCGCAATACACGGGTTTCGCCCCTATCGAAATGTGGCCGCAGCAGTTGGCATTCGATCCTGCAACCTCGGGCTTAGCAGTGCAACACCAAAGCCACTACGCCACCACGGCGGGTGACAGCAAGTATTGTTCTGCAGAGGGCACAGTGACAGAGTCATGGCGCACCTGGCCTACTTCAGTGTCCAATCGGCGCTTCTCTTCTTCAAGCTCAGCCAATGAAGCAGCAGCTGTCTGCAGTTCCTTCCCAAGGAGGTCTGCCTTGTCTTCAGCCTACAAAGAACACAAACCTGATCAATACTGTACACATAAGCAGGACATCATACACTTTCTTCCCAACAGTGTGTGGTGCTTTCACAGACTGTGTGACAGCGGCCACACAGACAGTTTTATATTGTTCATTCTCTCCTTTTTTTTTTTCTTTCATATTTTGTACTCCTTTTGCTCTTCCCCAGTACAGGGTAGCTAACTGGAGATATCCTCTTGTTAACCTCCCTGTCCTTGTTTTGATCTCTCTCTTTTTATGGCAAGCATATTACAACAAGAATAAAAAGAGTGTTTGTTAAACTATTTGGTGCTTCTTTTTTCATTAACTAGCATGCACTGTCCTTATTACCGTGCACCTTGAAGAAAGATTGCATTAGTAGTGGTGACAAACATGCCAGTACAGTATGGGAATTGAAATCCTGTGTTCACAGTCTAAAGCACAGCACTGACGAGTTTTTCACAACTTGATTCTTGCAAATTATTGTTGCCTTGTGAATAAATAAAAAGGGCAAGGTTGGTCTCATCCATCCGAGCCACATCTACTTTTAGCAAACATCTGCTGTGCATAATGTCATAAAGTCGGTTTTTCCCTGAGATGACGTACAGTGGAAGCCCACTTCTACATTCCTCACTGCAGGTTTTCATGGTCCAGACAAAAATTTCATTGCCCCTCATGTATTATGTTCCCATTCGATATGTCAGCATTCTATAATGTTCCCGCATATTACATTGCATTTGAACATGGCGGTCATGTAAATTTAGCAGTGCAGAGGCAAATTCGCTCTGGCATGTTGCTATGTGAAGACGATATATGTGTAAGCTGCAACAAGCAACCAATACATTGCAATAAGCAACTGATACATTGCTATAAGCCACCAAAGTTGCCCAAGCCATATGCAAGCATATTGGGAGAAAACGTGCACAGAGTGGCTGATGAAGCACCCGAAGAAGTGTGCATTGGTTAAAACCTACTGGGAACCATGCACACTAAGCAAAATTCGTCGAGCGCAGGGCTACATTTATTTTTGGGCTGGTGAAGGTCTTATGTAGGGTGTTTCATGTAACTTGAATCAAGGATTTAAAAAAGTGGCTAACCGCAGCTGGGGGAAACCAACGACATAGTTTGCGTCATGTGGCACTCCTCAAAATATTTTTTATATTGCGCTTAATTAGTTTATTAACTGAGATCAATTATGCAAAATTTTAATATTCAGTTAAGGGCCAAGTGCGTTTCGTTACGTTGTGGAGGGGATTCAGAAATGACCAATCCAATTTTTTGTGGCAATATACATGCTATGTGGTGATTTTTTTCGGCGTTTGACGAAAGTCCACGAATATGAACTAAAACCACGTGACTGCGCTGATGTACTATTGTATTGCAGCGCTCTCAACCTTGCTTCGAGCGAAAGAACCATGCGCGCAGCCTGCCTATCGCTTATTGGGAACCACGGCACTTCCTTTCCGTGTACCACCACAAAGATACGGATGCACTGTGAAGTCGATGCCTAGAGCCGCAGCGGCTCACTTCGCCACGATCCACGCACACGGTTCTTTCGCTTAAAGTATGGCTGAGAGCACTGCAATACGATAGCACATGAGCACAGTTACATGGTTTTACTTCATATTCATGCGAGCTTTCTTTAAACGCAGAAAAAAAAATCACGCAGCATGTACATTGTCACAAAAAGTTTGATTGGTCATTTCTGAATCCCCTCTACAAAGTAACGAAATGCACTTGGCCCCAAATTGAATATTAAAATTTTGCATAATTGATCTCAGTTAATAAATGAATTAGGCAGAATATAAAACATATTTTGAGGAGTGCCTCGTGACGGCAAACCATATGTCGTTGGTTTCACCCAGCTGCGGTTAGCCACTTTTTTAAAATCCTTGGTTCAAGTTACATGAAACACCCTGTATATATGCGTTGTGTAATGGCTGGTTCCCTAAAGCCAGCTTCACCGCAATAGAGTTGCGTAATGCGGTGAAGCATATCAAGAGTGGAAAGGGGCCACTGTCATGGAACATAGTGTACACGTCCCTTAATTTTACATGCATGCACACACTGTATTTGGTCAGAGTATGAGTGCTGAGACATCTAATAACTGTACTGGTAGCCACTCAGAGCTGTTTCTGACATTGATGTGGCCTTTCTCACAGTTACATTTTCCCCACTGTTGCGTTTATTGTATGCAGTCCCTTGAAAAACTTATCAATGGCATTCTACTGTATACTGGTCAAATTAAATGGAAGGGCACAGAAACATTTAAACTTGCGGTTATTTTACCTGCCAAAACAATCCTTTATTGTCAGCTGCCATTTTCATTCAACAAACACTTCAAAAGACCCTCTGACACTGGCTGATGAGGTTGTAGAGTCGAGATTTGACAGTCTAAAAAAAAACATTTTATCTGCCAACACTGAACGAGCCTGCAATCAAATTTTGCTTCATTGAAATGAAGCTGCTGAACCCACAAAGCAGCCATCCTGCCATCGGCCACTATTCACACTTTCATTGCTGACAAGTAGAGAAACCAGTCCAATAAATATGCAGAACAGTGTGAACACAAACACTGACATGGCATCTGTGGAAACTAAAGGTCCATTAAACTTGCCCTACACTTCCTTAACTAATTCATGACAGTGCAATGCCAATTATTGCTCGTGCAGAACTGGCCTGGCATCTCCTGCATAAAGCCTGCACTGTGTAAAACAAATAGCAAAGCGAAGTGCTTCCTAAACTAGTCCATGAAAAGCGGGCAGACCATGTGGATCTTAAGACCGCATGCTAAATTTGAGCAGCACAGCCCTTTTACCAATTATTCATATTATCTGCAGATGACCCCACGAAACTGCATTCTTTGTGCAAACAAGATCAAAATTAAATGGAAATAATTACTTACAGCATCTAAATCCTTGCGCAGTTGGATTTTGCTTGTCACCAACTCATGCGCTAATTCATCATTTTCACGTTCCAGGCGCAGGTTGCTCTCCATCAGGCGCTGTTTCTCTTTCTAGAAGAAACGGGATTGAGAAAAATAAAAATGTGCCAGTGAAATATTTGCAGCAGAATAACTAACTCGGCTAGTTCAATTATAATTGGGGGGAGTAGTGCCTAACATGGCCACATGCTCTCCTTATTTCTGCAGTTTCCCTCGTTCCCATCTGGCATATGCGGTGAACTGCCTGACGTGGTCAAGGTCACGCATCAGCATGTCTACCTAGCAAGGTTTGCTTTTTTTTTTTCCCCCTTATTTGAGTGCATTTTGCCTGCCACAGCAACAAAAATGAGAAGCGAGGAGGGGAAGGGCATTACGTAGAGGAGTCGGGGAGCCCCGGCACAGGTAATGTATCACTATGAGTGACATCACAGCACGGCAATGTATGTAGGCACACCTATGCGATTGATGTCGACTCTCCGGCTGGAAGCGCGGCGCCCGCGAGGAGAAGGGCCAACGGCGTTTGGTTTGAAATTAAAGCTCTTTCTGTGGCATGTAGGGATGTAATACTTAGCAGACACGATCATTAGCATGCATTGTATGCACTGCGCTTGTCAGCTCAAAATGGCCAGACCTGGTAAGGGGCCCTTTAAAGGGTCCCTGAGAAGGTTTGGACATTTTGCAGATACACAGGGTACAGCTACAGTGAGACATTTGTGCCACAATTTAAGTGAAGCGTCTCATATTAAAATAGCTATGGATCATTACAAGTTACCCTCCTCCCTAGCCATGTTTTTCCTCGTCAAATCATTTGCCTGAGCGATCGGGACTAAATTCCGCCTTCACTGGCTGTGCATCATGATGTGACGTCATGTTGTCTACTTCTGGTGTCTTGCAGCCAGTGCACGAAGCGTCTCCAACCTCTCCACTAGCCGCATGGCCATCGATCCCCAGTGAGAGATATTCAAGCAGCATGCGCTGTGAGCATTCTGTTGCAGTGCTGAGTGTGTCCGGTATTCCAGTAAACGCAGGCGAGCTGGGTGTTTTGACGGATGGGCGGAGGCATAAACTAAAGCCCCTCCAAACTACTTCTGCTGTGATGAACGGGCTTTAGCGTAAGCAGCCTGCACGGTGCAGCCACCTGGTGGCGCCGAGTTTAATCAGACAAGCACATAGCTAATATTGGTGTAACCAATTATAAAACATTTTAAACATTTAAAAAGACATGTTTACCATTACGCGGCCACCAAAAATTTACACCAGCAGCAAAGTAGAATATACCAGGTTGCTGCTATATTAGCTCTGTATTTGTCTGGTTGTGCTCTGTGCCACCAGGTGGCTGCACCCTGCAGGCCACTTACATTTGCGCCTCCACCCATCTGGCAACACGCCTAGCACGCCTGTGTTTACCAAAATACCAGACACGCTAAAACTATTGTGGTACTAGTAATTCTCCGGCGTCAAGGGACAGCTGCAAATGCATAGATCCTGGCACTGAGAAGATACTAACAGCCCGATGCACTGCAGCTACTCTGCTCGCATGCTGCCTTGCAGAGTGACACGATGTTACAGCTTGACATGTCATCAATGGCTAGATTTGCAGCCCACAACGCGAAAAGGGCAGGCGATCCATGGTGCACGTGAAAAGAAAGCTCAAGACAAACACTGACCGCGCAGCTCGGGTCAACACAGAGCACGTTATAACACCACCGAACGACACTTGCTGTGTGCTGGAAGTGGGCGAGTGTAGTGATAAATTGTCGTTGTGTACTCTCTTTCCGTGACTTTTTTACAACAACAAATTAAGGAACATTCTAACTATTATGAACAAAATTTGTTCACCGTAAAGTTGGAAAAATTATCGATGACGCAACATGAGTAGCCAATCGGATAGCTCGCCCAAGTGACGTCAATTGCACTAACTACGTAGATTGTAACGGGGCAGCTAAAAACTCAGGGGAGTGGCGCCGCTGTTATCAGCAGTGATGCACATTTTTAACACCTTATACTAATAAATTACACGCTTTACACGGAGCACTTAAATGTATCACTTAATGATCAGAAGGACCTACCCTAACGACTCAGTACGTTTGTACAAAACTGTCAAAATCGTTTTAGGGTCCCTTTAATTCGACTCTGGTTAATTTGATTTTCCAGATAATTTGATTTCGACCGAAGGTCTTGGCCGATGCCCACACATTTCTATGGGCCCAAGCTTCTATTATATCGAGCCTAAAATTGCCCTTCACAGGTTCATTCGAACTTGACTGGTTAAAATTGACTAGTTTGGGAAAAGCACCACGCTCGATATGGGAAAGGAAGTGCTGTATCTGAGAGCCATGGCCCCTCAGGGCGGTTAAAATGTTTTACAGAAAAGCCCGGATGAGTTTATCCTGAACTGTGTGCAGCATATACTTTGCCGATTCATTTTTAATAGTCTCCAGCATCCCCCTCCTTGCCTGCCAGAAAAGAGTGCCTCAGTACCTGTCAGACTTCGAGACTGCAGACTGAGAGTTTCTGAGAACTGAACCACTTCACTTAATTGTTTTATTTCCTCTCCCATAATCATTAAACATCTGTCATGCGTGTCTTGCATGGGGAGACGCACAGATTTTGCGCAGGTCTTTAGTAAATGCCAGGTATCGGTGTACGTGCTTGTGGTGGGCCTGTTGTGCGTCTGTTTTAAAAAAGTGACATTGGCCTGTGAGCAAAGACGGGGAGACCCTTAATTTCCTGGAATCTCACTGTATCCATAATGGCCTGTTGGCTTGTGCCTCTAGAAATAGAAAAAAATACCAGCCCATCCCCTATCGAGAAAATGGGTGTAAGCGAAGCTTGTGGCAAGCCAACGCTGTCGCAGGCATTCCACTTCGTTTGCCCTTAACTCAGGGTTGGCAGCTCTTCACTGACGTTTGGCCTCAACATCGCGCTCCCACAACTCTGAGTCCGTGGCTCTTTGCTGACGTTTTGCCTCGGCTTCGGAAACCCTCACACTAGAATTAGCACGTCGACGACGAGCCCTTTCCCGAGCAAGTTCGTGGCGCCGTTGCTCAAATGCAGCCTGCTCCTCGGCGGAACACACTACGTGTAGCCTTCCCATCCAGTCGCCAAAACTGATCTGAGGCGAGGGAAGCCCGGCGAAGCGTGTGCCAACCCCCTTTCCCTCCCTGCGACACACCAAACGACCGTGATCCGGCGCTGGCGCAGCTTTCCCTGCACCTGCTCTACTATGGGAGCAGCCGGGTTTTAACACCACCACCACCGCCTCTGGTTGTGGGCTCACCTTATTTGTGTCCACTAACTGGCTTGCACTAATGATGTCTCCTGCTTGGGGGGCATGCTAACAGTAGTGGCTAAATACTGTAAGGATTGCAAATAGCCCGAATTTCCTTCTCATCACTGTTCTTTCTCTACATTTCCCAATTCTGTCTGCTGTTTCTCTATATCACCCCAGCCCCCTGCTGGCCCATGTTCAGAATTAGGTGGCAGATGTCTTTCATCCAACAAACACAAATAATAGTCACTTTTTCTACAGCCAGACGCATAAGCTGCTACGGAAGAGCGGGGAGGAATAAATTCGTAGGCATATAAAACGGCCCTATCTGATCCCCTTTCTATCGGTGGCGACTGCAGTCCGGGAAAGGTCCTACACCGCAATTTCACTATCTATGGTCTGCGCACATGACATTTTGCTGATTCCACGCTCGTATGTGCTGAAAAATGAAGCAAATACTACGCACTAACCATTTGGCACGCATTAAGTGACTATGGCTTAAGCGGCATGCCTATATATTAGGTTCAATGGCGACAGGGCCGGGGGATTCATTGCGACTATATTTAAACCGGAATCAATTATTATGCAGATATTAACAAGGCTTTACTGTAATTAGTTTATTTCAATTTGAGTGAAGCTGCTCAGACGTTGCCTTTTACATCTGATAAATTTTTTATTGAGAGCTGCCAGCTAAGCCATGTGAAATTTCAGCAAGGCTAGAGCTAGCATCAGTCAAAACACCTGGCCAGACACAATGTCATCACTGCTCTTCTGAGCCAGGCCATCCCTGATGAGCCCCTGGTAACGCTCAAGCACTGCTTTAGACACTAGGTGTGTTAGAGCGCAGCTCTTAGGCGGCTGTTCCAGCAGCGAGCGCCGGCATTCTTGGCGTAACCGAGCGAATGTGGAGCGCAGCAGGGGATGAAAGATGCCAATAGCAAAGAGACCGTGAGGAGGAAAGCGAAGGAGGAGGGTGCAGGGGAACCATGAGGCGGAAAGCAGAGGAGGAGGGTATGGTGAAAGTGTGAGAAGAAAAGTGTAGTGATGTGCAAGACGGGCTCTGCGGCAACAATGGCTATGAGATGGCGCCAGAGTAGCGCATGTCGTCTGTTCACTGATGATGCCAATGATAAGGTATGCGGTGAGTGCATCCACCGATACCATCTACGGAAACAAAGCACTGCATGAGTGGAGGTCTGTCTGCGGCAGCTGCTGTGAATCGCGCAGACGTGTCACCCCAGCGCTGCCTCTCGCGATCTCCCAATTAGCAAGGCAGCCGTGCTATATTTTGCTCCGTTTGCAACATGCCTGCGCTAGCCAATATATCGCGAAATGAAAACACGTATACAGCAGCGCTCAAATAGGGAGTATCTTAATCGACGGTGAATATTTTTCAATGGTCTACTTTTCCTCGTCAAGCTGAAGCATCTGCTCAGCCACTGGCTGATCCACAACTGGCGCTGAACGATTATTCAGACTACTTCGAGGCATCTTCACTGGCCCATAAATTTAATGTATAAGTACAACCAAAATTTTGGACACCTCAAGGCACGCGTTCTACAATTTGAACTTCGAAGTCATTGAACAATTCGAA
Source organism: Dermacentor silvarum (assembly GCF_013339745.2). Classification (NCBI taxonomy): domain Eukaryota; kingdom Metazoa; phylum Arthropoda; class Arachnida; order Ixodida; family Ixodidae; genus Dermacentor; species Dermacentor silvarum. The sequence goes on from NC_051154.1 coordinate 161,465,686, forward strand.
CTTCGAATTCGTTGAACAACTCGAAATGAGCACGGTCGTGTATGACCGCGCTAATTTGAACGCCCGAGTTGAGCAAAAATAGCAATACTTCGGCTTTGATAAGTTGTTGGCATTGCCGTGGCATGGTTGTCAGCCATGTTGCTGACACCAACTTGAAACCAAAACTAGCTAAGCCTATTTATACCAGCAACGACTGTGCCCAAACCATAGGATAAGCGAACCCTGGCAAGCCATTCGCGAGTCCCGTAGTGTTGGTTCCGAGCATACAGCGTTTGTTCATTCACGTGTTAAATAGTGACACGGTCCCGGCAACTTCAAGTTGTTTAAGCGGCGCTGACTCCACCCCCGATGTTTATGATGGTGAGGGCAATGACTGTTGCTAAAAAAAAAAAAAAAAATGTCATTCAGCGATGAAAGCCCGGTCGACTTCTGGGCCACGATTTTGTAGGGATGCATTCCACTTGATTCTGTATGCCGCCCTTATCATCTACTGTTCAAGGCCAGCTGATACCATTAATAACGTAGGCGGAGTGCCGCTCTTACCACTGAGGAAGTGCAAAAAGGAGTGGCACCGGAAAAGGCATCACTACAAAATCGTGGTCCTGTTCATGTTGTCAGGGGTTACAGATTCAGTGTATCCACTGATTGTGGTTTTATCCTTTTGTACAGCATGTCAATGATAGAGATATGGACTGTCTAGATCGTAGGCAAGCGTACATGCGCGCAATGTGTTGACAAACTTTGTCTTTATTTTTAGACGATTACCTTTCGAGGATACTTTCACTTTCGCAACATTTCGTGTGATTAGTACTGGACATGTCGACAGATGACAGATTTTCTGGCACAGTGTCAAGAATGCCATGACTCGTAGAAGCTGCCGTGTCTGACGCTAGTGATGCGGAATCCCGCGAAAGTAATCGTACCCCCGATAGTGGTCATCCGAGAATACAGCACACTTTTTTAGCCACTCGTGGAATAAGGTCACTTGTTTTCGGCGAATTTGGATAGTTTGAACTCCTGATTATTTAGACTTTTAGGCGGTCACCATCGAGCCCGAATTATCAGTCGGCGACGTATAGATACAGTAGAACCCCACTGATACGTTTTTCACGGGACCATAAAAAAAAACAAAAAAAAAACGTAAGAGCCGGGAAACGCAAGAGCCAGGAAACAGGAAAAAATTTAGAAATGGGAGTAGTGTTGAACTGCACACAATATTATTTTAATTCTTACGTGTGAAAAAAGTTGTACTTTCGCCCGACAGCCGAAGTACCGATGGCAATAGCAAATTAGTAGACAGCTATACAAAGTAAGAATAATAGTTTTATCGTCTGCATAAACTTGTAAACATTCGCTTATTAACTATATTAACAAGCATGGTGTCAGCGCCCACAGACAAACATGAACACATCATACTTGATGAGCGCAGACACGCGCTGTCAAACGCTGGGGTGAGGAATTTAAGCACCGCTGCAGAAGCGAGCGAAGTGACCTTCGTGCTGTTGTCTATTGCTTCAACACAAATTGAGCGCCGAGAACACACAGCACGCACAAAGCTACGAGCCGCCGATGCACCTACACTGCGTAGACTCTGCCCTCAACGTAGATGGCTTTCAAGATAAGGCCCGCGCGACCGCGTGCCACCGTGTAGTACGCACTTGATGCCAGAGCACAACGCTGCCCGCTATCCCTCGCTCCCTCGCCGGTGGCTCGAGCGCAACGAAATAAGGCGCATTTCCTCCCTGCTTTTCTTTATTTCCCGCGCGAGATTTAGACGTGGTCGTCGGCTCCCCTCGCACGCTTTCACTCGCACATACAGCATACGGCGCGCGGCGACAACGTTATCACCCTTGGACTTTATACGGAACATCTATGAGCCAAAACCAATTTTAGGGCCGCAACGCATCATAGACACCATCTTTAGATAGCAAATATGGATCTCATGGGCCATACTTTTGCTGGCGGAAACCGAAAATACGTCATAAGTGTCGCCCCCGGCATTTTGGGCGGGCAATGCCATCGTCAACAACCAAGCCAAGCGACATGAAAAGTCAAAATGGCCGCTTGGACCGGAGCGGGGTGGCAGTTAGCAACGTATGATGCGGGAACAGTCCCACAGTTGCGATGTAACAGCGGGGTTACCAATGCATTGGGTTCTATGGGAGCTGTGCCGGGACTGGCCGAAAACGACGTAACAGCCGGGAAAACGCAGCACCCGGGAACGTAACAGCGGGGTTCTACTGTAATGGGAATTTCGATTGATTAAGCCGCTTTAGTCATGCGCACTATGCACGTCTGGAGACCACTGCGGTCACACACATATGTACAGTCGCTAATTTTGGTGAATTTCAGCGAATTTGGACAGCTTGGACTCCTGATTATTTCGACTTTCAGGCGGTCACCATCGAGCCCGAATTATCAATCGGTGACGCACTCCTTTTTGGCGCAAAATATTGTTTTTTTAACAGGATGACACACGAAATCTCGTTTGGCGCAATTTGGCGCAGCAGTGGGAGCACTGCCTTTCCACGTTACAGTTTTTTGGCGTTTACCTGTTTTTGTGAAATCGATGTACTTCAGTGTGTCACCCTGCTAAATGGCAAAAAGTGGCATTTACTAATTTAAAAGAAAGAAAGGGCGAAAGAAAAAGAAAACGAAAAGAAAAAAAGAAGAAAAAAGCTGACAAGTTTGCAACAAAGTGATTAAGATGCATTTTCTTGGTGTTGCATGCAGTGCACATTTATTACAGTGTTATAATAAGCACACATGAGCTTGCATGGACTTCTCACTTAATATGGTGTCCCCATCTTACACCTTGTCCAACCTGATTCTTGTGTAAAAAAGAACTTCCAGTATTCCTGAAGATGGGATGGCAATGGAAATAACTACACTGCAAGGTCACAAAAGAACACATCTCCTTAAACAATTACCCATGTTGACTAGGTTGGTGAATATCCCCATATGTCCTAACACATCTCCTTCAACAATAATTACTCACGTTGTCTAGGTAAATATTGGTGAATCTTCCCTTATGTCCTATAAACACTTTTCTAGAGGATGGAATGATGTCAACCACTCCTGTGGTAGACACAACACACACTAATCAGTCTTAGACCAAAAGTTGTCAAATGATTTAAACAAAGCAGAAAAGATTTTAGTGCGCAGATGTGCATCACCCTTTTCAGAACTTTTGCATGACATGAAAAGTGAATCATGTGCAGTAAAATGAAATAACCAACAGTAATTACCTGCAGCACCTGCACAGGATCTTCCATTTGACGTTCCTGCTCTTTGTGTAGCTGGTACTCACGCTCGTAACGTTTCAACCTTTTCACCTGTAATAGAAGATGAGACACTGAGGTTTACATACAGAAATTTACTTTTTCTTAAAAAATCAGCTTTTGAGCTTATAACAAGTGCACTGTACTCATGGTGCAATCCCTGTGTATGAATTTAAAGGCCAGTTCATGAGTCCTTGTGATTGTTGGTTAGTGTCTTCTCTATTACCCTATTCCCTATTGCCCTAGCTTCAGAGGTGCATATACTGGACACAGTGTATATATATATATATATATATATATATATATATATATATGCATACAAGATGAAGGGTTTCGCGCCAGACCCGAAGGTATATTCAAAAAAGGAAAAAACGACGAACGTTTATGGCATATTTACTGACTGACGTTTCGGCCGGAGGACCGGCCTTCGTCGGAGTGAAATATGCCATAAACGTTCGTCTTTTTTTCCTTTTTTTCCTTTTTTGAATATATATATATATATATATATATATATATATATATATATATATATTATTTTAGAGTTTTGAGAGCCTCTCATATGTAATAGATAATTTACAACAAGGGCCTGCATCAATTGCTCAGTGGCCATGTGCTCAGTGGCCTCTTGAACTTCAAGCACTAGCAGCATATGGTGCCTCTCCACAAATTTTCAACGTGCAAACTTTGAGCTGTTCACCTTGATGCCAACGGCTGTCTTGAGAAGCAACCTCGCAGCCTCTTCAGAACGATACTTTTTGGGCACAGCCACCCGGAAGTGCTTCAGCACTCCTTCAAAATCCAGTGCCAGTAGATCCCGGCATGACAGCTGCATCCAAAGACCATGCAACAGATTCATAAGAACATGAAGAAAAGCAGGAAGCAGCACTCAGACACAGCAAGAAGGCCTCTGCAGAAGCCCCTGGGAGTGCAGAAGCCCCTGGGAGTGCAGAAGCCATAAAAAAATCTAAATTTCCTTAAAGCCAAGGTGTGGGGACTAGAAATGACACAGACACATACAGCACCGAGAAAGCTTGTCTAGACTGTGAGAACATTGCACCTCAGAGTGAGTTTATGTTATCTGCTTGAGGCCACTTGGTTCAGCCATTTTTTTTTCTGGGCAAGTGTCTGACAGGCAGACCGCTGCCACTGCTATTATCACCATGCAGCAAAGGCAGCGCCTCCGTTCAGTGATAGGCTAAGAATAGAGATAAGACACGCCTTCACTTTGAAGCTGAGGCACGCCTGGATAAGGGTGGAGCTGATAATCGGGTGCCTTGCAAGCCACCGCAGAGCTAGAGGCAGCCAGCGCATTTGACTGCGGACACCCAGAGGAAGAAGTTTTGAACCAGTGCTCTTTGTTAAGAGCGCGAAAAAACTCTCCTGATATTACTGCTCTCATGCTTGAAACAAATGTGCAGGAGTTGTACACTAAAGAGGTCCCAAATTCCCTAATTTCCAAGCTGCATCAATAGGCTGTGAGCAAATTCAGTTTCTTCATGGCTCCCATATCCTGGAAACTTTTGTTGGCGAATGTACTTGAAGTTTTAAGGGGGAGTGCGGCTTTCGCATCACAAAAATGGCCAAAACATTGATATTCTTTTAAACTTTTTAAAACCACATTTTCAGTTTATGTTACTCTTTCTCCTTCTGATACTGAAAACCATGTAGAAGTGTTCTAAAAATTTTGTTTTATCAGCCAAGGTGGCAAAAAATTTATCAGAAATCATGAAATAAAATAGTCTTTTTCAAGTCATGATGGCTCCGAAAAGACACAACCAAGTGCTGCTATTTTGGTCATGTCAGAAAGTGCATTTCTTCATTTTAAAATTTGCCACTTCAGCTATCTCCTCCCCACAGGAACAAGTGCACAAAAAGGGAATGTCTGAAGATCGTTTCGAGGTATCCAGATGGCCGCGTTTACCACATGGCTCCAGCGCCCTTTGCTATTGGTCTGGTGCTCGCTCCATAGGGGTGTCGTCTGCTCCTTGCGCCTCACAAACTCTCCCCGACTGTCGAAACGGGCGCGGCATAGTTGCATGTTCGCACTCATTCGGTGACCACAGATCGGCTAGCTACTATGCATCAGTTTGGCAGCCGTAAGTAGAAGTCTTCTATGGTTTAAAAGAAAGCTCAATCACAAGATTACAACAGCGCTCGCCAGTTTCCATGTGAACATCGTTTCCAATAACCAATTTCCATGTGAACACCATACACAGACACAATATATTTAAATATAGACACAGGACAGAGTTGATCATATATATGTTAAAGAGAAGGATGTAGCCAACTAACAATTATTTCTAATTGTATGGATAGCCTATGCCTAGAGAATGAATATGTTGCTGTATATTCCCCTCACTTCAAATTGCTTTGCGTGCTTTTTTGACCCTGAAAAAAACCTGCAGAATTCAGTGACCCCTTCGGCACAGTCTTTTATCAACAGCGTGTGAAATGCACGTGAATGATATGTGTGTCACTATTGCTTCTCTTTCCTGTAGGCAACGCTAACAACTCATGCAAGAAAAAAGCTCTTCTATAAACAGGCACGTGTAGGTTGAGGATTCACGTACGAAAAAAAAAAAAAAACCAAAAAACGATGCTATATTTCCAACGTTGGGCGAGTAAAATGAAAGTGAGTCAAATGAAAGTGAGTTAAATGAAAGTGAGCTAACGCAAATACAGTCAACGTCCGATTTTTCAGACTCCCTAGGGGCCACAAAAACGTCCGAAAAAACGAATGCATGCCCCCAAGGGCTCAAACCACCACAGGCACGTCCGAAATAGCTCTGAAGACCTGTCATTACACTTATTAGGCGTATTAGTGCCCATATTGTGATAAGAGACGGCGGGTGCATGCGTGTATAATTAAGGAATGCAGACCGTGTCCCATGACAATTGTCCTTTCCCACTCATAATGTGCTTCACCACAATACTTTGCGCATGCTGCACCGCATAACATTGCTGTATTGAGGCGAAGCTGACTTTTGGGAGCTGGCATTACGTAACGCGCTGAGATTTCCGAGCTTCGATGCCATTGGCGAGGATTACAAAGGCAGAGTCGGCGCCATTGCTAACAGCAGCGAATTATTTCAATGAAAAACACGGCACCGAACAGAAGAAGCTTGGTAGCAAACGTCGAAGTGGCTAGGCCTAGCGTTGCTGTGGTGGGAGCTACGGCTGCCAGGGGATCTGCGTGCAAGAGCGCCGATTCGAGGCGAGATAATCAAAATGGTGGTGGTGGCAGCTTCAATTAATGCCGTTTCGGACCTGCGGTCATGGCGAAAAGTCTGGAAAATCGGACGGCGAAGGTTTTTTTGCATCCGAAATTTCAGAAGTTCTTATACAGTGACTCTATAGGGTACGTGGCGGTGCCGCGAAGGCGTCCGAATTATCGGGCATGTCCGAAAAATCGGGCGTCCGGAAAACTGGCTGTTGACTTATTGACAAAAGGGGGTACATTATTTAAAAGTAGTCTCCATAAGCATTTAGACAATTGTCCCACTGACTAACGAGTCGCGTGGTTCCCGTCTCATAAAACTGCTTGGGTTGCTGCCAACGTTTTTAGATTACTTTTCAGTTGGCAAACTGGCTTCGAGAGGCGGCACCGTTCTGTCGCCGTCACGAGAGGTGGCGCTAGTGTTGCATTGAGATTTAGTTCGAAGGGCGAAGCTTGCCTCGGCTGTGTGTTTTTGCTGTGTTGTTGGTGCTCGTGTGTTAATCACGCCTGTATTTCGAGCTTTAACATGCTCTAACGTGTTCCGCAAGCGTATTAACTCTGAGCAGTGATCGTGCATTCGTATTTGAGTGGATGCCGTGAAGGGTCAGTGCGGATTCTCGACATGCCGATGTGCAGCGCGCCGGGCTGTCGTTCAGGGTATGCTTCGACAGCGGCAAGTCCCGTGCTGTGACATTTTTTCAAGCCCCCAAAAGACCCTGAGGTATTGAAGGCACGGCAAAACGCGATTCCGCGGAAAAACTTTAAGGTTACGTCAAAAACATACGTTTGTGACATTCATTTTGAGCCTGCAGACATCATAAGCTTGTGGGGATTGAGGGTTTTGCCGGCGCCATTGTGCGGGCTTTATCTTTTCCTGCCGTCCCGGTTTTTCCCCGTCCTCCGCGTAACCGGTTCCTGCGGTGGCGCTGCGCACGCGGTGGGTTGCACTGAGGGCGGGGCGCTGACGTCACGAGGCGGCCGCGTGTCAGCTGCTAGCGGCGGAGCGTGCCTCTGACTTCTCTCCGGGACCAGCGCACGGTACGTTCATGCATTCCTCTCGTCCGCCGACACCTTTGTGACTAGGACTGGGGCTCGCGCACGGTGCCTTTGTCCGTGCGGGGAGCGTGTACTTTGTGCTGATCCTTTTCCCGATGCTAAGCCGACGAGCGGTGCCATAGTGCTCGCGCGAGGTCGTAACATGCTGAGCCACACTTGCCGAAAGCCTAAGCCGAAGGATATTGCCCGTGCTTTCGCGAGTTGACCCATTGGTTATCGCCAGAGCAAGTAGCATAGCCGCCGGGACTTTTCCTAGCGGTGTGTCCCAGCTTGAGCCTGTGCTCTCGCAGCGACGTGCTATAGGCGCCTGTTATTGTATTTTCGCCCTGGTGCAGGACCCCTTTGGCTCACCGCCGCGCGGGCATTTGTGCAGTGCTGGTGCCGACGGATTCAGTAAACGGTTTCCGTAAACTAAGGGCTTCACTGTGTTTTTGCGTGCGTCGCTCGGTAGCCCCTTGCGGCCCCTGACGCGGCCCTGTGGCTCGCTAAGCTCGAACCTGCGGTGGTTGGTCTCCTGTGAGACACCAAGAACCCACACTGGCCACCAACATCTGGCTGCCCAACGTGGACCTCTTGGGGCATCGGACGATAATTTTGAGTTTCGCTCGGTTCGAGACAACCTTTGTTTGAACCGAAGCGTATTCCTAGCGTGGATTTTGATCGCTAGCGTCGGCGGCGTGCTTTCTTGAGCAAGGCGACGGTTGCTGTAGCGTGTTTGAACTTTTCAACATGCTAAGCCTTTTCGCGAGTGTTTTGAAGTACACTCGTCGGTACGAGAGCCACGAGGTCTGCATCCTGGGAGCGCGAGGCCTAAAGCCCGCGGAGCATTGGCAAGCCTGAAGCGAGTGAGTACGGAAGCCTCGTGGGTGGTCCGAATTTCTTATATAAATAGCTTCTTCTATCTCTTTGACTTAGGAAGTCGCGGCTCAGAAAGCCGGGTGGCCGCGGGCCACGGGTGTCGCTACGGGCTGACTGGTATTGCGGCCTGGCACCGGGCGCTCCGACACCGTCTGGGACGGTGGGCGCCGTCAACTCGGATGCTGTGTGCACCGAGCGGGGTAGGACCACCTCACAGAGCTAACGTCTCCTCGCGGCTGCCTGTTCTTGTGCCCATTTTGGGTGTCGTTTTTTTTTTTTTTTTGGATGCCGGTTGTTGTCAGGGTAGCGACGCATTAGGCCTAAGGCTTTACGAAGCCGCCTATCGCACGTGGAGGGACACAACCTGGTGGACCGTGGTGTTGAGGTGTCGCATATTGCTTCCCTCATTAGTTCGCCTCGCACGAATTGAAATTACTCGTTCTACTCAAGAAAGCAAGCTTTGTTCACATGAACTTAGCATCTGAAATGCCGTCCGAAATTTCGCTAGCCGAATTGAACATCGTACCACGTGGGCGATGCGTATGCCGAATTCCTCTCCATTGCACTGCTTTAGTGTTTGTCGAGTGCGTTGAGTGTACGCAGCGTGAGCGGAGTCACCCCTGGTTTGCTGTCACCTGCACATCGTCAGCGCTGCTGCCCCGGACTACAATCGAGCTACCCCAGGCGATGCAGATGCCTGTGGCCAGCTCGGCGCAGCGATTTCGGCGGCCACCTGTGTCCGGCTCGCTACCCTCGGCGACTGGGAAAAGAGCCGGCAGTCACCAGCGGCTCTCGCCGGCAGGGCGCGTCGGCGCGAGCGATGCTTGCTCGTGCCGACTTCTGCGTCGCCATTTCCAGAGTCCTGTGCTGGAGTCATGCCATCGAATCTGCAGAGCTGGTGCTGTGACCAACGGACGCCAGCGGTGAACCCCAGAGACAATGTCGGCTCGCATGTTGTGGATAACGTGTGGACATTTCCTTGGCGGCGCCACTGTCGCATGTACTAACTTTTGTTCACGACGCGCGCGTTGATAGACCTTGTGACATGTTTCGCCGGAGTATGTGTAGTGATTTAAGGTTGGGGGGATGTGGGGATGCGAGACTCTCACGCGTCTCCTGTGGTCCGGCTTCACCGCGTGGCTGGGCGCCGGGGGCGGTCGTAGTTGTTGCGGCGCGTTGCGAGAGATGGCGCGAGTGTCGCGATGCTAACGCCACCGAACGGCGGGGTGACTTGGGAGAAAAAGGGCGAAGGCGCTCTCTCTTTGGGTTGGGATCGGTGAGCGACGCGGACGTCCTGCGCGTGCGCCGATCCACGCTTCGCGAGACGTCTCGCGAGGCTCGGAGCGGGGCACCGGTATGGACGAACACGGATCGTTCGAACGCGCCACCGTTTGCGTGACCGTACACGTGAACGACTAGGTGATGGTGTCATAGCATGGGGCGAACGTATTCGCTCGCTATCGGGTCGCGGTGAGTCGGACTTCCTTGATTTGTCGTGCGCCCGTGTGAATGTTCTACTGGTTGTAATTCGGCTAGTGCGCATTAGTGTATGAAAGGTGCAATAAATGCCCTTTTGATTGTTTGCACTACTGTGTTGTCGTTCCTTTGTCCCAAGAGCACGTGTGAGACCCCCACAAGCTGCTATGAGCATGTTGTGAACGGTCAAACCGTAACGATACCGCGAGGCAGGTGGACGCTGACGGAGCGCGCGGTGCCCCGAATTTTTCCGAACATACCGGAGCACCTGTCAAAACCAAAGGCACCCAAGTCAGCAAGAAAACCACCTAAAGTGAGGACCGTGGTTCCCGCCAAAGTTGCTTCCTGCCAAAGTGATGCGGATTTGTGCGACGAAATTGACGCAAGTGACAGTATGGATGTCAGTGAATGCGCCGAAGTCAGCAGGTTAGAAACTGCGCCCTGGCTTGCTGCTATGCAGGACGGTGCAACATTTGAGTCGTGGCATGAGAAGGCTTCGACCATCGAGGTTATTTTCTACAAGCTTGAGGAGGCCGGGGGCATTGCACAAATTGAAAAGGCCGTACTAATCAGGCAAGACTTGACTGCTGTAGTTAGTTCGAGAGGTGTGCTTGTCCCACCGTGCAGCGACACCGAGAAAAATGAAATCGTTCAGAGTCAGCTAGCAAGTCAGGAGAATGTAGCAACATTTCTTTGCCGCATCAATGCCCTCAACATTTGCACTGGATGTAAATGTGAGCTCTTTCCAGGCATTTTGTCTTCAACGACGGCTGTGAGAAGGCAGGGTGTGTGGCGAAACAAGAAATGCATGGTGCTGTCAGACCTAAACTTGTGCCCTCCACGCAAAAAAACACAAAAAAATTTTGGGGATAGAGTGAAGCGCCATCCCCCCCCCAAAAAAGCACAATACGGAAGCCACAATGTGAAATCAAAAACCTAAAGAAAAAGGCCATTAGGGCCACTGTCTTTCGCGAAAGTGCTAGAAGAGAACTGGGAGCACTGAGGCGCCGTTTGTCAGAAGTTTCAGTGAGCGTAGTTGATAAAGCAATGGCAAATCTTCCACAAGCGCTTGCCTTTCGGGCAGCACTGAAAGCAGCAAGAGCAAAATCGCCATGAGGAAAGCGTGATGAACAGGAATGGCTCATGACTTGTCTTCTGTTAAGAATTTCAAGCCCAAGAGCTTATAGACTAATGACAAAGATGAAGCTCATGCCACTTCCAACCACCACAAGGCTGAGACAAATGATGAAAGGAATGACTTGCGAATTCGGCTTCAACAAGGTATCTCTTGCCAGTGTTGGGGCCTTTATGAAGAACAGAACAGGAGTTCAATGCTACGGAACCCTGATACTGGACAAGATGAAGGTGCAAGAGGTGGTTGCATTTAATAAGAGTACCTACAAGGTTGATGGCTTTGTGGACTATGGAGATGGCCATGACTCAGAAACAACAGCCGACCACACTTTGGTCCTCATGTTTGTGCCATTGTTTTACTCTTGGGTTCAGCCGATTGCAAGTTTCACGACAAGACACGCAGCCCCTGGAAGAGTGCTGGCAAGGCTTGTTTTGGAAGCCATTTTGGAGCTATCGAAGCACAATGCAGTTGTCGTCGCTGTAATCAGTGATGGTGCCAGCACTAACAAGGCCATGTGGTCAAGTTTTGGTATCAAAGGCAAGCTTCATGCACCAAAACACAAAGTTGACCATCCTTGTGTGCCTGATCAGCAGCTGCACTTCCTTTGTGATGTTCCTCACATTATCAAGTGCATACGGAACCACCTTCTGCACCACAAGTATGGCATGGTACGTGGATTGGGATGTCGACTTATTTTTCATCTTTAAGCAACTCTGAAATGAGTGATATCCGCAATAGAACACTTTTTTTTATCTCAGTAATTTTTTTCAAATTAGAGATCGGTCAACACAAGATCAACTTTGACCACTATCGGAAACTCCAAGAAGTAGACGGCAAGCAGCAGCTCCGGGTGGTACCAAAATTGACAAAAGAGCATGTAAGCCCAGACAATCTGCGGAAGATGAATGTGAGACTGGCTGTACAGGTAAACAAAAATGCCCTATTTAGATGTCTTTTGTAGTTTACTCTTTGTTTATATGCATGAATGAATGTTTATAAAAAATAAAGCTGAAAAATTTTCCAACATTTTGTTCTCAGCTTTTTAGCCGGAGCACTGCCATTGATCGGTTTAAAGCTCTACCAGCGGTTAGAGGTGCCTGACCTGAAAGACTGCCATGGAACTGCTGAATTCACGCTCATGGTGAACAAACTGTTCGATGCCCTGAATGTGAAGCTTCCCCAGTTTGGAATAAGAAGTTCATCAAAAGAAATTGAGGTAAAGGTAATATTCATACCATCTGTTGCATTTTTGTTAAATGAATTTGCTCACTGGCTTATTTTAAAGGTCATCCAAAATTGAGGTAAAGATAATACTCATACCATCTCTTGCATTGTTAAATGAATTTGCTTGCTGGCTTATTTTAAAGGTCATCCAGGAGTTCCTTGACGCTGTAAATGAGACCGAGGAAAACCACATCGCCAAAGAGACAGTGATGTTTGCGTCGCAAGTTGCTAGGAGTCCCTTCGGGTTACGCTTGCATCGGTACGGGACCTTGTAGCAGATCTTCCCTCTAAAGGAGCACGTTATGTGCTGACGGGCAAACTCAACCAGGATCCTTTAGACGTAAGCAGTACGTTTTCTTTTTCTTATTATCTTGATGTTTGTGCGGTTTGTTTCATAAAGAAATCACCTCTTCATTTCATTTTTTTCCCCCAGAGATTTTTTGGTGTGACGAGAAGCTATGGAGGTGATGAAGATCATCCAACCCTAATCAGCTTTGTACACATATATAGGCTTCTGAGCCTGTATACACCAATCAGCACCTGTATCACCGGGAACGTGAATGAGGAACAGACCTTTGTGCTTGCCACTGTCGCAGATAGCATGAAAATGGGAAGAAAGGACAGACTTTTATCCCACGAAAGACTCCAGGAGACTGTAGGAGCAAAGTTGGCGGAGATCTGCTCTACTGCACAGGATGCAACACTGACAGCGCCTGATCACGGATACTCCACACCAGCAACACAGGACTGTGTTATTTACTACTTGTGCGGCTATCTTGTTCACTCTTTTCTCAAGCATGAGAGATGTTCTGACTGTATACGTAGCATCCAGTCTGAAAATGCTGTGTGCCCAGAGGCATTTCTCACTTTGGAGAAGGAATTTAAGCTTGGAAGTCTCAAGTTGCCATCATGGGAGCTTTTCTGTATGTTTCGAGGCATTGAAAACAAGATTTAAGATGAGTTACAAATCAACCGGCTCTGTTCTGACACTTTTTGGACCCTTCTTGATGCACTTAAGGACTGTGATGTGACAAGTGTTGGTTGCCACGTTCACAAGGACACCACTACTGCAGAGCTTCTTCATTCATACATAGTGCTATGAATGCATTTTGCCGCAAAAGATACTTGCAAGAGCCTCAGCTCTTCAGAAAAGGTCGCATCTGCCAGAAAGAAATTAAAGCTAATATGATGGCTTCCTGTAGAGCTCCGTCGCTGTAAGCAGCTTTCTGATTGTAAATAAATCCCTGCAAATAATTTATCTGCGGAATTCCCTTTCACAACATCAAATAAAATGACAAGGCATTTTTTCTTGCTTCCTTTGTAGTCATTGATTTGGTAGGCTTTGCCGCAGTTTCTGCCCGCGTCAGACGTGTTCAGGTAAGGTTGGAATATTGTCACGGGGCATTGACGGTCAAGGACACAGTAGCAAAACTTGGAATGGCGAAACTACTCGTTATTGGGCGAACCTGTGTGCAGAAAAGTAGGCTACACTCAAAGCTCAACGAAAGCGGCGAACGCATCGGTGATCGTCGCAAATGTGATCAGCGGGCAAGCGCGTCGATTTTTATACATGAGTCATCGAAGGTTCCAGAGTAATCGGTGGTGCCCGCGTGTCTTCCAGAAAGTACTACACAATTCGCGTCGCGCATGCAATCACATTACACAAGCTTCAGTGACAACAGACGACGGATAGAGCCATTGATAAGATTCCAGTCATGCAGGCGCGTCTTGCGCTGAGCGACAACATCTAGTTGTTAGTGGGTGAAATGCCTCCTAGAAAAAGGATAAATAAGTACACATGTCAATATGATTGAGCATTACGGGATCGTGAGCTGATTTGTGCAGTATACTAGCGAAAAATAAACGTCAGTTACAACGGGAAGCGGATGAAGGCAAGTGCACTGTGCAGTGCTCGCATCCCTTTTTTTTTGTCCTTTCTTACGTGCTGTTTGCTTTTTGTTGTATTGTTCAGATACAACTAAAAAGCGCTTTTCACTAAAGTCAAGTAAGAGCGAAGTTGCCTTTCTACTTCTTGAATAACAGAGTCAACCGAATATGGTGGACGCTCGCCGGCGCGTTTCAGGAAGGAGCAAAGCAGACGCCACGCCGAGACCGATCCTGACGCTACCGCAGCGCCACCTCCTGATCGCCGACCCGCTCCTCGCCACTTGGAGGCCGCGCTCTTTGCCAACTGACCCTAATATAAAAACGTTGGTTGCTGCTTCAAGAAGTCTGACTCTTCCACGTCATCGTCCGCCACGAATATGGTTCCCGTGAGCTGTTTTTTCAATTGCCTGAAAATGCGGAAGTCGCAAGGCGACAGGTCTGGGCTGTATGGTGGATGTTGCAGCATTGAACTTTGCCAGTTTTGTGTTAACCACATCAGCGACGTGGGGACGGGCATTGTCGTGTAGCAAGATGACCCCATTAGTAATTCTCCACGTCATTTATTCTTGATTCCGACATGCAGCCGTTCCAGCATTTCACAATATTGGAAACGATTGATTGTCTCTCCAGGTTTAACAAATTGCATCAGTAATGGCCCCCGATGACCGAAAAAAAAAAATGTCAACAGCACCTTTCCGGAGGAAATGACAGCCTTTGCTTTCTTTGGGGGTGGTGAATTCGAATGTTTCCACTGTAAGCTTTGCCGTCGTGTTTCAGGCTCGTAATAGTGGCACCATGATTCGTCCCCGGTCACAACTGCAGACAAGTCGTCGTCACCCTCAATGTGATACCGGATCAGATGAGTCAAGGCAGCGCAGAACCTCTCCGTCCTCTAGCAGTGGTTCAAAATCTTGGGCAACCATTGTGCACACAGGAGCCGATAACTGAGATGGTCATGAATTATGGTGTGAACGGAACCGTGACTGATGTTCACACGCTCTGCCAGTTCATCGATGCTTACCCTCTGTTCTTGTCTAATCAGCTCGTCAACCTTTGCAATTGTGTTGGAGGTGATTGCACGGTGGCTTTGGCCTCGTCTTGGATCATCTTTGCAACTTTCATGTCCTTCTTTGAACCATTTGTTCCAACGCTTCACTAGTGGCCAATGAAATGCAATGTTCACCATACATGGTAGCCATACGGCGACTAATTTCTTTTTGGGAAACACCTTCAGCTGTCAAAAACCTCATGACACCATGCTGTTCAACTTTTTGGAGTGTCCATTATGTCACGCAACCATTTTCAACCCAGTGCATGAGAGCATTAAAGAACATTTATCCTCACACCTGTAAATCCTCACTTTTGTAAATGAGAGATGCCTGTATAATGGACCGAACCATTAATGCGCGGGGTGGGTTGGCTCACTTTCATTTGACTCGCCCTCGCACGTGCGCGCGCGCGCGCGCGCGCGCGCACACACACACACACACACACACACACACACACACACACACACACACACACACACACACACACACACACACACACACACACACACACACACACACACACACACACACACACACACACACACACACACACACACACACACACACACACACGCACATGGTTGGGGTTCGGAAAGCTGGTTGAGCCCCCCCTCCCGAAAAATGAAATCTTTCTATCTATACCGGTGGCCATCAAAACGACTAGGGGAGTGAGCTCCATAACAACTAACACTGTAATACTTTTAATAACAGGACAACTGGTTTATCCTTCAATTAACTATGATGACAGCTGCATGTGTTGCGAGTAGACTAAGCAACCAAACAACATAAGTTGGCACTCACCGTCAGGAGCGCAACTGCTACTTGAAACAATGTGTCCGTGCCCTGGGATAAAACAAATTGACTTGAGAACTGAAGCATAAGATGTGACATTTTTACAAAAAAAAAAAAATTGAGCTCACAATGAAAATTAAACTGAGATAATCGTTTATACAGAACACTTTGATACGGTGAGAACAGCAAAATCTGCTGCAAGTGAATAGAAAACGCTAAAGCAATATTTTAAAAAGCCCCCTAACACGTCTTTTATATCCGATGATGAATACTAAATTTCCCTTTTCTACACACCTAATTTTTTCACTGACAAAGATATGATGCCACATAAGATATAAATGGGGCACATTCATGTCTCCTCTTTGTTCAAAGCATCAATTTGGCTTTACTGAACAGAAGCCTCTAAATGTGCTAGATGTACCACTAAAGCCCATTTTTCTATTAAAGCTTAGAAAAATGGCTACTGTTCTCTTTCGAGCCTGGTCTTGCCGGTTCATTGCTTCCTTGCTTTTATTTATGTGTTCTAGTGAAATACTGACACTGCAGTAACAATATGCACTAAGGACACTATTCCAGGCACTACAGCATAGACCACTTATAACGTAACCGCTTATAGTGCAGGACCGTATATAGTGCGGTCTTTTCAGACTCCCGTTAATTTTCCCATAGCACTCCATGTATACACGTATCGCGTATAGTGCATTTGCGGGAAACGAAATACCGGTTACAGTGCGGCTGCCTGGGAGTACGGAAGTCAGTGGAGACGGCGAACGCTCCCCTCAAACGGGCGCCCCAAGGAGTGCTCGAGGAAGAAAGAGAGACGAAGTGGAGGAGAAGGGCACGTGGTGCGAACGAACAGCCAGTGAGGCTGAAACCAGAATCTTGAGTGCGAGTCGTGAAATATCACGGCGCGCATAGCGAGCGAGGGCCATGAAACTGCCAACCCCGGCCAACGCTCGCTTCCCGATAACGGCAGTAAACGAAACTTCAGGGAGCAGGCGGCGCCGGCACGGCACGGCGAAGGGCGCGGAGACCGTGGAATGTGAGGGAGGAGGGCGGCAGGAAAGCGGATTTCGCCTCGGCATCTCCGCCGCTTCGGTGGCTCCCCACGCCCCCCTCGTAGCTCCCTCACTTTCGACTGTCACCGTGCGCACCCGCCGCCGTGCAGGCGCCGCCGCTCCAGCCGGCCTGGCGCCAGCTCCCTGAAGTTTCGTTTTCTGCCGTTATCGGGAAGCGGGCGTTTGCCGGCATGGGCAGTTTCGTTGGCCGGCCTGGGACAGCGCCGCTGCTTCCCTCTGCGCCGTAGCCGCAGCGTGCAAGGTCAACACGTGACTAGAAAGTAGAGGAAGCATAAAGAAGAAAGAAGGGTTCACTGCCATTTTCTACGTGTGGCTACGGTAGCGTGGCTGAGATGTCGGCACGTACACGCATGTTGCAGTGCAATGCAGAATCGGCGACCTTGCCATTTGAGAGAGGGTGAAATTTCCACCGCATTTTTTTTTCTTTCTTTTTTTTTTCGTTTTGTTCGTGCGCGACATTGAGGGGTCTCTCCTAAGCTTTTACTCTATGGCGGTGCCGGAGCAATGCCGGTCGGAGGCGCCGCCGCGCGATTTGGTTCGAATTAACGAGATTCGACTGTAAATTGAATGCAAACGTTTTAGCGGCATTCCTTGACTGTCGCATACGCGTGGCGGCTCGGTGCACATGTTTTGCATATGTGCGGGCCTTGAAAATTGTTGCTTTGGTTATAGTGCGGTACCGCTTATAGTGCGGATATTCGCGACTCCGGCGACTTACGTTATAAGCGGTCTACACTGTATATACTTTCCAAGCCTATCAGAGGTTTATGTTAGAGTAATAAGGACCTTAACGTTCTGATTATGCTTTCTTTTTTATTATACTGGGCATGAAAGAAAGTACAACCAGATCACAACCTTTGATTTCCAAACCCTGTTAAGATTACTATTCATGGTATAAAAAGGTAGGCGTCCGCCACAGCCTTTGCAGACACACTTCTTATCACACTGTCACATTTATCATGTTTGACAACCATAAATTGAAATTAAAGCCACTCACCAGGGGTAGCTTATGAGCAGCAGAATATTGGGCAAATACAAAACACAGACATGAACGAGAAGAAGGGGATCCGAGGGGTCCGATTTTGGTTAATCACAATCATATGAAGCCAAGAGACAATGGAAATGTATAAATGATGCAAAGGGAAAGGAAAGTGGATGAAGAACAAGTCGCGGGCAAATTGTTTTTTTTTTTACCCCTTTTATTTCCCTTTACCATTTCTACATTTCAATTAAAGCAAGTAATTTAACCTATGCTTTCTTCAGTTTCATTGTCTGTTCACTTCATGTGATTGTGAAAAACACAAATATGGAACTTATCATAGAAGTGGTCACTAGTTGTCTCAGACTTGGATCATTGCTTCAACTGTTCCTTCACCCAATCCCACACAAAAAAGTTGCTTATTGTCAAAGCTGCTTGTTGGCCATTGATGTCAGTTGTTGCAACTCAGCTAACACTCAGAAAATTAAATACATACTGGGTTATTTCATGAATGTGCCACCTGCCAAACTACTGATGTCATCTGGTGATGTCATAAACTGGTGATGTCCTAGTCTGCTGCTACCTACATGGCAGAAAAATTCTGACCACGCAAATTAAGGTACAATTAATTTAACTCAAAATGGTATGAAATTTTGGGTCATTAAAAATTCTTGCACATCATGAAAGACATACAATGGATACGGAAAGGAAACAGAACACTTACATCGAGCAGAAATAAGTCCAAGATGAAGAAGACTACGTGCAATGGAAACTTGGCTGTAAACAGTGTTAGGAACCACTGGGAACCAAACATGTGTGCTTCCACTCCAAGGTCCACAAAGTGAGCATACAGCTGTGGAAGCTGGTCCTGCAAGACAGCCAAAACAAAAACCACAAATACCAATTTGCAATGACTGCATTTTGATTGGCAGGTTCTGTGATGAAAAAGGTCGCTCATGGACACATCAGTCATTTTTATTTAACAGTTTTACATATGTATATTTTATCTGCATTATACAGTCAAACCTTGATATAACGATCCTCAATTTAGAGAGATTGGTAATATATCATGAATTTTCTTAATTTCCCGATCATAGTGCCATCGAACACCATGTACTTTTTTTTCCCACACCATAAAAAAGTAATATCGTTCTGTAGTTTAGAGCCTTTGTGACCACCAAAAGGAAAGAACAACATAGCCTGACAGTGAAGTCAGTATTTGCATGGATCCTTTCACGTGCAAATGTTGCTAGTGAGAGCTAAAAAAGCCCCGACCATCGCAGAGGTCAGTATGAGCTGCTTCATGATTTGTCGTCCCAGCTTAAATAGCATCACTGCATGCTTTTTATTGTGATGCGCCGCTTTGTCCTGCCGGCTCATCAAAGCTTCGCTTACACCAATTCCCAGTGTGTAGGATCTGCATAATTTTTTTAAACTTCGAAGGTGACCGTTTCGTGACAGCACTGTCTGTTGCTTGCTTTTCTACTTGTCTTAAATTTTGCTGAGTGCGATGGGCCATAATTTCAGTTATACGGCTAGTTTTAAGTCAAAGGCCGTGGAGTATGCGGTGGAGTACGGGAATTGTGTTGCCAGAAGGCATTTCGGTGTTGACAAAGTCCGCATGCTCTAGTGGTAGAAGCAACACGACAAGCCGTTTGCGACGAATTGGATGTGTCACGACTTCTGGAAACCGAAAGACTTTAGAAAGCTGTCACTGTTTGCAAATAGTGGATGTGTATATTCACTGCAAAGCTAAGATATCTTAACACATTTTAAAATTTATTACCATCTTACTTTAAAATTTTTGCTCTTTTGAAAAAGTTTTCATAAAATGTACCGTGCATGCACCCCCAACCTTGCTTGTTTTTCAAGAAAAAATTGCATTCATCATGCGAGTAAACACAGTACATAATTATTAGTCATATATCTTGTGGGATTCTGTTTATAAATGCTCACCGACAAGATGCTTTCCACCAGAACTGTTTTCTAGGAACCCGTGAACTAATTTTTTCAAAATTTTCTGCTGTAACCTAAGAACGTCAACTTTATTAAATTTGCATAACCCCTTCAGCGGCAGCATACACAATGTGTACGCTAAATTTATCGGCTTCGGGTGCGTCGCCATCTTTTTTTCAGCACATCGAGGCGCTGCGTACTCATTTTTGAATGCTTTGCGAATGGACAACCAGCGCCATCTGTATTCAGAAGCGGCAACTTGAAAAGTAAACATTCAGTAAAGATGGACGTCTATAGCTTCTTCGGCCATGTGCGTAAGTATCCTCTTCTTTTTTGCTCATCAATACTATGCATGAGCATTCATAGTAAAAGAAAGGCTACAGGGTGTATGTAGAAGCCTTTTGCTATTCGATGAACACAAATTCGCATGCTGCCCGCGGAAAACTACTGCACGCGTCTTTTCCGAAGACAAGCATGCACATTTGTGTACATGGCGCCTCAAAGTGTGCATTGTAACCAATCAGAACTTTGTTGATTTTTACCAGTGTGCGGTGTGTTGTAGCATTCTAATACATTGATATTGTGCTTTATAGGCCTTGATGAACATTCCAGTCATCGTCTGAGAAGCTCTACTGCGTCAGCCCAGGCACTGCTCACCAGGATAGCTGATGGCAATGTCTCAGACGGAGATTTTTCTGATGAGGTTGACGACACGCTAGAGATTCTAGTGAGTAGCACTTCTACAACCCTTGCGAATTTTTAGCTGCTGCGGCTGAATTTCTTATTTATTCCCCCGCAGCCTGCATCGAATAGGAAATGGAACAGCTGAGGATTTTCCCGCTAGCAGTAGTGAGGATGAAGAGGAAGCCCAACCTCAACCAGCAAAAAAAAGATGACCTGAAGCCCGTGAGGCAAACCCACAATGCTACTCCTATGCCAACAAATTCCACGAGGTTTGACGGAACGAACCATTGGCCGAAGCACGTCGACGCAAATTTTGCAAAGAGGTGCAGAAAGCCAGGATGCGATTCAAGGTCCCGGATTTTGTGTCGGAAGTGTGATGTGTTCCTGTGCCTGAGTGGTTCAAGAGACTGCTTTATTGAGTTCCATCAAAGGAAGCAGTAGAACGGGTTTCTGTTGTCCTTGAAATGTGCCTTGACAAGTTTTAGGCTACCAACAGAAAGAATAAAGAGTCAAGAAGGACTTAGATTCTCATCGTTATGCGAGCACCACAAGTGCTTGCCTTGAGGCGCCATGTACACGATTGTGTAAACGTCCAAAATTCTTATTATTGTGAACAAACATGTTTTTGAACACTTTCTTGGTAATTGCACGTCTAATAAAGCATTTTCAGCTAGGAATGAGAATTTTCTCTGCTTTGAATCATAATTCATGCCTGAAGGGGATAAATGAACTTTTTCGTTGCAAGTACAACTTCACTATATCAAAGTTTGACCGTTCCACATAATTCAAAGAGCCAAAACTTTTTAAGACAGTCTTAAGACATAAGAATGTCTTCTATACGCTAATGCATTACTAGCAGTGGCAGACAACATTTGTTATAATTGCTGATTAACTAATAATAAAATTTTTCTAGTTAACTTTCTAAAGGATTACTTTACGGCTTATGCCGCATATGCGGAATTGAGGCTAGTCAATGCTCGAGGCATTTACACATACAGTTAGACATCAAAATACTGAAGTCTGTAAACTCGGCAATTTGTTTCGTTATATGAAAAATTCAGTTATACAGTTGAATCTCGTTAATTCGAACACGCTTAATTCGAACTGCCGGTTTATTCGAACTGACGCTGTGGTCCTGTCAAAGTTATGTGTATTTCAATAAGCGAAAACGCTCGGTAATTCGAACATACCGCAGACCGAGAATGCTCTCAGCAGCGCGCCAAATAACGCGGCGGCGCCTCCGACACCGCCATAGAGCAAAAGCTTAGGAGAGACCCCTTAATGCAGGCCAACGAAACTGCCCACGCCGGCAAGCGCTCGCATCCTGATAACGACAGACAACGAAACTTCAGGGAGCGGGTTAAGCTGGGGTCGGGCTGGTGGCACCGGCACCCATGTCCGCAAACGCTCGCTTCCCAATAACGGCAGAAAACGAAACTTCAGGGAGCGGGCTAATCTGCACCGACCGGCTGTACCAGTGGCGCCGGCACAGCGGCGGGCGCACACGGAGACAGTTGAAGGGGAGGGAGCTGCGAGGGAGCTGAGAGAGAGGGCGAGGGGAGCAACCAAAGCGGCGGAGTTGCCGAGGCCCAATCCGCTTCCCTGCCGCCCTTTTCCCTCACCTTCGATGGTCTCTGCGCGCGTGCGCCCGTCCCCATCCGGCGCCAGTCCGCTCCCTGAAGTTTCGTTTGCTGCCGTTATCGGGAACCAAGCGTTGGCCGGCGTGGGCGGTTGCGCGCCGCGATATTTCACGACTCGCACCGTTCGTGCATCGTGCTATGGTGCTTGAATACTTAAAATACGTCCTTTCTTTAATTCGAACTTCTTTTCATACGAACAAATTTCCGGGCCCCTTCGAGTTCGAATTATCGAGATTCAACTGTATTGAACTTTTTTATTGATTTAGGAATACTGTAGCCCTCACTTGAGGGCCATTACAGTGATGATATATAAATATCATCACTGAAAATACAACAACATAAAGCACTGTGAAACATAAATTACAGGGAAAATGAACTAGGTATACACGTGTAAGGACTCTAGATATGCACGAAATAACAGAAAGCATGATCAATTCTTACGTATCCCGTTGCCTGTAATACAATTCTAGTTGTGTATAAAACTCTTTAACATTTTGCGCTGTTACAGTGCAGTCCGGAATGCCATTCCATATGTCAATACATGAGGGAAAGAACGAGTGTTGGAAACCATCAAGGCGTGTTTTAAAAAAGGTTACTGGCACTCTGGTTTAAATGCGCACTGTGTTTTAGAGGGGGACGAATGTACGTTTCTTTGTTTATTTTTATTTGATTTCTGGTTATCTGGAAAAACAATTTCATTCGTTGTTTTTCTCGCCGTGTTTCTAGCAGTTCCAGGTCGCAACATTTCAACATGTCTGTTACAGAATCGGTTCTCCGATAATGTGGACAAACCAAACGCACAGCAGTTCTCTGAATTTTTTCAAGTTTGCCTCGCAAGTACAGTTGATGAGGGCTCCAAACGGAGGAGGCGTACTCCAAAACCGGGCGAACAAATGTTTAGTACACAATTAACTTTAAAGCTTTTTGGTGCATGCTGCAACTTTTTTCTCAAAATGCACAGTTTTCGGTAAGCCCTAGAGCAGACCTCCTCCACCTGGTGGCGCCAGCACAGATCATGATGAATGATCACCCCTAAATATTTAAATCTACGTACATTCAACAAAGGGTTATCACCAATTTTATAGTCGAAGGAAAGCGCGGTTTTATTTCTTGTTATATGAGCATTGTTATATGAGTAATTTATTTCCATTTCCCATTTTATGCACTAGTCATCAACCTTGGAAGCATCGGTTAATTTTCCTTTGATCGGTTTTATCTGCCACGGTGGAATAAATTAAGCAATTGTCGGCAAAAAGTTTCGTTTTAACAGGTGATTCAAAAACACTGGAAATATCATTGATGTAAATCAAGAGCAATAGCGGCCCCAATACTGATCCTCCTGGAACCCCAGATAAGACTTCTAGTGAATGAGACAAGCAGTTTTCAATGCGGACGGATTGCACACGACCACTCAAATAGGCTGAAATCCAGTTCACAATGTCTGGAGCAATACCTGCATTCTGAATTTTAAAAAGCAATTTACAATGTGGTACCTTATCAAAGGCCTTCGCAAAATCTATGCAGATGACGTCAATTTGTTCCTGCGCATCCAAAGCTAGATAAAAGTCATGAACCGTCTCAATGAGTTGCGAAACAGTGGATAAACCGCTTCGGAATCCATGTTGTGACGAAGAGAAGTTATTCGCCTCAAAGAAAAGAATGATATGCTTTGCTATTGCATGTTCTATAAGCTTACAACTCACAGAAGTGAGCGATATTGGACGATAGTTGTTAACTTGACTTCGACTGCCGGATTTAAAAACCGGAATCACAACAGCGCTGCGCCAATCTTGAGGCAGTGAACTGGTTTCCAACGACTTTCTAAAGATTGTTGTTAGATAAAATGAAACCCATTCAGCATATTGCTGCAAAAATTCACTTGGGATCCCGTCTGGTCCGCTTGCTTTTTTGGTGTCAAGTGCAAGCAATTGCTGAAATATACCTGCTTGAGTGATTTCTAGTGGGTCCATTGCGCAAGCTCCCAATTCACTACGCTCATTGTTTCCTTGCTCTGTTCTCGTCTTCGTAAATACTGACTGGAAGAACACATTGAAACAGTCTGCTATCTGATTCTTTTCTGTGATCATTTCAGAACCCCTTTTTATCTGGTCTATCTCTTCCTTTTTATCGCTTAAGTACCTCCACAATTTTTGTGGAGAAGACTTCAGGAACCCAGGAAGCGTTTCGTTGAAGTACTTTTTCTTGGATTCCTTTAACGCTAATTTTAGTTGAGCACACAAATCGGATATTTGGGTTGGGTTTTGTTTATTTTTGCGTAACCGTTTTATTCTACGCTTTGTGTGTATAATTTCCCGAGTTATCCATGGGCTATGCTGCTTTGTTTTTTTCATGTGGGTAGGAATAAATTCATCTACGCAATGGTTGACGATTCCCTTGAAATGTTGCCACAGTTCCTCTACTGACTCACTAGATGACACAAATTCAAATTCACTAAATGATAGACTTAAGTTATTTACTATTGTTGCATTGTCTGCCCGTGCGTAATCTTTTATAGGTTTCAAAACAGGTGATCGCCGACTACTTTGTGTACCGACTGGTATATCGACGGATATCATTTTGTGGTCTGATATTCCTGGTTCAACTGACACCCTACTAGCAGCTACTTTGCAAGATAAGAACACAAGGTCTAACAATGACTGAGAACATGAAGTCTCTCGTGTATTTTCTTCAACAATTTGCCTTAAATTGTGATAAAAGATAATTTCTAGGAGTTTTTCAGCACTCGAGACTTCTGTGTGTCCGGGCGAGAGAGTTTTCCAGTTTATGTGCGGTAAATTAAAATCTCCAGTCATTATTAGCCTCGTACTATTATTCAAATGAGCACACAAAAAAGCGTTTAATTCGTCTAGGAACTCAGGCATGGTAGCAGGGGCCCTGTAAATGCCTCCCACTAAGAATGCAACGCCATTTAATGATATTTTGCACCATACTGCTTCTGACAAGCCACAGGCTATTCTTTCGGCCCTAACTGATGATTTCACAACTATAGCTACGCCCCCACCTCTTGAGCCCCTATCCCATCTGAACATTTTATACCTTGGAGGAACAACACAGTCATTGGGAACTGAACTATTTAACAACGTTTCTGTAATAATAAGTAGGTGTGGGCTATGAGAGAGTAGTATATATTCAAGTTCTGCGATTTTATTTGCAACACTCCGTGCATTTAACAAAAGCAGGCGTAGCTATGAGTGCTGCTCAGAATTAGGAGCACTCTCCTGTGCAGTAGCTACAGAGAAGCCGTGCAAGTTTGGGGCAGTTTTGTCCCTGCTTTGCGGTATCTCTCGACGCTTTTATGCAAACAAGTATAGTCGCCGATTGATTTTTCTTACACAGAAGGGGTCACACAATATTCAGAATTATCGGCAATCAGGAAAAGCAAATTTGAATGAGAAATAAATGAATTCGTTTTGTTGAATTTTGATCCTATTAGATTATGGCCACTACAGCAGGGATCAAAAAAGCAACCTTATGCTCAAAAGTAGAATTCCACAGCCACTGAGCCATTAAAGTGGGTTATTGTGCTCTGTCTTTACGCCACAGGGCATTTAATATGTGCCAAAGGAACAAAATGTGGCTGGGAGTCAGATGTGCTAATGACTGAGCAATTTCCCAAATTAAATAAATTCAAAGCATAACATCAGCTGGCTTGTTAAGCATGAAATGCTTTTTTGCCCCATTGTGAAGTTTCAGAGAGGGAATCCACAAATCCGTAAAAGCCATTCTGAATCCAGTAACTTGCAGACCAATGCCAAAGCATCTTTCATGCTATAGTAATATACTAGCAAGAATACCTATGGTTTAAACTATGTTTCACCAAATTTCTGCCTCATACCAGCAGCATGAGCAAGAAAACAAATTTTCTTAAATTGTTAAGTCCTTGAGACATTTGGCTGGTGCCACTCCTCCCCACACTTATATATAAAAAAAAAATTATCCAAAAAGCTTTTTTTCATTACATGAAAGAAAGAAAATCCTGCATAACGAACCACAGCATACAAAAGCATTCACACATGCCCCACATTATGTGCGTGTTTCAATCATCTTTTTCATCATGGCAGCATAATTTCTACAAGATGCTGAAGCAACTCTGCAATACCATATTTCTCTCTTCACAAAGTGTCATGCTATCACTGGCTTCTTTCACAATAGTTTTGTTTTCAAAGTAAAGTCCTAAAAGAAAACACATTTTCTACTGACTGCGGCATAGACAGGTTACCTGCTTGCACTGATGTAAACAAGTGTGCACAGTGTACAAAATTAATTACAATGTAATCAAGAGCAGGAAATTTTAAACCAAGAATGAATAAATGTGCTTTACTCTTCTGCTTTTACTTAAATGTGTGTAGCCTGGTTCTGAGCTTTCTAGTAATGAGCTTATGCATAGTACATCTGCAAAAAGAACAGTCAACAATGCAGCAAGACAATGCAGGGCAGTACCTCCATAAGTCGTTCTAGTTGGAAGAGCTTGAGATGGAGGCACTCAAAGGAATTACGGAAGAGGTCTCGCAGGCCATACTCCGACATGACCTTGCAGAAAACACCAAAAGCTTGCTCTTCTGGCATCTGCAAAAACATGCCATTTGAGTTAGTATCATATCATGACAGTGACTCGTAACACTGTTTTTACAATTGGTCACACAAGCTGAAAAGCTATGCACTACACATTCAAAGCATAACATCAGCTGGTATATTAAGCATCAAATAATTTTTTTGCCCCATTCTGAAGTTTGAGAGGGGGAATCCACAAACTGTAAAAGCCATTATGACTCCAATAACAATCCAAATGGAAGTGAACAGGATCCAAAGAAAAGTCAAAGTTCAACACAAATAACATTTCCTACATAATGAAGAAAAACAAAACAATGTTCACTGGTGCCACAGGGCTTTGAACATGTGCCAATGCAGCAAGATGTGGCTGGCAGCCAGATGTGTTAATCACCAAGCAATTTCCCAACTTGCACGCTTGGCAGTTTGTGTGGAGTTTGTAGCATGCATGGTGCAGCCTCGGAGAGTGGCATCATGTATGCATGTACTTCAGAGGCAACGGGAAATGGCATGCTCACGCAGACAGTTGATGGTGAAACATCAGAGTTGCTGGTGTCTGTGAAAATATCAATCAGAAGAAGAGTAACCATGTAGTAGCTTGCAGACATGAAGGTGAAGGTTCTGTGAAGAGAACAGTTAACGAGGTAACAGTGTTGTTGGCAAGATGTCCCAATGCCTCTGGAATGTCATAACGGCTTCGGTAGAGACAGCCTCTTGTGATAATACGAACTGTTGAGCCTGTCATGTGCCATGGTAAGCAGGGTGTTTACAGCTGCAGACTTGGTGTTTCCCACATAGTAGTCATAATGTTGCACAGACACCATGACACACAGAATTATGGGAGCCACCACGTGTAGCATATGTGTGGTATTAAACGTATCCTCATCTTGTTCAAGCAAGAAATCATTTTATGCTTACACCTACTTCCATATTTGGGATAGACAAGTGATATGCAGAGTCACTGACAGATTTTTTTTACCTGCTCGACTATTCGACTTCCCTGCAGCACCGTTACACTCCCTATAAAACTAATACCGTTGACTCCCGTTAAATCGACCCTGACGGGCTCTATGAAATTGATCGAATTATCCAGGGGGGTGTCAAATTAAACAAAATGCAGCAAAACATCAAAACACTTTTCTGCTGGTTCATTTGGCAGTATTTGCCTGATTCTAACACACCCCTAAATGAAACGCGCGCCTGGTTTCTGTGTGTCCAAAGTAGAAAACTATCGCAAAGTTAACATTAAAGCTCCTAAACAAAGTAGAAATTTAATGCACACTTGATATTTTAGCAAAAAAAATTCGCAAGGGTCTAGTATGTGTTTAAGGCCTTCATCCTGCCGTGGACATAAACAGGCTAGTGATGATAATGATGATTAATACTGGGAACTTGATGGGAATGCTTAAAGTCATTTTGGAGCAATTTTTAGAGTAGACAAAATTTCATTCTGGAGCAGATTGAAGCAGACAAATTCTGATTTTGGAGAGTCTGTAGCACATATATCTTATTATTGGAGCAATCTGGAGCATGCAAATTTTAATTTAGAGTATTATTAAAATTAAGTGGGGTAACAGTCAGACAGCCTTGCATTGTGCAGCATTAAAGAAGCATTGAAGAGCAGCCTAAAGTCATTTTTCCTACTAATTTTGTTTTAAGTGCTGGTGAAGTGACTGGAGGTGTTTTCCAATATAAGTTGTGAAGAAGCTACAGTCGGCCACAGCGTTTCAGGCATTTTTAGGCAATGTCACAGCGCCAACTAGCTCAAACCAAGATTCTGCACACGACTGGCTTCACTTTGCCACTAACTAGACTTACTAGAAGCACCAACAGATCCGGAGTTCACATAGAGTGATTGGGTGTAAACCCACTTAATAAGCTAAAGGTAGTGATATTGCTATTTCTCCTCTCTTACCCTTTCCTTTTCTGAGCCCCTTGCCTTCCCTCGCCATTCACCCTTTTAGTTTGCAGATTTTAATTGCGGCAATCCTGCTGCACAGCAATGCGATCGATGCGATATCAGGATTTGCGATCACCACTATCGCCACATTTGTGGGGTTGCGTACCGTGATCAAGAGCAACTGTCATGGCGCTGACGCAAGTCAAAAGCAAACAACTACGACAAAAGGTGCACGGATGCTTGCGTACATTTTTGCAGAAATGGCACCAACACAACCATATGATTCCACTACACCAACAGCGAGGCGCGGATAAGCCATAGACCTCCTTGCCTGCTCTCGCTCAACGGCTCATGCGGCAAGATAAAGGAATGTCACTACCTTTAGTTTTATTCAGGCGACTTAATTAGGTGCGGCTGTTCACGCCCACTGCCGGCCAGAAAACGAAAGTTACTTTTACACGCACTCCGAGACCAACAACACAACACCCTGCGCCGTGCCGGTGATTTTTCCCTGACGCCTGCCAAAGCCAAAGTTGTTCTGGCACAGCTTGGCGCAATTTCAGTCACTTTTATGTTTTCGGCACAATTTGGCACAGCAATTTGCTTGAGTATTGAAATGGCGAAAGTGGTGCAGACCCACCCCTGCTAATTTTGCTGCAAGGTCGCCAAAAGTTGTCGCTAAAACTGTCGAGTGAATATTAAATAATGTAGGTGATTTGTAACACTAAATTTTGGCTAAGATGGAGTAAAGCATCTAGCAACATGTCTCATGTCGTCTAGTGTCCATGCTGACAACAACTACGCAGCGAATTTACCAGTAGGCTGCGGAGGGTTTATACGTCATAAATCTTTCCACAAAACCATGGATGACAGAATAAATTCTGAGTTTATCTTCAGGTAGTAAGGAAATTTATCGCAGCTAAAGAGAAAACAGGTGAGTTGATTTTCCCAGCATGAAAACACACTTGGTCCAAATCATGCCTGCAAATTTTTTAGTGTTCGGCGCTAATGAAAGAACTTAATTCTCAAACATACGCTTGGTCATTTTGTTAACACAGCAATGACAATTACGAGACCACCATACAGGAAATTTCCTGCATTGCCGCGCCTTGATTCACCTGAAAGCTCCGTGCAGCAATGATTGGTGTGAAAACCCTTAGAAACGGAAGCAGTGCGTTGAAGATATGCATTAGCTTCACGTAAATGAGCCCTATCCATCCGATATGTAGGCCTATAAATCAAAGTAAGAAAAACCCCACAGTTGACCCATCTTATTGACCTGCTGCTTTCCAGACCTCACTGCATATTTATTTCAATAAGATTTGGCAATTTAATTACTGGTACACATTTACGAACGACTGCCAATCGAGTGTATCCAGTGAAACTGTAGCACCTACCTCGCTAAGGCTCATTATAATTGGGTTTGCAGAATGAAAAACACAATATGAAGGCGTTTCCCCCAAGGGCAGTACAGACCAGTTCGGTTGCCTACCTGTAGCTTTTGAACCATAAAGTGCTGTATTTAAAACATACATATTCAAAACAAATTTCTTAAATTTGAATTTATTCAGTGATGCCATTGGCCCATGCCATTTTGGAGCAGTAAAATGGACTTTCAGGGCAGGTTTATGAAAGCGATTGCCAACTATAAATACCGGGCCTTTACAGTGGGTAAGTCATGTGAAAACAGTTAGTGGTCACTGATTCATAAACTCAATTTAAACACTAAAAATGACTCCCCGCAGTTCGCTTTCGCTCGTCATGCGCTGTTACGAAGTGCAGACATACGTGCCTGACCTTTGACTGTGTAACGCTGTCAGATTAGGCAATGATACGCGAATTCAGTTTGGAGCTTTCTGCTTACATGAGAGCTTTCACCATTTCGTCCAGCAAGTACAAAAACAAACTTTGCGAAAGCATTCACGGCAGTTGCCAGCATGCTGCCCGCAGGCCTAATCTGGCTTCTGGTCACCAGTCTAGCCCGTGATCTCACGCCCAATCACCAAAGCGTTTTACTGGTTTGAACATATTGAAGGCCACCTTGCCACGACGACCTGCTGCCCACCACTGCGTCAGCTGGCAGTGAATTTTTGTCAAGGCCGTATAATACAGCAAGGCCTAACCAGCGGTGCTTCGTCAGTATCCAGCGGCAAAAGTTGCTGTTTGATGCCGAGTCAACCAAAATCTTAGTACAGTGGAATCTCGATGATACAATCACGACTAATACGAATTTCCGGATGATACGAATTTTTCTGAGGACCCGGCCGAGCCCCATTATTTTGCAACATGCTAGAGAACGGTTGTTACGAATCGATTTTCGACCCCCGTCGGTTGATACGAATAAACGCCGTCCCACCGACGGCCGCGAAAGAGAACAGCGAGCAGTCACGCGCGTTTTCCCTTTCTCTTTTGGTGCGGAGGCGCGGACGCGGCGCCGGACAGCGCGGAAGCCGCGACTGGGTGCGAAGAGTTTGAAGCGGCGGCGCTTTTGTTGCTTTTGTGCTTTTCCTTTTGTCTCCTCGCTCGCTGCGGCGGCCGCGCTTCCCCACGCGCGGCCGCCGCAGCAAGTGAAGGCTCGTGCGGTCTATCGTTTCAACGGAAACTGAGCGGCGTAAGCACAGCGCATACAAAGGTCAGAGCCGTGTGGAGATCGCTTTCAAGATACGGTGCACGCGATAACACCGACAGCCGGCACAGGCGCAAAGTACAAAAACGCATTTGTTGGCAGAGTAGAAGCCGCCCATCCCCCCCCCCCCCCCCCCCACTCTCTCCCGCGCTACCTTCCCGCTTTGCTCCTTTCGCGTGGGAGATTGCGTCGCCAGTTACCCTTGCGCTCGGTTGCAATGTACGCATTTGGTGCCGTAGCACAGCGTCACCACGCCCCCCTCCCCCTCCCTCCCTTACCCCCACGGCCTTTCACGCGACTCAAATTGGCAAAAGGTTGATTGATAAGCGGCCCATACCCAGTGCATTCATGGTGCAGCTCACTAAAACATTGGCGTGAAAGGCGTTCTTTGAAAAGTGACACATACTCAGTGTATTTGTGGCGCAGCCCGCTAATGTGTTGGGTTGCTTTCGTTGAAGAACCCTTGTGATGTGGCTTCAATTCTGCTCATGTTTAGAGAAACATGAGCGGAACATAAGGCATCTTTTTGGTCATTGTAGAGTGGCCCATTCCCAGTGGCACATACCTAGTTACCCAAGTTGGCGTCAAAGACATTCATGAAGAGTGGCACACACCTACTGGTGCATACCCAGTGACCCAGTTGGCACCAAACAGGTTTGTTGAAGACAAGTGGCACCTACCCAGTGCTCCAAGTCAGCATCAGAGTTTCTTCCAACAACGGCACCTACCCAGTCCAGCATCTACAGTGACCCATGTCCGCATGAAAGGGGTTCGTTAAAGAGCTGCACATATGTACACTTTGTTACATACCCAGTGAGCCAAGTTGGTCCGATGGTTGGTTTTTAACCCTGTTCCCTCAGCACAACAGCTCAATGCACTACCCATTCGACCAGGTACCCAGTTACCCAGGTAGGTGGGAAAACGGTTAGACACGTATGTACATAGACAGACAGACAGACAGACAGGTAGACAGACAGACAGGTAATAGATAGATGGATAGATAGACAGACCCCAGAGTGTGCGTAAAGTACCCTAAGAATGCAAATGTATTAAAATTATATGGGTGCATGTCATTAATAAGAAATTTTTTATGCTGTTTAGCCACCTGTTTTAAGTGTAACATATATGCTTTTTTGGGCAAACTGCATTTCCATCACTCACGTGAAGTAGCAGGGCAGCAGCAAGGAAAGAGAGCCCTTGACAGTAGCCCACCTCAGGGTCCTGAACAGCATATGCCTGCAGGAGAAGTCAGAAACCAACATATGCAGGCAGCACACAATGATTTGCTGCACACAACATGACCTGTTCAGCAGTGAATGAATTTATGGGATTACTTTAACACTAAGAATTTCAACGCAATCCAATAAATCCTGTGCAGTTCAATACATACTGCATCAATATATTGCATATATTATGCATTGAAATATAAACAGGTTATTTCATCATTCGAACAGGCTATGTGGACATTCAGCTTAAAGAAACATCATAAGACATAGCAAGCCCAAAGACCCTGCCACCAACAGTGATTTCATTATAGAACTGCCCTCAATTGAACTGTGGAACAATAACGTCAGTGACATCATCACATTAAACTGCTAAGCTGCTGCTAAGCAACAGTTGTGCTGCTACTTACTGCACGGCCCGGTGTGGTAACAGCATAACAGACCATGCGAGTGTTAAAACATTGCATGTCCTGCATCCATGTGACCACCTTTTGTGTCATGATGTCACAACTCCCCCCCCCCCCCCCCTGGAAACAAAACCGAAACTGGTTTGTAGAAAGCTATTACAGTAAATTATATATGATGCTCTGACACTTGCCAGCATATTTTTTTCTAAAATTTCAAGGCCCAGAACCTTCATTTAACAAGAACAAAAAAAAAAATATATATATATATATATATATATGTCATGTCAGTAGGATGATGTTGCAGACATTGCCTTCTTCCTAGAAGCATCAGCCTTTCTTTAGCTAGCGGTCGCAATGCATGCCTGACAATTGCAGCTGCTCCGTTAGCAAAGGAGCACGCTTCTGACCACACCCAGCCATCGTTGATAGCTGGATAGCCACCAGGAATGATATGCTGCCCTGGAGGGACCATTAATAATTAAACATGATCCACCAAACACACATATGGCGCTTTTTTAAAAGAAAGAGATCCAGACCGACCAAAATGGTTTAAAAATATACAACATAAATATATTTTTAAGCCATTTTGGTCGGTGTCTGGATCTCTTCCTGTTAAATATGCATCATCCTGACCAGACGGGC
Organism: Dermacentor silvarum; assembly: GCF_013339745.2. Classification (NCBI taxonomy): domain Eukaryota; kingdom Metazoa; phylum Arthropoda; class Arachnida; order Ixodida; family Ixodidae; genus Dermacentor; species Dermacentor silvarum. The sequence goes on from NC_051154.1 coordinate 161,499,366, forward strand.
TTCCGTCATACTCTCGACTTCATATGACGCATAATCAACATTGGCCCATGCCCACAAATTGCCAGGCAAAAGCCCCGGTAGCCTTCCAAAATGTATCCAGCAGTGTGTGGCAGGGAACAGCACTAGAAAATGAAGGCAGATTCTGGCACCATACTGTAGTTACGGGGTTGGCAGCTATCTAATAAAAAAGAAAGAAAAAGAAAAAGCAGGATACAACATTGTTGTGTCAGTACCACTTTAGCAGCAAACAGAGGCCCTAGTACATATTTTATTCTGATTTTAAAAACCACGTGGGCAGCTAATGTCGCAATGCAGGTTTGTTGGTACGTCATAATGGAATACTAGTGTAGCGCAAGCAAGGCAAGGACACAGAAGAGAACAAGAACACAGAGACACAACAGCCGACTTCAAACTCAGGCTAGAGAGCCAGCCTTCTGCTGAATGTGTGATCATGTTGCTTTAAACATCTTCACTTCCTTTCTTCACAGCGGCTTGTTGCGTTCGAAATGCACAAGAACTTGACACAAAGCAATAGGGAGGAAGTGGTTTGGCTACATAGGAAATGCCTGAGTGCACTTAAACCTACTACAGTAAAACCTCGTTAATTAAGATTTGACAGGACCGAAAAAGATGTCCGAGTTAACCGAATGTTGAATTATCGAGGGTATCAAGAAAACAATAACTAAATGCTTACTACATCAACACACTTTTACTTATTGAATGAATCAGCAAATCCTGTTTCTATTTTGCACAAAAGCAGTGTGGAAGCTGCACTGCAATTCTTGTCATCATGCGACTGATTAGCTTTCGCAGCGGCGAAGGCGTCGCGACTTCCTTCGCAGCATGGCCGTGGCGCACGTCTTCATCCGAGACAAGTTTTTCACTATCGCTCACACATCCCGATTATTTTTTCACCACTGAGGCGGTCATCAACAAATATCAGTCCATTGCGATGTAGCCGGCGCTCTTCATCCTCTACAGCTTCCGCTGTGCTTAAGACACAGCGTGAGTAGCCATTGCACCGAGTCAAAATGAAACTACTGTTTGCTGCAACTGCTGCGGACGAAACTATGGTCGCTATCGACGCATTAATGGACAGCGACCAAAAAATTTTGAAGGCACGTGGCCAACGAGTACACTGAGTCAAAACGAAACTACTGTTTGCCGCAACCGCTGCAAACGAAACTACGGTCGCTGTCGACGTGATCGTGGACGGCGACCAAGCAGTTCTGAAGGCATGCGGCCAACGTGCGCACTGAGTCGAAATGAAACTACTGTTTGCTGCAAGTGCTGTGGACAAAGCCGCAGTCACAATCAATGCGATCATAGATGGCGACTAAGCAGTTATGAAGGCACGTTGCCAACGCGGTGTTATACACGGTGGTAAATGCAAGAATAAAGGCTATAAAGCCACAAATAGGCATGAAGCATTCTGGCAATCCCGTCGTTCACAGACAAATTCCGCTGATTCCGCGTGAAGCACTTACGGTGCTTCACGCTCACCGAGCTCTGAGGGTTGTTTGAATTAACCGGTGTGCGGCCTAATATGTCCGAATTAACAAGGGTTTGATTCGAATAAGTAATGCATACGCCTGCTGGGACCATAAGACAAGTCTAAATTATCCAATTTTCCAAATTAAACAGGGTCGAAATAATTAGGCTTTACTGTATGCTTATTCCTGGGGAGTTTAGCCTTCTGTCTAAATGTCAACACATTCTACGCATGTTAGCAGTTTCTGACACCCCCAAATAACCTGCTTGACTTCTGATATAACAAACATCAATCTGAAATTCAAATGAAGACTGGCTCCAATGAAATAGGTTGTAATTACCGTATTTACTCGGTTGTAACGCGACTGCGATTGTAACACGAGGGGTGACTTTTCATTGTGTCCATCAAGAAAAAAATAAAACCGCGAAAGTAATGCGAGGGATGACTTTTTGTTGCGTCCAGCAAAAAAAAAAAATAAGAAGAAAACCACTAAAGTAACACGAGACCACCGGATGCATAAAAAAGTCACCCGAAAGACGAAGCATCAATTGCGACAGCAAATTAGTAGAGAGCTATACGGAGTAAGGATAGTAGTTTTATCGGCTGCATAAACTTGGACACATTCGCTTACTAACTGAATTAAGAAGCGTGGTGTCAGCGTGCACAAGCAAACATCAATAGATCACACTCGATGACCGCAGACCACTGTCAAAACGCTGGCGTCAGCAAGCGTGGCGACAGCAGCGAGCGAAGGTTCGTGCGGTCTATCGCTTCAACGGAAAACGAGGAGCGCCGAAAGCAAAGCCGTGTGGAGATCACTTTCAAGAAACAGTGCGCGCGACAGCACGCAACTACGCAAAGTACAGTACCAGTACGCAGAGTAGAAGCCGCACCCCCTCTCTCCCGCGCTGCCTTCCTTCCATTTGGTGCCGCAGCTAAACGTTGCCTCCACAGGATCAGTGGTTGTCTCCCCTCCCTCTCTCCCATTCCCCCACGGCCTTTTGCATGATGGAGACGTTGCGTTTGCTCTTAAGCCGTGCGTCCGCTCTCCGTGAAAGTGCACATCCCTAGCATGCTTTCACTCCCACATTTCACTTGTTGATTAGAATTAGGTGCATCATTGCACTTTTTAGACAACTTGAATTTCGGTATTCGATTGTAACGCGAGGATCGACTTCAGGTAGCAAAAATCTGCAAAAAAACTCGCATTACAAGCGAGTAAATATGGTATTTGTTGTTGCATGCAGGAAGAAATGAGGTTCCCTACAATTATTATTGAGTCAATAGCTATTGATTACAAATACACACACACAAAAAGACACACAAAAAAACCTACTAATTTGTACCTCATGAGACAGGCAAGAAATTAAATATCCAAGGAAAACCTACTAGAAAACAAGAAGAGATGAAATTGATCGTTACGAAATACAGCCCTTGATCAATTAACAGAAACATGAATGCATGGCAGATGTACGTGCCACAAAAAGGCAGCGGTAGTTGTTGGACCATATCCACCTTAGTCCTGGGCATGTATAGCAAGTTATGCGTACAGTATCTCAATCCCATGATGCAGAAGTAAGTCAACTAACCAATGCAGCTACCAGCATGGACGGCTTGCGAGTGCTGCATCCTTCAAGAAAGCATGCATGCCAGGATAAGCTAATGTGTGCAAGAGCCGCTACAAATGTCCTTCTACAAAAGCCAATTTTGTTTGCTGCAATTCTGTGTGAAATGCCCCGGATAGATTTTATATTGTGTTTTGTGATTTGGCAATGTCACGATTTTGCCAACGACAATATAGACACACGCTGGTATGTTTTCTGTGCTCTCATCGCCGAAACACCACGCATGGCACACGCAGTGCACATTCTAATCTCGAATTAACTAATGTGCATTAAACTGCTGTCAAATAAGTGAATGTCTAACTCAATACATCTCTATAAATATTTGACAGGGCCATTCCAAATGTACATAATTTTCCCAGTTTTACAATTAACAAGTGACGAATAAACAATGTTTCTTTGCATAAGACAACTGCTACGCACAGATGGACAAGAGACAACAAATAGCATATAAAACTAACGAATCATTGCCTTTGAAAGCCAATGGGTGAAGGTTAGTAGCCACCCATCAATAGAGCCAGATTCAACAAGTGACCTCTGCTCGCATGGAATCTACTTTATTGTGTGTACCTTGCAAATCTTGTAGAGAGCATCTTGACCAGCTGCATCGCGGAAGAATTCATGCGCAGGAAAAGTGCGATGCAGGTCGCGCTGAATGACACCTTCGCAAGGGCAGTCTCGTGCCAGCAGCAGCCGGTAGGCCTGAGCTGCCTGGGGATCCTGGGCGGCACCTGCCAGCAGCTGCCAGACCTCTCCTCGCAGCGCCTCTGGGATGCCTGTTGCCCGCACAAGAGGTCCCAAGGCCTTGGGAGGCCCTGCCTCCAGGCCTGCTTGTCGCCACCGACTGAGAACCTGGGCCCATCCCTCCAGCTCGCCGGCTGAGCAATCCTTGCTTACTTCACCTGTGCCACTCAATAGTGGCTCATCAACATCTGCACCACAGAGGAGACCAGTCAGATTATTACTTGCGTCTCAGTGATTCAGCAGTTAGACTACTGTCAACTGGTATAATGCGCATGCTTATGAAGGGGACCTGCACAACACTTTTCAATGAAGTTGCCCACTTGCCTTGCATATGAAGGCAAAGTGATTCATGAAATTCTATGTTACCAGCCATTTTACCAAGATGTCCCGGTGTATATGAGGGACCTTGGAAATATAAAGAATTGCAATAAAAGAGAATGCAAGCTTTTTGATGATGCTACAGGTTACTTGTCGTGCTTAATGGGGTATAATATTTGGCTGCAATGTTCATGACTGTAAAATGGTGTGATCAGACAGGTTTACCATGCTTAAAAAGTGATGCAGGGCTCCTTACTTAAAGACACAGATATAATATTTTCATGAATTCATACACTTTCAGAACTTGCAGCCCTGGAGAGACACGTGCATGCACACATGCTACCCATGAGGAATTCAGCAAGATAAAAGAGAGAAAGCATATTTATGTAAACTACCAACCAGAATCTATGTCTCCTGCTGCAGATTCAGGAGACGGCTCCTGGCCAGGACTGTGTTGGTCCAAGGCAAGGGACAAGGCTGCTTTGCGACGGATCTGGCTTCCACTACTTACACCGAGAACCTCCCAGCGGTGGCCTTGGCGAGCTTCCTCTGGATCCACCTGCCACGTAACAATTCACAATGAAAACAAATGTCTAAGCTACTATGCACTTTACTTCACTTCAGATATTAAAAGGGATAAACATGGCATTTCTGAACGTGCACTACCAGCTCAGGCACATGATTAAAAATTTGTGGTTTAATTGTTTCAGTGTCCACATGATCACACAAGTACCCTAATGAGCATAAAAGCGCACGTGCATGCATGTATGCAAGCCTAAAGCATGAAGCATATAATCAAGAATAAGCCTGATCATACTACAAGTAAGCAAGATTTTAGAGTGTCCCACCAAAATTGCATAGGGTAATGTGAAAAATATGTTAATTGCTGTTAAACGCACATAGCACCGACAAGCGCCGTGCACTCCATGCAGAACTCCACTGCAAATGTGTGCGCATTGCTGCTCTTCAGCTTTTCAGTTTTTGTGCGTAAAGTAAACACTTTCTTGTTTTGAATTTTCTTTTTTCAGTGTTATTTTTGTCTGCTCATGCAAAGACCATCTGTAAAGGTCGGTCCTTGGGCGTTAAGCTTTCAACGTTCACAAAATCAAAAGGATGAAAACATCCCGGTCGTATGCTTCAATTGTCAGATACACGCAGTTGCTTAGTGTACATGTTCTGCAAATATGTGCAAAACATGTAGACCAAGCAAGCTTTGAAAATAGCTTTGGTTATAGTGTGGTACCGCTTATAAATGTGAATAATCATGACTCTGGCAACTAGCGTTATAACTATAAGCAGTCTGTCCTGTACTTACAGTGGTATACACACCACTGGTCTTAATACACTCAAGACAATTCTGATATTATATCCAATTATACATTCCGTTCAAAATATTTGGGCTTGACTCTCACTAAGCTGTGCTCCCAGGCATGAATAGTTTAAATTACCATTTTAGTACCAGGATGTGTTGTTTGTATTATGGTATCTCGGTCCTAATTATGAAATGCTCAAAAATTTCAACATCACTTGCAACAGTTATGATCCCACTGGATGATGTTCAATAGCTCGTACAATAAATGAAAAAGGAAAAACTCCCTCAGTAAAATAAAACAGAAAGCAGGAAAGAGGATCAAGGTTTCTTACTTCTCTTAGTCGCAGAAAGAACTCTTCGTGGAATGGTTTCCGTCCAAAATACCAAAACTTCTCTGACTGGGGGTAGATCTTGGCTTTTGTCTCAAAGACAAAACGCACAGGCTCATGCACACCAGTCACCACCAAATCCACAGCCACCGTCAGGTACACCCTAGTGTCTATTATAAGCAGTAGAAAAAAGAAAAAGAAAAAAATGCAGGGGGGGGAGGGGGAGAGCAGGGGCTCAGGAGGATGCTCTATCAAAAGAACGACAGTGTGGGAACACTGTCCGCCTTACTTAAATTCAATGCCGTACACTGTAGCTACCTCGTGACGTCTCCGTGTTAAGCAGTTCAAAAGCTGGCTCCTGGGGATTCCACCTGCCTGTGATTTGGTAGGCGGTTGGTTCTGTACCCACGGTAGACTTCGCCATAGATACCTAGACAACCATCAGAAAACAAAATTTGAAAAAATAAGGGACGGGTGAAGAACCCGTAAAAAAAAAAAAAAAAAAAAAAAAAAAGATGTTTGCAAAAGGGAAGCCCGGAAAACAAAAGCTTTTTTTTTTGTTTCACTATACAGCACTGCAATGCTGTACAGTGAAACACATCCATAACAAGAAACCAATAAGAGAGAAAAAAGCAGTTTGCACGAAGAGCAGTATGTACCGTTAGACAAGCTTTTAGAACTGCTCTTAAGCATCCAAATGGCATTAGTGTTGTAGTCTCATCTTCATTTCAGTGCTAACTTTGGCCACAGCTAATGAACCCTTATTACTGAAAAGGGCAAATTATTCCTGTCCAAGTAAATGGGATCGCACTACAGTGAATAAGCACAAGTGCACCAATACTCACCATTCCAATAAGTTGCATATCACTGTGCTTCACATGTCGTCCAGGGCAAACTAGCATGCCAAAGCACCTGCCGTGAAATTTAAAAAAAAATTACAAAATTCACATTGAAATAAAGGCAGCTTTCATGATGTCTACGTGGACTGCTTAATTTGTCTTATTTAACAACTCTGTTTCAATATCTGTTCCAGATTTTCACTTTTCTATATAAATCTTACTTTGTTTCTCCCTTTCATTGCATAAAACTTATTTTTATCCTTCAGCCGCCTTTGTTCTCACATTAGCAAACATATACTTCCTGCCCTCGCAAACAATGACATCAGTACCAGTAATCAAGGGTGTTGCAGGTTGCATGCACAACCAGTGCATGTGAAGGGACAGGTGATGGACTAATGGGACTGAGGGCTGTTGACTAAAATACAACCAAGAAATATTAAGGGACAAACGTCCCTTAAAAAACATATCAACAGGGTTCTACTATATAATAGGTGGTACCATACCCCAATGATTGCAAATGTCATATTCTACCTAGAGAGTAATGCAAGGGTATGACACCGAAAAGGATAAGCTCACGACCTTGGAGCCTGTTTAAAAGTTTCATGAGCTATTAAGCCAACCTGTGGGCTGTCAGCATGCTGCCAAAAAGTAACTTGCATCTTGTTTCCACATATTCACTGCATCATGTGTAGTGTACATTCAAGGTGTCCTGCTCCTCTACCAAAAGGTGATGCTAACATGGCAGAAGCTGATAAGGTTGCAAACATGCTCAAGGGAGACGTGGATGACGCATTTAACCTGCTAGTATTTTAAGACCCTTTTACAGTCAATTAAATCATATTACTAAGTGGAAACACTCTGAAGAGGCTAAAAGCTGCCCACCACTTAGCCCATCTTCCAAACACCACAGCCACAATGACCTACAAGGACTTACATCTGCCAGTTCAGCCGTCAACTTCCGAAAGTGTGACAAGAATTGTCCACCACGATATTGAAGCCATGTCTCCAGCACACTTCACTCTAGTAGCCCCCAGCGATTCCAAACTGACCATACTGTTTATACAATCAGTCATCTGTTATGAACGGGCAACCTTGGGCCTTCAGTTCATCTGTTCTATTAACCGTGCCAACATCCATCCTTCAGTCGCCATGAATCTTTTATGATGCCACTCACTGGCGGATCCAGAGCGAGGGTCCTGCGGTGTCCCCCCCCCTCATTGGTAAGCAATACCAAAACAATATGATAGAGCAGGTGCTAACAGAAAGCAACGGCAATTGCATATTGGCAAAAAATAAATAAAATTTAAAAAGAAAGAGAGGGCTGCAGGCGTTTCACCTACACTGCTTCAAAGGTTTGTAACGTTGGGCTTCTTCGATTTTCGGAGTTCTGGCAGCCCGCTGGCAGCCAGACGTCAGCCAGCTAGTCCCGGTTCTGATAGGAAGTCACGTGGGCTGGGATCTCAAGAAAACCCGAAGTTGCCCGAAGTTTGCAAAATACAATACCCAGACAGCTGGCCGCGGGATAAACGTAAACAGGCTACCAGCATGGCAGCGGCCAGCGTGGGCGACGCATGCTCAGCGTAGTACCCATTTATGCGTTGCCAGCGACTCGACACAGGACACGCACTGGGCACCTCACTTTGCACAGCGCAACAAACGGCGTGCGACGCATCTGATGCCAAGACACGAAATCATACGTAAGTGATAGCAAATGCGATCGCTCGAGGATGCCTGATCGCAGTGATCACGTCGGCCACCGGCGACATTTGAAATCATTTGAGAAGACACGAAAAAGCAGGATATCGGACACACATAAAATTTTGTGCCGACATGCTTGAATTCAATTTCAGAATGTTTGTTTTGGCTGGCGCTGTGGCTGGCGCATGAAAATGCACGCCGCTTGTGACCAGCGAAAAGCTTCACACGAAAAATAGTATTGGTCGACCATGAGAATAATAATAAAGGTAATGTACGTGTGGCCATTACTCATCTCAACCAGTGCATTCATTTAACATCAACGGCCTATATATACAGTTAGAACACATCGGTTTCGAGCTACCACCCAAGCATACGACGGATAGACGGGGCGAACACGGGCTAGCTGCGACGCCTTCGACAACTGCAGAAAAAAAAAAAAAGATATCGCCGCATATACGCGGGCGATGTGACAAGGGATACCACCAGAGAAAGATAAACCAAAAAGGCACCACAATGTGTGGGAATAAGCGTCTACAACTTCGCGGACAACTTGCGCGGAACACGATGAGGATACCATGCAAGCAAGATCGAGAGCGCAGCACGCTGTTCAAGACCGGGAAGAAGCATTCACAGGACACACACACGCACAAAAGAAAGCGTCAAATTAATGTTTCACCACCGCACCGCGTCGCAAGGCGAAACGGTGCATTAGAACCCTAGTAAAATAACGCTAGAAGTAATGCAATCAGCGATCCATGCACCACACCGACGTCGGGAATCGCGCCGACGAGTACGCGAGCGCTCACCAGAGTCCAAAACTACGTCAGCCGGGTCGGCACGCGCTAGCATTCAACGCAAGCCAGTAGCGAGATAAAAGTCCTCAAGGGCCGCGTTGCTATCCGTCCAGTCCTCACAAAGATGACGGCGAGCGCTCATCGCCACTTTTTGTCGTCTGCTAGCCAGAGAACTTCCAGAGAGCAGCCAGACCAAAATCCTCCTGGCTGGTTCTGGCAGCCCGTGGGTAGCCAGAAGCGTCCAGCCAGAGTAAAACAAACGCGCGGCGGAAGTGCGTTACGCAGTGGGCGGAGCAACCCGAGAAAAACGAAGGCGCTCTTGGCTGGCTCTGGCAGCCTGTGGGTAGCCAAAAGTGGAAAATCGAAGAAGCCCATTATGTGGCCTCCATGGCCATGCATTCTTTCTTAAAGGGACCCTGAAACGATTTTGACGATCTTGTACAAACGTACTGAGTCGTTACAGTAGGTCCTTCTGATCATTAATTGACGCATCTAAGCGCTCCACGTAAAGCGTGTAATTTATTATAAGGTTTTAAAAATGCACATCGCTACTGATTACAGCACGCCAAGCGGCTGAGTTTTGTGCCGAGATGACGGGATTTGCCCAGAATACGTCACTGGGCCAGCTATCCAATAGGCTGCCCAGGGCGCGTCATTGATAATTTTTTCAACATTATGGTGAACAAATGTTGTTCGTAATAGTTTAGATGTTAGTTAATTTGTTTCTATAAAAAGAAAGTAACAGAAAGAGAATGCACAAGGACATGTATCACTACACAAAAAGCACTTCCAGCCCACAGCAAGTGTCGTCTGCTTGTATTACAACGTGCTCTGTGTTGATGAGAGCTGCGCGGTCAGTGTTGGTCTTGTTCTTTCTTTTCGCAAGCACCATGGTTCGCCCTTGCGTTGTGGGCTGCAAACGTAGCGATCGGCGACATGTCAAGCTGCAACATTGTGCCCCGCTGCAAGGCAGCAGACGAGCGGAGTGGCTGCAGCGCATCATACTGACGGTATCCAAACGGCGCCAGCATCTACGCGTTTACGGCCGTCAAGTTCACGTCGAAGGATTGCCACAATAGAATTTAGCTTGTCTGGTATTCAGGTGAACGCAAGCGTAAGTGTACTGGCCATTTTACCACGTTTTACGTGATGAACGGAGGGGCAAACGTGAACTGCTTGCACGGTGCAGTTACCTGGCGGCACAAAGCTCAACCAAACACACACAACTAATATAGCAGTAACCAAGTTTTTTCTACTTTGCTGCTGGCTCAAATTTTTGGCAGGAGCGTAATCTTGAACACATTGTCTTTTTATATGTTTCAAATGTTTTACACTTGGTTACAGGAATATTAGATCTGTATTTGGTTGTTTAAGCCCTGCACCACCAGATGGCTGGACCGTGCATGCCGATCAGGCCACTCACGTACGTCTACGAAGCTCCTTCATCATAGCGGTATGGAGGGGCTTTAGTTTACGCCTCTGGCTATCCGTCAAAACACCCAGCCCGCCTGTGGTTACCGGAATACCGAACACGCTCGGCGCTGCAACAGAACGCTCGCAATGCACGCTGCTTGATCGCTCTCGCTGGGGATCGACGGCCGGGCGACTAGCGGAGAGGTTGGAGAGCCTTCGAGCGCTGGCTCCAAGACAACCGGGAGTAGACAACAACGTACGTCACAACATGACGTAGAGCTAGCGGAAGCAGCACTTAGCCCCTATCACTTGGCGAACGAGTTGAGGAGGAAATGCATGGCCAGGGAGGAGGGCAACTTGTAATCGTCCGTAGCTCTCTTAGTATGAGATGCGAATGTTTTACTGTAGCTGTATCCTACATGTCTACAAAATTTGTCCGAACCGTTTCAGGGACCCTTTAATGCCCCCACAGCAGCATTGCATATCACTCTTAAAGGCCAACTGCAACGAAATTTCACGTGCACTGGCACTAAACGCACACCATATACAGTACTATCAATGTAATCATGGCATAACCACAGGGCTGTTAATTGTCTCATTTTCTTATTAGCAGCCTTCACATAGTGCCTAAGTCTTGCACTTGACGTGCACTTGGCGGTGAGCGGTAGTGATGCGGATATGGTGAAAGTCCCAGAACAGTACACGACTGCTGAACTCTCAGTTGCACCTAGGCGCCCGAAAGCATCACTCGGTTAACGTTTGCAAGTTGATGGGTGTCTCTCCTGGTGTGGTTTCTCGTTGCGCAGGTGATTTGATCTTTTGCAAGAATGCCGAAGCGTTGAGCGGCCGTTAGGTGATCGAACATGTACTCGAACACGAGACATGGCTGTGCAGTACACAACACTGCGCAGAGGAAGGCAGAACTCCATCTATCCTGTCCCAGCTTTCAGGGTACAAGTGTGCACTGCGCTGCAGCAGGCAAGTGCAACGCAGACCAGCCAATGCACAAAAAGCATGTAAACTGCACTTGACGAAGCTGCACAGGCTACATTTTGCGAGCACAGTAACTTACCCATGCAAGATCTGCTTACCAGAGACTTTCTTGGAATGACTATAAGTACTATGAGCCAAAATGGCGCACGAAAAGCAAAGGTAAGTTGTATTCAGGGGCGATGTTCTCAAGCGATCATTTTTAGTGGTGCATCATGTTCTGAGACATTACACGCATCTCTACATTGGACGCATGGAAGTAGACGAACGAAAGTCTTTCTGACACAGCGCAAGAAACGCAGTCAGCAGGAACCACTTGCTGCATTTGCAATGAAGGAGAAAGCGACTTGACGGCCATGGCATAGATGCGACAGCAACCTAAGCTAGAATGCGATGGCACCAAAGTGAAACGGGCGAAACTTTACCACGGCTATACAGTGCAGTTTAATGATACCCCATATAAAGTTATATCGGTTATAATGATAAGTCGACTTAACAGTATCAACTTATGCATTAGGGCTATGAGACAAAAAACATATATAACAATCAGTTATTCACCGCGTATCGGATATAACGATCGAAATTTTGCTTCTGGGTGGCGTTTTTCATGCAGAATAATCATGCAATTTGCGTTCCTGAGGTGCCTTTAACCGATACGGGGCGAAAAGTTTGCCTATGCGAGTTCGTATCTGCCGCCATTACAGTGCGGCGCATCCCGCTCGCACGCCGATTGCGAAAGCCATGGAGAGCATTGCAAGTCGGCGCAGCATGCCCAAGATGGTGCCAGCTGCTTCGCATCGCCGGCGGTCGTGCGAGCGTCCGTAGAAGAGGAGGGGTGCGCTTGTGTGCGATTGTGTGCACAAAAAGATTTCACTATGAGGAGGGGAGCGGAAAAAATAACTGTCAGCCCTTCCACTGGGGTGGAGATGGAAGACCAGCGAAGCTGTACTATGGTGGGAATTATGTATTTCCAATTATGACTATTAAGATGTGATGGTGTAAGTGGTTATTTGAAATATGTATATATGATTCGGTGGTTTTCATTTATTTAGTGACCACAGGGACCATGGCCTTATGGTCGTTACGGTACACCGCCATAGGGTGTATTGCAAAGGTTGGCACGTTCATAAACACGTGACCAACGCCGCGCGCGTTCGCACCAAACGCGCACAGCGTTGCTCTCGCGTTTGCTCTCCACCGTGCGTTCGCTCCCCGTGAAAGCGTGCGTCCCTTGCCCTCGCGCACTTTCACTCGCACATACAGCATACGGCCAACGAGTTTTTTTTTTCTATTGCCGGACATGACCATTGAAGAGTGAGCCCTTAACAGCTTCGCTGTAAAAAAATACCATAAGCTGTCTCTCTCTCAGCAAGTGAGGAAATGCGATGCGGAAGCGCAGCAGGAAGTGCGCCGACAAAACGCAAAGCTGCGTCTCTCGAGACGAAACTGCAAATTTTGTGAGACTCGAAGAAGTACGAGCTCGCACAGTCGATGATATCATCGATTATGAAAACAGGGAGCCGGGAGTGCCACGATCATGAAGGCTAGAAGCAGTGGCCATGCCGATTAATGGAAAAGGCGGGCTTTGTGCGCCAGGACGAAACCAATACGGTGGAAGCTGCTGAGATTACTGAACTCTGGGAGCACGTCGCTACCGATGATGAAATAGGCGGTGCTTCGATGAGGGAGTTTCTGAGTGCAGACAGTGCTGCTTCGTTCTGCGAACAGATCTCAGACGGGGCGATCGTTGTCGCAACAGACGGCGGCGTTGTGCGATGGGGGCGGCGACAGCAGCAGCAGTGACGACGAGATTGACAATGACCCGTCTCTGACACCGACCCTGATGTTCAACCAAAGTGCAATGTCGTCAATCGAGTCACTCATTGATTCAATGCACGCTAAATTATAGCTGCCAGTTTTCGCGCAGCAGCTGGACGCGATGCACACAGCGTTGTGAATCCGAAACTTCTGCGAAAGCAAGTGCAGATTTCTATTTCAGCGCGCCGAACGATTGAGGTGCTATTTAGAGGTATAAATACATGTTTTATTCTTCACAGCCTACTTTTTACAACGTCAATATCTTAATACCTTATCGCAAGTGGCAAATTTGGTTTTTGGACTACAAAGGTATATTTGGCAGTTTTTTTTTTCTTTCCGTTTTTTTCCCCGTTTTTTTTATGGCAGTCCAGATATAGTGATGATCGGTTATAACGAGATTTTTCATATTTCTTGATATCGTTTTAAGTGGACTGCACTGTACCACGGCCAGAGTATGGCCATGACTTTATGCGTAATTTGCACCGAGCCTCAGCTACTTCTCATTCTTTACAACAGATGGTGGTAGTTTCCTGCTCGGTAGACTCGGTCAAAGGTATTTATAGCTTCAGCTACTTCTCATTCTTTACTACAGATGGTGGTAGTTTCCTGCCTGGTCGACTTGGTCTGAGGTAATTAGGGTTAAAAGTATGGATATAGTCTGGCATTTCCACCGTGCCAGGCAGCTACCAATGAAGTCGGATATGTGATGCTGGCAACGCTAATATCACTAAAATTTTGCCCTCTGTATAGTTCAGCCATTAAATACAGCCTGCAGCAGCGAATGCTTTGTTCTTTGTCCAAGAGGCAAACTCGGCACGCTTGCTTCCATGAACCCGAACTGTAGGCAAGCATGCTGCTGGTCAGCCAAATTAGCGCACTTTGCACTCTGCTCCAGCGGCTCCAGGCATGAGATGGGACATATTCTGTTATCGTGCCAGCCACGCTAGACTGTAGAGCGTCCAATTTTTGTCGACGTGGCATAACTGTGCTGTGCGTGGATCACGTCCGCGTTACGCCGTACTATATCTGCGCCTTTGGCTTGGTCACCCCATTGTGGTCTTCATCTCCGAGCGGAGATGGAATGCATCGAGGCTCTGCTCATTCAACATAGACAACCAGATGCAGACAACTGGTTTGACTCGGAGAAGAATGCTTCACATTAAAAGAACATCGCGGGTACGCAACGGCGTTGCACAGTGCACGAAGCAGCTAGCACAGTAGACTAACTCTGTGGCTAGCAGACGTACGGGATCTGTTCACTCATACATGGGAACGGTAGAAGCAAGGGAACCAGATGACACGGGTGCTGGTTCTCAACAATTAAGTCATACGTCACTTCTGGTGAGTGGTAATGACGGCATTTTTTTTTTTTTTCAGTTTTGGTATGAGAAACATAGTTGTTTGAGAGCATTTTCTGATGCATCCACTGGCATTTCTAATGTAAAATTTTCCACAGAGACTACTGTATGTCTAAACTATTTGAAACTGGGCTTTGTAGGCACTTGAAAATTTAATTACAGTTGGCCTTTAAAGATTGCAAGTGTTCACGGAAAATTGAAAATCTTTCTTGACATGAACAAAAATTTTGCTGCACAAAACTTGATCCAAGGGCAGTGGCGTAGCCAGGGGGGGGGTGGCTGACCGGGCTTCGGCCCCACTGAATTTTTTCCGGCCAGTGCCCTGGGCCGGTATTTTGTAGAGATGCCTTTCCGGTAATAATGCCTTTTTGCGCTTATCATGCTTTGTCAGTGGTCAGAGCGATGATCCGCTCGCGTTATCAACGCGATCAGCCGGCCGTGAGCGGTGGATGATACATATAGTAAATACAGTAAAAGCTCGATGATACGATCACGGCTAATACGAATTTCCGGATGATACGAACTTTTCTGTGGTCCCGGCCGAGCCCCATTACTGTGCAACGTGCTAGAGAACGGTTGTTACGAATCGATTTTCAGCCTGCGTCGGTTGATACGAATAAACGCCGCCCCACCGACGGCCGCGAAAGAGAACAGCGCGCAGTCACGCGCTTTCTCTCCTTCTCTTTTGGTGCGGAGGCGCGGCGCCGGACAGCGCGGACTCCGCGACTGGGCGCGAAGAGTTTGAAGCGGTGGCGCTTCAAGAAATAAATGCTTTTTACGTACATGTGCCTGAGTGAGTTCACCTCTGACTCTTTAATTTAGCTACAGTCGAATCTCGTTAATTCGAACACGCTTATTTCGAACATACCGCGTACCGACAATGCTCTTAGCAGCGTGCCAAATAACGCGGCGGCGCCTCCGACCGGCATTGCTCCGACACAGCCATAGAGCAAAAGCTCAGGAGAGACCCCTCAATGCCGCGCGCGAAGGAACGGGGGAAAAAAAAAAAAAAAGAACCCGCGGCGGAAATTTCCCCCTCTCTCAAATTGCAAGGTCGCCGTTTCTGCATCGCCCCGGAACAAGCGTGTACGTGCCGACTAGAGTGTTCTAGACAACCGTATTCTAGCATACACTAGTGCCGATGTCTCAGCCAAGCGAATAAAATGGCAGTGAACCCTTCTCCTCTATTTTCTAGTCACATGTTGACCTTGCACGCTGCGGCAGCAGCGCAGAGGGAAGCAGCGACGGAGGCACAGTCGGGCCAACGAAACTGCCACGCCCGCAAACGCTCGCTTCCCGATAACGGCAGAAAACGAAACTTCAGGGGGCGGCTAAAATAAGCTGGCGCCAGCACGGCGGCGGGCGTGCACGGAGATGTGTGCACTAGAGTGTACTAGAATATGGCATTGTCTAGTACACTCTAGTGCGCACGGAGTCGGAGGTGAGAGAGCTACGAGGGAGTTGAGAGGGAGGGCGAGAAGAGCCACTGAAGCGGCGGAGTTGACGCGTCCGCTTCCCTGCCGCCCTCCTCCCTCACGTTCGACGGTCTCCGCGCGCACCCGTGTGCAGGCGCCGCCCATTCGCTCCCTGAAGCTTCGTTTTCTGTCGTTATCGGGAAGCGACCGTTAGCCGGCGTGGGCAGTTTCGTGGCCCGCGCTTGCTATGCGCTTGCGCGCCGCGATATTTCACGACTCGCACCGTTAGTGCATTGTGCTATGGTGCACGAATACTTCAAAAATACGTCCTTTTAATTCGAACAAATTTTCGGGCCCCTTCGAGTTCGAATTATCGAGATTCGACAGTTTTAATTGTGTTTCGATGATACGAATTTCGGCTAATACGAATATTTTTCGTGACCCCGTGAGATTCGTATCATCGAGCTTTTACTGTAGTATAGAATAAGTCATAAGGCATCGCTACAAAATTGGGGGCCCTGCTCCCTTTTATGCCTATTTACACTACGTTGAATTTACACTACGTGGAATTGACTGTTGTCCAGTTTACAACTACACCTGGCATTATATAACCATAATAATCAACGCCAAAATCATAAGAGACCTGAAAGGTCTTTGGAAACCACCAAGTAGGCGTATGCAACCTTAGCCCCCCCCCCCCTCGGAAAATATGCCTGGCTACATACACGCCTGCAAAGGGGTGTACAGTGATAAGCAATTACATGGCATGTGCATTGCTTTTATGAAGTATTACTGGACCTCATAGCGCTTCTTCAATAAAGGGGCCCTGCAACATTTTTTTAACATAGTAAGAAAACAATGCCGATCTGTCGAAGAGGCTGCTGTGAACATGTGAGTCAAATATTACTGTACTGCATGCAGCGGAGAATTTACAATTTTGTTTCAAAAACAACGAAACATTGCTTGCTCTTGCTTCCACAATGCCCTAATGCAGCGTCATCAAAGCCTACAAATGCTACTGGCTGATTTCATGATCGCGAGTGCATTCTCAGTAATAGATTATTGCTAATTCTTAGTTAAATAAATGAAACATATATATGTCAGCAATCTCAAAAAGAAAAAAAAAATCATTTCATCCTTGCACTGCGCGTAGCTGCATCAGCAGCGCATGGCCTGTAAGATAGCAACGGCTTGCTGCATGGCGTAGTCTACCGCGGCCACCATGGGCTGCTGCGACGAGCCCTTTCGCCGCCGTGACACTCAACTTTTGGCCGGGGTTTTGTGTTCTTGGCTAGACGACGTCCCTTAATACCGTATAGACTCGTGTAAGGGCCGCACCCCCAACTTGGCAGCGGCAGCCCAAAATTTTGGAAAAATAATTTCCAACGAAGAAGCAATCGCGTTCGATACTCCAATGCTGTGCGTGTGCATCGGCAAATTTTCGCATGCTGCGTACTTCCCTGTGTCGCTACTAGATGGCTAGAGCCAGGGTGTGCACAAGATCCGGGTGTGCACAAGTCACCGCCTACGCCGGCACCATTTTGATCAAAAGGTTTGGTCCCGTGCAAGGGCCGCACCTCGTCAAAATTGTGAAAAAAAAGTGCGGCCCTTCCACAGGTCTATATGGTAGTGAGGCTATTCTGTGATTAGTTAGAAAAGTGTTTCAGGGCCCCTTTAAAAAACTTGTCAACATTCCCTTATTCCACTGTTCTCATGCCCAAATCTGTCACTACAGAATCATATATTCCAGTCACGAAAAATCTATGTACCCTCCGCCTGCCCGGACCACTGCGCACCTACATTCTTTCTTTGTGAAGACTGCCCGGGACTAGAATGATCTTCCGGCCGACGCCACGCATCACTCCAATCCACATCATTTCAAGGCTGCAATTGAGTCCACATTTCACTGAAGTGATCACCCATTCCTCATGCAATACCCCACACCGGCGCCTTTAAGGTAATAATAAATAAATATATAAATATTTTCTTTTGCATAGTCTTATTGCCAGTTCTCATATACAGCGTCCCTTTAGCACCACTAAATGACAACACCAACAGCATCGAAGTCATACCGATAGACTACTCTGTAAGACTTCCATTGCCTCTCACCAATGATGTAAACAGCCACCTGTAGCAGCGCACACAAGTGCTTAAAGTGCTTCAAGATGACAAACCTTTCAATGCCAAGCTCTGGGGTGACAGCTGTCTGTTGAATTGTCACTTGCACAATTTTCTCTGTGTTGCAGCGAAACTTGAAGCAGTCTTTATCTCGAGCACATGCTGAGAAGTTGCCCTAGTGAGGACATAAAAAAAATACAGAAAATAAATAAGAGGGGGCCTAGCATATAAAGCCCAGACCCCACAAACGTTTGTAGACATGCGCAAGCTCGCGTCCATGCTTTTGCACATGCGCAGACTAGATGAGGCATGGCCCACACACATCGAAATGCGATCCCGGTGAACAGCTCCTGTTATTGCATGCTCAGGCTACCTCGCCATGCCTCACGTCGGCGCGCCTAGCTACGCAGCGACGGCATGGTACAATTAACTCTCAGTGAGGCAGATTTATGTCATGCTAGAAAGTGCTTCTTTCCATTTTGAGCTGATCTAATAGCTATAAAAATATAACAATTACATTTATAGATATTGAAGCATTTTGAAACACTGTCAATAACAAAGTATGAAACATGTCTGCCAAATGGCTATGTGTGAGTGCGCGCTGGCAGGCATCTCTGGTGGATGCAAACCAACAATTCTCGCGAGGTGTGGCAGGTGCAAGGCCCGTAGACGTGAGCTTGCACATGTCTGCAAGCGTATGTGTGGTCTGGGCTTTACACTCTCGAAACAGTTTCCACCCTTTGGGGTGTACCTTTGTTGCACAACGAAAATTGTCATCTATCTTGCAAGCCTTTTCTTTCTTCAACCCTGCATGGTCGGCACTTACAGGTCACAAACAGCGAATGTGTTATCAATGTGACATAGCATCCTTTAGAAGAAAGTAGCGAGCGCAGAGTTTTCAAGGAAGGAAACAAGCACGACAGATGAAAATTATTGTTGTGGGACAAAGATACATCACAAAGAGCGTAAAATGTTTTTTGAGTGTAGACAGAAGCCCACTTTCAAGTATTCATTCTTCACTTGCTATTCCCACGCATTTTGTGATACAGTAAAACCTCGTTAATTCGGATTTCACGGGACCGAAAAAAATGTCCGAATTAACCGAATGTCGCATTATCAAGGGTATCAAGAAAACAAACAGATCCTTACTAAGTGAACACACTTTTATTTACTGAATGAATAAGAAATCCTGTTTCTATTTTGCGCAAAAGCAAAGTGGAAGCTGCAATTCTCATCTCGTCACTTACTGGCTTTTGTAGCGGTGAAGGCCTAGCGACTTCCTTCGCAGCCCAGCCGCGGCGCGCGCCTTCATTTGAGACACGCTTTTCACTACAGCCCGTACATCCCGATTATTTTTTCGCCAGTGAGCTGGTCGCCAATAGATTGCCCGTCCACCACGATGTAGCCGGTGCTCTTCATGCTCGACAGCTTTGCACCGAGTCAAAACGAAACTACCATTTGCCGCAACAACTGCGGACAATACCGCGGCCACTATCGTCGCGATCATGAATGGCGACTACACAGTTTTGAAGGCACGCACCGAGTCAAAACGGAACTACCCTTTGCCACAACAACTGAGGACGATACCACGGCCGCTATCGACGCGATCATGAAAGGCAACTACGCAGTTGAGAAGGCACGCAGCCGACACGTGCACCGAGTCAAAACTAAACTAGTGTTTGCCGCAACCACTGCAGACGAAACTGTGACCGCTGTCGATGCGATCATGGACGGCGATCTTGCAGTTCTGAAGACACGTGGCTGACGCGCGCACCGATTCAAAACGAAACTACTGTATGCCGCAATCGCTGTGGACGAAACCGTGGTGGCTATCGATGCGCTCGTGGATGCCGCCTACGCAGTTATGGAGGCACGCGGCCAACGCGGTGTTTTGCGCCGTCAACGGAAGAATAAAATAAAGGCTTTAAAGGCACAAATAGGCACGAAGCATTCTGGCATTGCTGTCATTCACGTACGATTTCCACAGATGACTATGGCGATGCGGACTCTGCCGCTTCGTTTCGGTGGACGCTAACGCCGTTTTTGCGTCGCGGATTTGCAGCGCTCCGCGTTCGCCGAGCTCCGACAGTTGTCCGAATAAACCGATCTGCGGCCAAATACATCCAAATTAATGAGAGTTTGAATGCACTAAATAATGCATGCGCCATCCGGGACCAGAGGACGAGTCCGAATTACCCGATTTTCCCAATTAACGGGGGTCGAATTAATGAGGTTTTACTGTAGTATAAGTATGACCAAACAGAATTATACTAGGGTGACCAGTATCACTTATAAATTTGAGGTGTATTCGGGCTTGGTGATTTAATCAACTTGCCTGCAAAACTCTGCAGTCAGTTGTCACAGTCCTTTGGCATTCATTTACTTATTTATTTATTTATACTGCAATCCTGGTATCGGGATTATAGCAGGGTGGTGAAAAAGAACTAGGCAGTTTCACAAAACAGGCAAAACATAAAGAAAATAAATAAGGGTGCAGGTTGAAGCTCTGCAGCCAGCATCAGGAATACAACATTTGAACAAGATGTCAAACAGTAAAAACAAAATTATCAATGGAACAGTAAAGTGATGAAATGCAGTAACACACACTAGGTAATATGTTGTGTGAACGTCAGTGACGGTTGCAACACTTCATTGTTAGTGAGGTTATTCCAATAACAGGCTGTAGACATTCATGCAGTTCTCGTATAAAAATGGCACTGTATATTCTCACGTAAGGGCCACGCCCTTAAACATGGGCCTTAATATTTCAGAAAAACAGTTTTTTCCCCCTTTTTCTCACACGCGCACCTCAACAGATGCACCTGTGCAGCGGCATCTTCACACGGTACCGACACAGTAACAGATGCATATCGGTCTCCTCTTCGGTTGTAATTGCACTTAATAATCTTCTGGCGGGAAGCTTGTCGACTTTAACCATTGGCGTTGTCATGAAATTCACTTCCCGCTGCTCTGCAATTTGTGCCGACACACTTTCCGGCCTCACCGTCTTTCACAGACCACACCCCACCGTGTGTGCGCAACATGCACGTGAGGCTTGCTGTGTTTCGTGAGAGTACTGTCGCTGCATTTACTCGATAGTAACGCAAGTTTTTCTCATAATTTTTGTTGCTTGAACTCGACCCTCGCATTACATTTGAATAACCACAAAATTCACAATTTTAAAGCAAACATCCTAAATCTCGCAGCTTTTAGCTTTACGTTGGCAGCCTGTACCTTTACGTCTCAATCCAATCCATAGAAAATGCCAGTGTACACCTGTTTGTGCAACGTGTGCACACGACTTAGGGTATAGCCCAAGCGTTCCGTGCTTCGTATGTACTGTAAATAGTTGTGCAGTGAGCTTTTGTCGCTCCCTCACCAGCTAAAACATACATGGGTGCTACCAACTGTAACGCTCTGTTTCTGCTTTGTATGAATACACTGGTTGTTTTTTCATTGCACAACCTTACGTTCGGTGCAACGTCCGAGCACCGAGGGGATGGCTCCATCTTGTAACAGCACGGTTGCGGTGAACCTGATTCCAGCTGATCCAGCTCCATGGTTACGTGCCAGTGACAATGGATGCAGTAGCAAACAAAGCTAAAATGAAGGTTTCCCAAGGTCGTAACAGACGGTGTCAAGCACATTTGTTTTGCAAAGCAGATACAAATTTATTTAAATTTTACTCGTTTATGAGGCCCACCCAAGCAATCCTAACTCAAATTTATAAAAAAAAGTGCTGACCTCGCATGAGAATATATGGTAATTTGGTGTACGATCTGCCGTTCATTGCATGCACAGTCAAAGACCCAGATTGCTTGAAATGGAGCATTCATTTAAATCTGAAACTATTGTTGGAGACAATAAGAGCGATCTCAAAGGCTATTGTTGTCGGTGCTTAGTTTGATATTGCAATACAAAGATTACAACTGGTTTTTGACTGCCTTCCCTCAAATTTTTAACATATTCAGGCATCACCCCCAATGTGCACATGGCAAGATAATATAGAAAGTGTATGTTGACTCAAGTTAACTTCTAAAGGTTGTGTTAAGTGCAGTTGAACCTACTTTATAACGATGCCGGTTTTAACAATATATCGGATATAACCATGAGCAGCTGACACACCGTCAAATTTTGTATGTGTTCTATGGGGAATAAACAGCTTACTACAATGCTCCCAAGCAGCGTTATCGGTTCTAACAATTTAATCTGCCTACTGGGTGTAAGCTCCGAAAGAAAAAAAAACAAGCGGAATCCTTGAGGAAACAGCAAAAAAAAAATAAAAAAACACACACACACGCACGCACGCGAGCCCCCACACACCTTTGCTGTCTTTCCTGTCTTCCTTTCACCCCTTAGACATCAATGCAGTTGACAAATGTGTTGGAGGTGTGAAAAAGACGAGAGAGGGCTGCAAGAGGCCCGCGATGCATAGGGCGATGCGATGAAGGTGTGCCGTGCGGCATGTGCGACACAAAGGCGGGAGTGGCAAAGGCGTGGGGCATGCAGGTGGGTGTGGCAAGATTGCGTTTTTTTTTTTTTTTTTCCGGGATTTTGCGTTTTTCTTTTCAGCACAGACACCCAGTCGCCAGATTTAATTGTTATAGCCAGTAATGTGGCATGGGAACATTTTAGGCGGTTTATTTTGCCACAGAACAAACAAAAGTTCACGGTGTGGCAGCTGCTCATTGTTACATATGAGTATTGTTAAAAGCGATAATGCTATAAGTGGGTTCCCCCCCCCCCCCACTGTACTTCTTTCTATCTAATTAAAATGTCTGGATGTTTGTCACCTCTGCGTTTTTTTTTTTTTTGTGCAACCTGGTCAAAACTATTATCGGCTATAGCAACGGGATTATTTTGGCACTTGAATATTGTTATAAGTGGGTTCAACTGTAACAAGTTAGCTTTGCCAGATGCCAACATTTTTCTCTGATACACTTACCCGAGTGTCCTCCTCACGCACATCCAGGGTGGCCTCAAAGGTATGCACTTGCTCATTGTTGGGGACCCCAGTGCTGACAGAGCTGAGTGGGGGTGAGCCTCCCACACTGCCTGGAGGATGCCGCGGCATTCTCCGAAATGCTGCAGCAAAGCTCTGTAACACCCTGCAGGCAATGCAAGCACAGCAGCCTCTATCAAGCATCCCTCATTGGTGGTGCATTAAAATTGAATGCATTTAGCAACATACTCCACCCAGCGAACTTATAATACAGTTGACTTTTGTTAATTCGAATCTGACGAAACCGACAATATCGATCAAATTAACTGGCAAATCAAGTTAAACAAGTTGCAGAAAAAAACAGCAAAACACACTGCTGAATCATTAGGCAGTATTCGCCCGATTTTAATGCGAATTTTGCATGGTGGAAAATCCAGCGTGAAGCACTGCTGCATATTCTTCACCGCACACTCTATGCAAGCAAGAGCGGGCGAATGCCGCCGACTCCGGCGACGACGCCCACGAGGAGCCACGAGGAGCCACGAGGCGACCAACAGAAACCAATGGCTGTCTTAAGATCTCACTGGCGCGCGCCCTCCGCCGCGCACGACTACTTCTGGTGGCGGTGCTTGCTGGGCGGTGAATATCTGAATAAGAGATCGGTAGAGAACAGCCAGCTTTTGGATGTCAGGCGATGGGCGGCCATCGCCGAGCAGTGGACGCTGAAAATTTGTCGCTTTTTTGCGCCATGGAGGTTGACCTTTATTTGGTAAAGCATACAAACAATGCGAAGGCGGTTTTGGTTTTGTGTCTGATTGAACCGCGAAGGCTATTTTCAGCCCAATTTAGACTGAAAATTATGCATGTTAGATTCGGTTAAATACCATAATCAGACATTGTGAGCTAGTTATTGCTAGAAAATCTTCCTAGGGTAGGCCGAAAACGGGTGTTTTCGATGGGGGATTTTATTGACATGTATTCAACACATTCACTGTCCCCTAAGCTCCACCTAGACATGCTGCCACTAAGGAGGTCACTATTGGGGTCAGCATAGGGGTCAGGCCCATGCGTGCTACCTGGTCAAGTTCAAATTATCTGGTGAACGCCAATTTTAGGATTAAAATAACGAAACTTTGGGGCCCATAAAGATGCATGGGCACCGGCTGGGTCCTTTTGTCGAAATCAAGTTAAATGAAAAATTTAATTAACCAGAGTCAAATTAACAGAAGTCGACTGTATCACCATTTCTGCAATAATGTAAGCATTTCTTAGAAATTTTTTAAGAAAGAGAGCTCAAACACCACGTGTATTGAATATCAACTACAATATTTTTGGCACACCATTGCCCCGTCTATTCCATGACACATGGTACTTATCCTGAAGCCATAATTGAAATGTACAGCTGCAGCGGAAAAAGATTAGCCCAAGTGACCGATCACCTGAGCAGATAAATTGCGGTATGCGACGCTGTTGTTCCCTAGCACACCTAAAACGAGAGTCCCAGGTACTCAATCTTTGAAACATGCATCATCTGACACTTTAAGATACCAGTGTGCACGGGAACAAGAGCGCCACGTACCGCAATTTTCCTGCTCTGGTCTTCGGTCACTTGTGCTAATCTTTTTTCGCTGCAGCTGTACTCCACATATTTCATATCATTGCCTCTACAGTCAACGACCGATTTTTCGGACGTGCTCAATAATTCGAATGCCTTTGCGGCACCGCCACGCATTCCACAGAGCCAATGTATAAGGACGTCTGAAATTTCGGACGCTGCAACCCTTCGCCGTCCGATTTTCCGGATGAACTTTTTGCTGTGACTGCAAGTCCGAAACGGCATTAATCAAAGCCACAACCGCCACCATTTTAATTATCTTGCAGCATCAAGCCAGCGCTCTCTCACACTGATGCACTGGCAGTTGTAGCCACCGTGGCAATGCTAGGCCGAGCTGCCTACTTCAAGGTTCGCTACCAAGCTTCCTGTTATTTGCTGCTGTGTTCTTCATTGAAAGAACTCGCCGCTGTCAACAATGGTGCTGCCTCTGCCTTTGTCATCCTCGTGAATGGCGTTGAAGTGCGGAAAGTACAGCAACGGTAAAGCGTTGCATAATGCCGGTTTCCAAAAGTCAGCTTCGCCGCAGTATGGCAGTGTTGACAGTGGTGGCAGTGGTGACGTTTACACCACTGCCCCTCAAGTAAACACCCAGTCCAGCTGCGTTTACCAGAATACCGGACAAGCTAAAACTCTCTAATTATACATGTATGCACCCACTGTCTCCTGTCGTAGTACAATCACTGATATGCCTAATAAGTATACTGGCAGGCCTTCAGAGCTATTTCAGATGTGCCTGCAGCGATTTGAGCCCTTGAGGGCAGTAAAAAGCATTCATTCATTTTTTTTTTACTACCTGATTTTTTGGACGTTATCGTGGCATCTAGGGAGTCAGAAAAATTGGACGTTGACAGTATAAGTGACAGCCATGCAGAATGAAGTCCAATGCTGATTTTGCATGATCATCAGCACAGCGTGAATTAGATGCACTGATGCTGTGTCCGAAATATGCTGGGAATGTGCTCAATTAGTTCTCCATTTAGACATGAAAGTACCACCGAAACCATTCTGCCAATATCTAGGGTGTCGAGACAAAATGAAAGCCTAATTTTTGTGCAGTGTACAACTCCTGTCATCAATCTATTGCAGCTACTCCTGCGGACAACTTTTGCAAAATAAACATAGGCACATGCACAAAAGTATACACAAGTAAGCGCAAGTATTAGTATTATGAAATGCAGTAAGCCCTAAACTCAGTTTTAAAACCAGGAAGAAGTTTTGAGGTAGCTGGAGCTCCAAGACAAACAATATTTCAGTGTACCGGCCACACAGCACAAGAACTTTAAATAATATGCGATCGTGAAATTGCTGTTTTGGACATCAAAATGCTCGACATGTGATGATGTGAAGCCTGCCTATATATTTAAGCAGCTTTTTGGCACAACTTCGCGCAGAACCCTTTTGCTGTGCCAGAGACCACATTGCACACATACATGCTTATATCAAAACCCATGCAGCTTACTGCCAATTGCACTGCTACTCATGATGCACATGCATGATCATCACTCATTGTGCCTTGGCGTGAGGAAAAGAGCGCTGTCTGCATGGATAAAACCTTCAAACAAAGTGCTGCCAAGAGGGATGCGTCTTTAGTGGGAGACAGCATCTCCCAACAACATCTGCAAATGCACCATATAAATAAGCTCTTCTGTTTTAAGCATGTTCATCCACATTTGCCCAGACTCAGAATGAATGAAATTAAGATTGAAAGACACTGACAGTAAATGATGCAATATTTTTCTTCTCTGTGTGTTATACGACATCGTCTTTGTGTTGGGCGTTAAGGTTCACACAGTGAGACACAGTGAGACACAGTGAGACACAGTGAGAAGGCTCATCAGTAACAGTCTTGCATGGTCTGTCAAAGGTTTTGAGCTACAGTAGACTACCATTATAAACTAGCTCTAAGGACTAACTCTAAGGAAGCATATTTATCTTATCAGAAGTTCGTCTTAACCCCTTCCACTGTAAGTTCTTCAGTAAAAAAGTGTACAAAATTTACAGTTTTTTCCTAATTCCAGCAAATAATTGCATATCACATATTCACCCGAAATATGAACAAAACACATGCTCTGAAAGAGAGACTTTCCTAAGCACACGTGCAAGGTTCGAGCTAAATTATCTCAGCAGATGATAACGAAGGGGATCAAAAGCATTAAGGAATATGTTGAAGTGCCAAAACTCAAATGCATGACGCGAACTACACCCGCCGTGGTTGCTTAGTGGCTATGATGTTGGGCTGCTAAGCACGATGTCGCAGGATTGAATCCCAGCCGCTGCAGCCACATTTTGATGGGGGTGAAATGCGAAAACACCCGTGTACTTAGATTTAGGTGCACGTTAAAGAACCCCAGGTGGTCCAAATTATTCCGGAGTTCCCCACTACAGCATACCTCATAATTAAATTGTGGTTTTAGCATGCAAAACCCCATAATATAATGACTGCAGCTCATCCTTGGCAAGCAAAGCCGCCGAAGCTGTGACCTGGATGAGTACAGCTCATCTTTGACCATAGTGGTATGAACAGCTAGGACAAGTACAGCTTGAGCTACGTAGTTAATGGGTTAACAGAAGAGATCCACAAAACTAAAGAACAATTCTTAGTGTAGTAAAGTACCCACAACACAAAAGAATAAATGAAACTGCAATAAAACCAAAAGAGAGTTTTAAGAAGAGATGTTTATAGCATTTGCATGATAGAAATGCTTGATTTATGCACTCTCGCTTAAGCAATTCAGTAATTGTTGCTTCCTGGCGCTGTGCAAACATGTGCGCTATTACGAAAGACATTTCACCTAGCTTGCTAAAAATAAAAATTATTCAGTGTTGCTGAAAAATTAATTGCACCAAAGTATTTAGGGCGGTGAACATGGCCCTGAATACTTTGGTGAATACCGAATACACAAGTACCAGTGGTATGAACATTGCTGGTTTGTGTGGCTCCTGGGCACTGTTCTCACAATAATTACTAGCTCACAGAGCCACCTCAAGAACCTCTTCAATTATTGCTTCTATTGTGTCAGCCCTGCAGGTTTCCACGTCATTACTGGTGTGCCGTAGCTGTTTATGTCCACAGAGACACCATTTGGTTCTCGTATAGCTAGCAGTCACCTCCTCCAAGTCTGCTGATGCAGGACCTTCGATGAGCTAAGTAGCAGGCATCAGTGGTGGCTGGAGAAGTTTAGCTTAACTGAATTAGCCATTCATGATAAAGGAGTACTGACACGGATGTTGTGTTCCACATTTTTTGCATATTTAGGTAGCTGTTAGCTTCATAATGAAGCGAACATAATTACGGCAAGAAGTCTAAATTTCTATAATTATGGCAAGAAGTCTAAATTTCTCGAGAGCACCACAAATATTAAATTACAGCACCTTTTAAACGACCCGCTCAAAATGCACGTCAGGCACACCATGGCTACGAATGTGAAAAAAAAAAAAAAGACTCAACACATCAAAAGCGGGGGTGACCCCCCAGTCACGTGGTATCACATACAACTTAAGAGCCTGCCAATAATCTCGGTATGGTGCTTGAAGGCAATACAATGATTGCGTCGTCAAAAGCTGTCAAATGAGCACTTCCAATTAAGCGCTTTTCTTAAATACACAGGGGAACATGCTCTCCCATCTTGTCCTGAAGAGTGCAGAATGGACTCGGCTTTGCACAGCACGGCTACAGAGTGTGTGTACGCGAGAGTGGTATCTAGTACCATGAGACCGCCAGAACAGGTTTCAATGGCATGATGAGACTTCCTTTCACGTCTGAAGCCGCGATACTCTTGCTGCAAATTTTCAAATGGTAGCATTAAGAAGCAACGTAATTAGTTATCTATTGTGCTCTCGGGAAACTAAGGCTCCATGGCATAATTCCTGTGTTGATGGCCATCCAATAAAGCAATAAAACCAAGAAAATTTCCTGTCTGTGCCCGTTTAAGCACATTTTTTTTGCACCAGGCTTATGAGAAACCAAAACACATTATTCCTCATGTCTAAAAATTGAGCTTAAGCGTGTTTGTTTTAACAGGAGTCTACTGTATCTGGAGTGTACCAGGAAAAGTGTTCAAGATAAGGGACTGAAATATACACAAAACTTATTGGTGCCAACTCAGTGCCAAGAAGATTTTCGAGATATGCAAGTTCAACTTAATGGGGGTTTACTGTAGAAATAGAGAGAGGAGCATTACCTATATGCTAGTATCTCAAAGTGGACATCATTTATTAAATTCACGAGGTAAAACGAAGCAAGTTTGTTTTCAGTTTTGGTCTTGTGGTAATGTCACCGGTGGCAAGCAGTGTTGTTCTATGTATAAGTATGTGAGTGCTCTGAAGATGTTAGTTTGTTGGAACACATCTGTAGCTGTAACAGTCATCCCTTGTCTCCAGCCAGCCTTTGCTGCTACTACTGCATTTACCTATGGACAGCAGGGGGTCCTCCTTTAGTGCAACGGAAGACATGGCACTGGAAGATGGCCTCTTCTGCACTGTTTCCATGTGAGCAGGTGAAAGCAAAGCAGTGCTGCTCAGCAGAGCCTAGGGCACCTCTGGCACAAAATAAAATTCGCTGGACAGGGAAACTGGCAACTTCACTGCGTGTGCTATTCTCGTACACCCTGCACAAAAATGCCAGCCCGTATTATGACAGTTAAGTACATTACGAAAGGAAAACAGCTTTAACAGCACAACATCCACGTGAGAAAAATGGTATGATGAAAAAATCGCAACATCCTTAAAAAGAAAAACATATTTCACTAACTGTTCATGGCCATGCTGCAAGCATGCATCTCATAAGAGCTACCCATTTCACACTCACGGACGTGAAATCATGCTGGCTCTGAGTGGGACTTGGCAGTGTTGCAGACAGTGCCAATAGTTCATATTATATGGTTGTTAACCTGTGACTGTAGTTAGTCACATCCAATGATGTGCAGTGTTAGCTGCCCCAGCCACCAGTGGTGAAAAAGAAGTTCAACAGACTTTGTTGATAAAATGAATGAGCAGATTACAAAAAGTCGCAGTTTCGCCTAAAAGGCAAAGCATCGACTGCAATAGCAAATTAGTAGAGAGCTGTACAATGTAAGGATAGAATTTATATCCGCCGTATGAACTTGTAAACATTTGCTTGCTAACTGAATTAACAAGCATGGAGTCAGCGCGCACAGCAAACATAAACACATCACACTCGATGACAGTGGACACTCGCTGTGAAAACGCTGGCATGAGGAAACACGGCAGCAGCAGCGAGCGAAGTGACTTCATGTTGTCTATCGCTTCAATGCAAACTGAGCGCCGAGAACACAAAGCATGCACAAAGCTACGAGCCACCGACGCAACTAAACTCTGCCCCCAATGCAGATAACTCTCAAGATACGGCCGTGCGACCGTGCGCAGCCGCCACATACGCAGTCGCAGCCAAAGTAGAATGCCACCACCCATCCCCCGAATGCCTCGTAACAATGGGTGCCTCGCACATGACAGAAAACAGCGCGCTTCCTGCCCGCTTTCTTCTCTATCGCGCGGGCGAGATTGAACCTCGATCGCCGGCTCCACTTGCACGTTTTCACTCGTACATACAGCATAGGGCACGTGGCGACGGTGTTATTGCTCTTGGACTTTATACAGAACCTTATGGCGACGACAGAAATGCTCCTGGAGTGTCCATATAATTGCTATCAGAATAAAAAACAGTTTTATTCAATCATCTGTGCTTTACAGTGACAGTAGTTATAAGCTCGAAACTGTGTTTGCTGCGTTTATCCGTCCTTTCTGTTATCCATCCGTCCATTTTCGTGTCCCATCATTGTTACTGTATTGTCATCAGTCCACTTCCTCATCTTCACGTTGACCATAATGAGAAGAAAAACAAAACTTCTCCCACCACTGCCACTAGGAATCAAACTTATGCCTTGCAGCAATGTACAGCTTTAAGCCAAACTGAGCTATCACAAAAATTCATGATAGGCAATTCAGGGTTTTGTGAGCAACGCAGGCTTTGAGAATAATGCCATTCTGTGTGCGCATTTTGGAGAGCACAGTAAGCAATGCTGTAGCGGATTAAGACGAGGTGCGCATCGCAAAGTTGTTTTTGAGAAGATAGCACCATTACTTAAGGAGCAAGCAAACAATATGGCAGTATCCACTGAGAGAGCCTGCTGCTGTTGCAGTAAATGAGTTCAAAGCCGAAGGAATCACTGATGTCAGCTGATTATTTTTCTAAGCCCTTAATACAAATGAGAAGGCAAAAGATTAACGAAATGTGAAAAGGAGCAATGCTTGGTCATACCTATAAATAAATACCTATAAATAATACCTATAAATGGGAAGTGAATTGTTAATCAATTAAGGCACTTTTTTGTTTTTTTTTCTTTTCTGTTTAGAAATTCAGTGGGCACTAATTTTCCTAGACAATGTCACCATTTATCACAACGAGCTTTTTTTTTTTTAAACCCTTACTGTGCCAAGGACGGGTCTCACTTGCGCAGGTGTTTCCTTTCGTCCACTGAGTGCCACAGACAAGAGGAAGCCATTTCATCATTGTGGTGTGAATTCTGTGCTATTAAATGGCACCAGTTTCCAAGAAAAGTGATTATTTCAGGGCACGGACGGAGGAAACCAAATTGAAGCCTGGCTGCGCCGTGTTTTAAAAATGGAAGCACAGAGTAAAACCGCTGCAGCAATGACAGCCACCTTTTCAATGCCAAAATCGTGGTGTTCTTGGATGTTTTTTTACTTCAAGTAAACAATTAGACCTTGAAAGTGAGTTGTGTTCGGAGCTTCAGCTTAGCACTAACTATTGTGGGGAAGATTCAGAACCTGTGGTGACCTCACTTAAGTGCACACTGCTGTCTCTGTGATTTCTTCGCCACGCCACGCTAGCAATAATGCGTTGCATGGAGGATGCACGCTTGACTCCTGTTCTAAGAAATATAGAGCTTCATATAGACTGTTTCTGTGGCCTTGCCTATCTGCAAATCATAAACGTGAAAACGTAAAGACAACAGAAAATAACAAACGAACTGCTTATATTGCAATAATGAAAGCTGTTTAACAACAACTTAGTCCTTAAAAAATATGAGAAATATAGCTGGTTTTTCTGAAAAAAAAAAAAAAGTAATGTAAAGGGTTAATACAGTGCCCATAGCAGGCATTTGTGGCAGTCCCTGGTTCAAACGATTTCTTGCACATACTTAAAGCAACAACAAGCACATATACAGTGTAGACCGCTTATAATGTAAGCCGCCGGAGTCGCGAATATCTGCACTATAAGCGGTACCGCACTATAACCAAAACAACGATTTTCAAGCCCTGCAAGTATGTAAAACATGTAGACCAAGCATGTAGACACGCTTTGTACTATCGTGCGCACATCGCGATTACGTTTTCGCCAGTGAGCTGGCGAAAACATAATCGCGAAGTAGCCGGTGCTCTTCAAGCTCGACAGCTTTGCACCGAGTCAACTACTGTTTGCCGGAACCGCTGCGGAAAAAACGGTGACCACTATCGACGCGATTATGAACAGCGACTTTGTGGTGCTGAAGGCACGCGCCCGACGCACGCACAGAGTCTGGACGAATTAACTACCATTCGCTGCAACAAATGCAGTCGAAACTGCGGTCGCTATCTATGCGATCATCGATAGCGACTACGCAGTTTTTTAAGCACGCAGCCGACGCGCGTACCAAGTAAAAACGTAACTACTGTTCGCCGCAACCGCTGCGGAGAAAACCGCGGCCACTATCGACACGATCGTGGATGACGACTACGCAGTTACGAAAGCCCGCGGCCAACATGGTGTTATGCGTGGCAGTAAACGCAAGAATACAGGCTTTAAAGACACAAACAGGCTCGAAGCGTTCCGGCGTTGCTGTCATTTACGTACGATTTCAACTGATGGCTGTGGCGATGCGGACTCTGCCGCTTAGTTTCGGTTGGACGCTAGCGCCGTTCTTGCTCTTTTGCGTCGCACATTTGCAGCGCTCCTCGCTCACCAAGCTCCGAAAGTAGTCCGGATTGACCGATGTGCGGCTAAATAAGTCCGAATTAACGAGAGTTTGATTGTATTGAATAATGCATACGCCGGCCGACAGCATCATCTTTTTGAGAAGCATGCTCGCTGCCGCACTTGTCGGCGAGATTTTCCCGCGGAAGCCGCATTATAACCGGTATTTCGTCTCACGCAGCTGCACTGTAAGCGGTATGCGTATACATGGAGGTCTATGGGAGGGTAAACGGGAGTCGGAAAAGGCCGCGTTGTAGCCAGTTCTGCAGTATAAACGGTTACGTCAGGGGTTCTCAGGTACGTTCATCCCAGGGAACCCTGCTAAGCTCCATAAAGTGCCAAGGAACCCCCCCCCCCCCCCCTTCCCTTGATTTAACCGAATTATCGAGGGTATCAAGAAAACAAACAAATGCTGCACTACGTCAACACGCTTTTATTTACTCAATGAATCGTCAAATCTTGTTTCTATTTAGCACAAGACCAGTGCGGAAGCTGAAATTCTCTTCATCTCATGACTGATTAGCGCTAGCGGCGGCGAAGGCCTCGCGACATCCTTCGCGGCGCGCGTTTTCATCTGAGACGCGCTTTGCACTAACGGGCGCACATCCCGATTATTTTTTCGCCACTCAGCTGCTCGCCAACAAATTGTCCGTCCATCGCGATGTAGCCGGTGCTTTTTATCTTTGACAGCTTTGCACTGAGTAAAAGCGAAACTACTGCTTGCCGCAACCGCTATCGACGAAACCGCGGCCGCTATCGACGCGATCATGGACGGCATCTTGCGGTTCAGAAGGCAGGCGGCTGACGCACGCACCAAGTCAAAACGAAACTACCTTTCGCTGCAAGAAGTGCGGACGAAACTGCGGTCGCTATCGACGCTGCCATGGGAGGCGACTACGCAGTTGTGAAGGCACGCAGCCGACGCGCGCATCGAGTGAAAACGAAACTACTATTTGCCGCAACCGCTGCGGACGAAACTGCGGTGGTTATCGACGCGATCAGAGATAGCGACTACGCACTTACGGAGGAACGCGGCTAGCCGCCAACGCGGTGTTACGCGCGGCTATAAACGCAAGAATAAAGGCTTTAAAGGCACAATTAGGCACGAAGCGCTTCGGCGTTGCTGTCAGTCACGTGCCGCGTACGATTGCCGCTGAGGACCACGGCGATGCGGACTGCGCCGCTTCGTTTCGGTTGGACGCTACGCCGTTCTTGCTCTTCTGCGGCGTGCATTTGCGGTGCTCCGCGTTTTTTTTTTTTTTCCCGATCAACGTATAGGTTAGTGCGCACGCTATCGGCACCTACCCTATCTACAAATAGGAGAAAGGCGCATGGTGGTAAGTTACGGCCTCCGAGATTCAAGTGCGAAAGCTTAGGCGCGCTGCCCGTTCTCAGAGGTTGGGTGGCTACAAGCTGCTTGCGTATTTATTGCGCAGTTCGCGCGTTGCTGTTACGCACTGTGATGTGCTTTTTGACACTCGGGCATGGGTAATGGAGGTTCTTTGGATCAAGCACACCTCGTGTTCGCCGTTTTAGACACTTGTCGGCAGCGGGACCAGGGAAAATTTATCAGTGGCTCGCGGAACCCCGAGCAGGGGCCTGCGGAACCCGTAGGTTCCGCGGAACCCACTTTGAGAACCCATGGGTTACGTTATACGTGGTCTATACTGTAATAAAACTACATTGTCCAAAGGGAAGTCAAGTACATTGCAGTTTAAACATGTTAAATAGGTGCCCATGTACCTTCACAGATTCTCATGCGAGAGTTGACAATGCACTTGTGAGGAAAGTTGTATTGATGGTAGACACCAGGAATAAAATTTAACAAAGTCCTGCATTTTAGAGACAAGGCCGTTTACAACGGTGTTTTTCAGAAAAAAAGGAGCCAACTTTGTCTGAAACTATGTACGTGCCTAAAACGACAAAAGTTTTCGAAGAACAGGGATCCATGAAAGAAAAATTTAATTGCTGCTAACATATCGTTCCTAAGAGTGTTGAAAAGTGTAGTGCATATTTCCTGGGATAATTCCCCCCCCCCCCCCCAATCACACTGCACATCTGAATTCTAAGTTCAGTGGCAAAGATACAACAAAATGTACTTTTTTCCTTAAATTCCATGCTCTAAAAAGCTTTTGCAGTCAGTTGCATTCTGATAATTATCTTTTTTTAGAGAACCCAATACAGTTAAACCTGCTTATAACGAAGCTCCATAGCGAGCGAAGTGAAGTGACCGTCGTGCTGCTGTCTATCGCTTCAACGCAAACTGAGCGCTGAGAACACACAGCACGCACAAAGCTACGAGCCGCTGAGGCACCTACACTTCTGCCCCAACGCGCAGTACGCAGTTGATGCCAGAGTACAGTACAACGCCGCCCCGCTATCCCTGCCCCCTCGCTCCCTCGCCGGTGCCTCGAATGCAACAGAGGAAGGCGCGCTTCCTCCCTGCTTTTCTTGCGCGTGCGAGATTTAGACGCAGTCGTCGGCTCCCCTCGCACGATTTCACTCGCACATACAGCATACAGCGCGCGGCGACTGCGTTATCGCCCTTGGACTTTATACGGAACATCTATGAGCCAAAACTAATTTTAGGGCCACAACGCGTCATAGAAACCATCTTTATATAGCAAATACGGATCTCAAGGGCCATACTTTTGCTGGCGGAAACCGAAAATACGTCATAGCTGTCGCCCCCGGCACTTTGGGCGGCCAGTGCCATCGTCAAGCCACCAAGCCACGCGACATGATAAGTCAAAATGGCCGCTCGGGCCGACGCGCGGGGGGGGGGGGGGGGGGGGGGGGGGGAGTTCGCAACGTATGATGCAAAACGGTCCCACAGTTGCGACGCAACTGCGGGGTTACCAGTGCATTGGGTTCTATGGGAGCTGTGCCAGGACCGGCTGAAAACGACGTAACAGCCGGGAAAACGCAGCCCCCGGGAACGTAACAGCGGGGTTCTACTGTAACACTATACGACGCTACGACGCCATCGTGATGCTCGCTCTTCGTTTCTGATGCCTCGCGCTTGTGCAAAACGACGTGCGTCCACGCATCCGGTACCTGGTTTGACATTCCAAGGATGAGTGCTTCGACGAAAACGGAAAACGGGTGCGCGTTACAATTGAGGGCGAGTTAGAATCGAGTAAATAAGGTAAGCGTTTCTTTTTCGAATTTTCGTGCCGAACCTGCATGTAACGAAATCCTCTTTATAACGAAGTTTTTCGGGAATTTGTCAATTTCATTATATCCTGGTTTAACTGTATCTCTTTCTTGTAGATAGGTTAATTGACAGCTCAGTCCTAAGGCAAATTCTGATCATGAGCTAAACAGTTGTGTTAACTGTCACTGCACAACTAACGGAAAATCTGATTTTGCTCCATTTGGCATAGCACTCCTGAGGCTGTGAGCTTGCTGCTCAGCAGTTGTGGCTTATGAGCCAACCTGCCTTTCTCAGTCTTGAATGACCAGAATAATTGCTTATTGCTGTGATAAGCAGGTATTGTTTGACAATCATCGGTAAGTGACAAATTATCTGAACCCAATTACAGTTAAACTAAGATAAAGGAAGTCAGTAATATCGGAAACTTGCTTTGTTATATCTAAATTTCATTATATTGAAATTCAATCTGTTATGCAAATAAATACAATAGTTGCCGTTAAATTTTTTTTCCACAGAATTGGCCGCAAAAGTTTTCCGAATTATCGGGCAATCGAAAAAACAAAAACAAATATGAATGAGAGAAACTAAATATTTCGTTGAACTTGCGAGTCAGTGATGAAAGATATGGTTTCATGCCGTGTCAATGATATCTTCACATCAGTGGTACGAAGTGAAGCCAGCCATGCATTCGCGTCCACTCCACCCTTGTAGCTGATAGTGTCGCCCGCAGTGGGACGACATTATCATGAAAAGCACAGGTAGCGGGGAACGAATGCTTCGTCTGCCTCTCGCTTCAACGCATCTCTGAAACGCGAGATTACGCAGCCTCCAGTACTAAACACACAAGAAGACAGCGCAAGAAGCCATGCCATCTCAGCTGGCCCAGTCTGTGCACACATGGCTGGTTACCTTCAAAGCAGGGCAGCCATGTGTAGCAACGGCTGCGCTTGAAAAGGTGACCCGCACCAACATCATTTATGAAAACAACTTCTGTCTGTATACACTTTACCCTATGAACAGAAGTTTCAGCTCGCTACCCCAAGTCTCCTGTCTGTAGCATTTGTATGAAATTCTGGAGCAAGTTGTGGGTGCTTTGTGGAATGGGATGGACATAGATGCTGATGAGAAAATACGGTGCAAAACTAACATTGACTGCTGGCACAATGAAAATTGCACTGACCATTTTTAAGAGCCATGCAGATGCCACACCACCTACTCAAGAGGACACTGATGAGAAAGCTAAAGCCAGGCTCGATTTATGATTACTCCTGCAAAATATTGAATGTGCCACCCTACCGACATCAGAAAACAAGATTAGCATGAGCATCAGATGGAAGATGGATGGCAATCAAACTTCAGAATAGCTCTCTGTTGCATCGTTGGTGACCAAGTGTGGTGTAGTAAGTGATTTTCTTCCTTCTTTTCTTAAGGTGGGTGGGTGCCTGTGTTGCTGATGCAAGTGTGGTGACCACTGATACAGCAAGAAGTGTTATTTTTTTTCCCCACATAAATGTTTGTCTCCTGACCAATCATTTCGAGATTTCCACAAATGTAATCTATCAGCCTAACCTGAGAGTGCTTGCCTTTAGTGTCCCTTTCTTTTCAAAAAGAGAGATGAAATATATGCTCACGTGACAACACCTTCCGAGTCCGGGGGCACTACTAGTGCCACTTGAATGTGCTGTTCCGCGGACTGATCATTAAGGATGGCCATGTTGCGTTGTATCTCCAGCTCACTTCGTGGAGCATTGATCGCTGCACAGCCCAGGTAGGCCACATCCTCAAAGGCTTGCTCTCCGCCAAGCACCTCGGAACCTAGCACAATATCAATCACACTTGATTCAAGTTGACACTTCAGTCTTCACGGTGCTGCTTTAAGAAGAAAAATTTACACACTGAAGGTTGTTAAACAGCAAACCATAAAAACTGCAACAGGTATAACAAGAGAGGATTATGTCCTAAATACATTGATTTGAAATGGTAATATGTAGCCTATAACAGTAGTCATGACTTCATCACTGCATTGGCAGATTAGCCTCTCCTCTGACCATGCACAGTGCAATAGTGCATCTTAATAATAATGCTAATAGTGTGTGTGACTCTAAATAAATGCATCATTTCTGACCACAGGTCTGCCTCTCTCAAAGCCTGGTAGAATGATAGTTCATGTCAAGGGGCACACAAACAAGAATACATGCATTTGCAGGGTTTTTTTGTTTTTTTTTTTGTTTTTTTTTCTCTTTTTACCAGCTTACTGACTGCCAGATGAAACGAATGTGCTCCAATGCATGACACCAGACTCTGCCATAGAACAAAATAGACGTGAGTAAAGAGAGAGAAATGAAGTGTAGCTTAATACATGTATGGCAAATTTAGACCTAGCAACATTTGCATATCTGCCAAATTCCAGATTTGAGACTTAGGGAGAAATTTGACAAGCAGTGAGGAGGGTGTAGGCAATCATAAAGAGAAAGCAAACAGAAAAAGTTTTTCTTTTTTTTAAATTGACAAGCATGACACTAGTCATTTGAGCAACTTATTGTTTGTTTAATTAATAGCAGTGAACTTTATCTGTGTACTACGATCAGAAAAATAATCATAAATAATTGTAACCATCATAAATAATAGAGCAGATAAGAAAGTATAATGCCACCAAGACAGTCACTCTTAAGCCGTGCTGCTGCCAGACTCAGCGGGGTAGTGAGCACACTAGCGTTGAAGCCACTAAACTACATGTACCTCCAAGATACTTCAGTACCAGCGTAGCTGTTTACGAAGAGCCACTACATAGAAGTACAGTATTAGGCATGGCCTCCAAGATTGTCAGTGCAGCACATGCCGGCATGGGTCGGTATTGTGTGACGCCAATAATCTCGGAGGCCATGCATGCATTAGGCCACCTATCTACAGTGTCATGTTTGGCGAGAGCCCCAATCGATTATTGGGACACTAAAGGTAAACATTAGGTCAACGAGGACTGTTAAAATACCATTCTAGAAACGCTGTAGCATTTGTAATGTGCCAAGAAAAGACAGTTTAAGTGAAAATCGCGTCTGAAGGGTCCGAATACTTTTAGCACAGGTAAATTCGCCTGCCCCCAAGTGATGGACTGGTAACGTTGCATATGCCATCACCGCCCTTTACTGCCATCGGTGAGTAAAACGGTGCCCAAAAAACGGCGCTGCAGTTTTTGCACAAAATGCAAACACGCCGCCATGGAGAAACCGAGCCAAGACAATGTTGAATTTGCTACTGCAGCTGCTTTCGGTCAAGTGGCGTGGACTGTTCGGGCATCCCGCGACATCACTTGGACGTGGAATTCTCTGCAACTTGCAGTTTGTGTGAGTTTCACGAGTCAGCAAAGCCAGCGCAGCACTATGCGATAACGAAACTACCGAAACGCGAAAGTGCGGGTGGCGCAGAGTTGAGCGAAAATGAAACCTTTCGACTGCCCACGTCATTGTCAGGGGTAACATCAATTAGTTGTTTTTTTTTAGGCATCGAATAGAACTGGACCAGTAGCATTTTCTTCTGTGTTATAAGGCAATGCAATGATCTTTACAGTATTACGAGAGGTTGAGTACTAGTGACCAAATTATACTGAGGAGTGCCTACGTCATCAGGTTAGTACTTGAATGTCCCGGGTGAGTCGCAAATCGTGTCCTGCATTTACCTCAACTTCTTGATTAATAAAACTTAGTTCGCCATAATATTGATGCCTTAGACATTCTCGAGCATTAATCTATCACTTTAGTTTGAATTAAATTTGCCTTTAGTGTCCCTTTAAGTGGCAGCAGCATGGCACACAAAAATTCTCTTAGCTGTGTAGTTGAAATGGCAGCCCTAAAATCACATTATTTACTTATTATGACCATGATAATGGTGCCGACTGCGGTCTTGGTGCACGAGAATCAAGAATCAGCAAGTCTGATTTCTAAGAGCTGCTTTCCTCAGCCATACTACCATACAAAATGGTTGAAAACCATTGTATAGCTAATTAGGAAGACTTGGCAGGTAAGCATTTGAAACTGTTGCAACGTTCTAATAAATAAACTTACAAGAAAGCAGACAGGGTTGTGAAAATAAGATGAAGTCACAGTTACAAAAAAAAAAAAAGAAAATGACAGTTTCTGTGTACAGCACTGCGGTTAACACGAAACTACAATTATGCCTAAACTAAGTCTTTTTCTGAGGCCAATGGTGACTTTGGCAAACAAGTCAGGTGTTGGTTACCTCATGAGATGCTTTGGGGAAAAGAAATATAGTTTCCTGTAACCTATATTATTTTGAGTTTAGCATACTGTAAACATATCTTGCATGTGTGCTGCCCACCAAAACATACTGCGCATAACTGATGCATTGCTTGTAGCACTGCACTGCTTTACGGACAAAATTTTCGACACTTCTACACCCCACGCTACAGACTAAAGGGACAGCAGGAGTTTAAAATGAAGAGGTAAAAATTATGCGGTAGGTCATCTGCCTGCTGAGCTGGGGGACTCCATTCCAATCCCACTACCAGACATGTTTTCTTTTTTTATTGAAGAGGCACCAGACGACACCAGACAGAGCACAGGCGCAAAATGACTGGAGAAGGCAAAGAATGCTTTGTATTAAGAATTATGGTGCCATCTATGGGGTCACAGCATTGCATAGAAGCAAGAAACTCATTGCAAAGTGGGGGAAGTCGTAAAGAAAGTTATTGTTTTAAAAAGCAAAACGAAGGAATAAAGAAAGCATCAAAAACCACTGTAGGCCAGCACTTCACAATAATGGCAGTGTGTATTAAACAATTTAAGTAAACATAAGCTTGGAAGCAAGAAGCTTGTCGTGCAACATGTCAAGCAATGTACGACAGCCTGACATCAGGGCCGAGCTATTGTTGACCCTGCTTGAAAAACAAAAGAAGAAACTACTGTGTGACGAACTGCATCACTTCTGAGTGCGCCTTTCTGTGCTGACATTCTGCTATCAGAAAGCAAAATTAGTCACGCTGAGTGACAGATTTCAGGATGAATATATCTAACACGATCTTTGTAGAAAAATCAAGCTACTACAATTCTAAGGAGCGTGGTGGACTGCCTTAGGAAAGGATTACAGGGTGTGAACTTTGATTTCTCTGTGGATATCGAGGAACTGTTGTGCTCAGTACCGCCTGCAGAACTTCTTGTTGCTGCATGAGACGTGATAAAGGGCATAGGACCTACATATACAGTTTCAGAACAACCATGAAATTTCCATGGACGGCTTCTTGGTACTTCTAACATGCTATCTGTGTTCAACTGTGGTTGCTCAGAAGAGAAAATTATGTAACCAAAAGAGGGGGATTTGTGTTGGCTTCTCGGTGGCCCCAGTTTTATGAGAGATCTTCTTGTAAAATTTGACCATGAGCTCTCGAACATTACGACAGAGGACAAAGCAAAAGCAGTGTTTAGATATGTGGACGACTTTCTTGTTTTGTTGCAGCTTCCTAGTAATAACCATGCGCGGCAAATGCTTCTAACTGCATTTTAGAGAAGTTTCATGCATGTTCTATGCGCTGTTTCCCCCCTTGAACTGCCAAATGAAGGAAGTTTGCAATTACTGGATTGCAATTACTGGAGGTTGCAATTACATCAAGTTTTGAACAAAGCAATCACTTGTGTTAGGCTTACCAGCCACCAGCCACGCTCGAAAAAGGCAATTCTGCCGTTTGAATCATCCTATTCGAAACTCGTAAAAAGAGGCATCACAAGCTCCTATCTAAAATGTTCGTTGCTTAATTCCCGCCCACATGCAATTTGCGACAGCATTGCAAACTAGGCGGGACCCCTAAAGGCAGCCAGCTTCCCAGCTGCCCTTCTTGTTGGCGTGGCTGAGACCCCACTGAAGGAGTTCAAGAAGGAGGCACCTCAGGCTGAGGTGTCTGCCAGATCTTCAAAATGTTTTAGGGGGGGGCCAAGCTGGAGGAGCTGCCCTATGTTCATCATGCATCCTACAATCTAATGAAGATGACAAGCAAATATGGCATGCAGGTGGTGTTTTCTGCACCCTGCAAACTGTGCAGTTTGCGCAGCAGAATTGACAGAATCCAACACAAGAAACCAGAGTGCACAACTAGGCATATAAGGCAATTTATGTTGTGCACCACTGCTGCGGTTTATAGAAATCCACTGACATGCGGCCAAAAGCATGTTGGTCAGACAGGTCGCTGTCTTGATAACTGGCTAAGGGGGCATGCAGCATCACTTTCGTTTCCTGGCAGGATTCATTTGACAGGTCATTGCAATGCTTGAGCTGCCATCCTGAATTTAAAGACACGGGCATTCTTCAGGAGGCTAAGGAAGAGATGCAACAGAAGGTTCTTGAGGCTGCAGAGATGCTTAGCTTGGGGCTGGCTGCGTGCCTTCTGTTTCTTTGACAGAAAGAAGTTGTTTTTAGGTGCAGATAGGGCATTTCGGGTGTAAGACATGCAACAGTACTTTTGCAAATTGTTTTTCTTGGATGTTTAAGGTTTCCTTTCTTCCTTTTTCTTTGTCCTATTTTACATAATTTTAAGCATTGTGTGTGATGTTTTAACACTATGTACGATAGCAATGGGAGCCACAGCCCACCTGGGTGGAGGTCTTTCATTAAACCTTCAGTTTAAGTTAGTGCTTGTGTATCCTGTTCTACTCATTTAGTCCAATGTGTTTTCACACAATTTTCACTTTTTAACAACGTAACAACTGGCCCAAATGTCTACTCTTCTGGCAAACAAAATGAACTTGGCTTGGGATACCAGTGCATTCAAGTTTTCAATATAAATGTAGACTTAAATGCAAGAAATGGAAAGTTGATTATATATACCCTTTTTAACTGCCATTCCCTGTGTGTCGCACAATCTCCAAGAAGCATAGAGCATTTGTGCAAGCTACATTTACATAGCTCCCATTGTGTTTTAAGTAAAATTAGTGAAAGTTTAACATCAAAGGCATCATTCCATATAAGGTTCAACACATGCAGCATAGCATATTAAGAATACCGTACCAGACTCTAGTGATGATGACCTTGGCTTGGGCTCTGGCATGGCTTCCTCTGGAGAACTCTCGGACGCGGTTTTCATTTCACCGTCTCCACCCTTTTCGTCACTACTATGGGCTGAATCCTAGAGAGAAACGAAGCACAAGTTCAATAAAAAAAATGGCACTACGGCCTCTATGAATGAGCTGTACTTGCAATTAAAATGGTAGACGAAAAAAAACAGTAGACTCTGTTTAAACTGAATATTTAGATATGAGAAACAATGTGTGAACAATTAGTTGGTTTCCCATAAAATCAATGAAAAAAAAAAAAAGCATGGCTTAACATGAACTACTAATTCGGTTAAGCCAAACTTCCACAGCCTCTACTAACGCCTGCTACTAGGGTCAGCAAGAGGCCGGATCGGCAGACTTGGAGGGGGAAGCGAGTCCGATTGCTACATGAAAAGCAAATTATATTGCTGTGGATATAAACAGCTATGCCAACGTTAATGATGATGTGGAAACCTGCAGGGCTGACACCAGAGAAACAATAATTGAGGAGGTCCTCAATGCAACTCTGCAGGCTGGTGATTGGGTGAGTCCATCAGTGTAGACATTTGGGCTTGTTGGTGTAACATGTTTGCAGATTTTCTTCTTGTAGTGCAAAAAACACACGGACGTAGGAGCCCAGGAGCCAGAAGACCCTGCTTCCCACATCATGCAGCTGATAATGCCCTGAATACTTTGATGCATTTTCCTTAACAACATAAGAGCATTGATGAATGTTTGAGCAAGCTAGGTGAAATGACAGCTTATGTGACAGCACATCAGATCTGCACAGCCCCAGAAAGCAACAATTACTCAGTAGCTTAATTGTTTCCTTACCATGGGAAAATTGGCCACCTTTTGAAAGTTTTAGTAATGATATTTTTATTAATATTACCATGGTTACAATGTCATGCTATATATCAATCGAAAGCTAAATAATTGTACTTTTTAAATATTTTAATTTTTTTAAATGTTAGGGCGTAGCATGTAATATTATTTGTCAAAACAAAATTTATTGAAAAATAGATCAAACATTTGCATTGTTACGGTGATAAGATGGAAAGAAGGAACAAAAGGAAAAATATGAAATATAAAAACTGTTTTCACATAAATTGCCTATAACAAGTGAAAGTTTCTTCTTCTTTCTGGGGTTTTTACGTGCCAAAACCAGTCCTGATTATGAGGCACGCCGCAGTGGAGGGCTCCGGATTAATTTTGACCACCTGGGGTTCTTTAACCTGCACTACAAGGCAAGCACACGGGCGTTTTTGCATTTCGCTTCCATTGAAATGCGGCCGCCGCGGCCAGGGATTCAATCCCGCGACCTCGTGCTCAGCAGCGCAACGCCTTAGCTGACTGAGCCACCCCGGCGGGTAAAAGTGGAAGTTTCAACGTTCTGCTAGGTCATAAGAAACTTGAGTTACAAAAAAAATTAAAATGTTTTCTGCCTAGTGGAAACTGCCTAGTGGTTGTGAGGGTCTCTTCCGTTGTCCGAACTAAAATC
Source organism: Dermacentor silvarum (assembly GCF_013339745.2). NCBI lineage: Eukaryota > Metazoa > Arthropoda > Arachnida > Ixodida > Ixodidae > Dermacentor > Dermacentor silvarum. The sequence continues at coordinate 161,543,868 of NC_051154.1, forward strand.
TGATGACTCCATTCATCCTCAGAGTCACTGCCGCTAGGTGCAACCAAGCAATCCCTTGAAGACGCAACAGAATTGTGAGAACAAGGTCGTTTGTGCGAAGGCCCGGCGACCGAAGTGTCTGCCATCTTCACGATCAAAGGATGTGCCACTGTAGCTCGCCGCAGCTCCGGAAAAAAAAAAAAAAAAAAAAAAAACTATTCATGAAACGAAAGTTTAGTTCATAGACAACAAACTAGATGGCAACAAATCCAAAGGAGCGCTGGAAGTTTTAAATTTTTTCACACAGCGAGTATGGGACATATATGATCCCTGCTCTATGGGCATGATAAGGAAAGAGTTAAGTATGACTGCATAAAGCTGTACTTTGAGCCATGCAAGTGCAATAAATGCCTCTTTTTGACATCTTCATTTTGGTTTTAATGCAGTTCCATTTATTATTTTGTGCCATGTATATATGGACACGAGGAGTAGTAGATGTTGTGTTATGTGCATCACTTCTGTTAAGGGGCCCTTCACTAGGTCGCCATTTCGAGCTGACAAGAGTAGTGAATACGATGCGCGCTAACGATCGCGTCTGCAAAGTATTACACTACTATGCGCCACGAGAAGAGCTGAAATTTGAAACCAAATGCCATGCGCCCCTCTCCTCGTGGGCGCTGCACTCCCAGCTAGAGAGTCGACATCAGTTGCACAAGTGCACCTACGTAAATGGCAGTGCTGCGACGTCACTCACAGTGACATGCGACTTCGAGAATTATTCAAGGCAACATCAGTTATTTGTTTGATCTGTTGCTTGAATAGACAAACTAAATTATAGAGAAATAAAAAACATACTAACCTATTGTCTGCGTGTCTTTGTTTTACTTCGCACCGTAGCAAGATAGATGTACTTCTGTTTCCTCTGCTTGTTCCCACGTCGTGCAATCACGCGCACAGAGATGAAACTATGTAATTTTCTACTGTGTTCCAGCGCGCGATCGTGCTCTTTCATTCGCTTGCGTCTACCTCAGTGTTCATCTGGCACTGACTTATACTGCTAGTCTGATGGCAGTTCCAGTGGCACAAAGGCGTGGTGTATCACAGTAAGGATCCATGAGATGGGCCAGCCTCTCCAAACGTGTGCGCACTGAGGGATCCATTTCGCAGAAGCAGCCAGACAATGCAGGTGTTCTTGTGCGCAGCTTGCAAAATGGTGGACACAGTAACGAAAGAAACGCCACTACTCGCGGGCTCGCGTGCAAAAGCGTCACTGGAAGTATGCCGCGCTGCAAGAATGCAAGGAGGAGGGAGAAAAAAGAAAAAAAAAAAAGAAGGCAGGGACTGTGACGTGTATGTGGCGCGAACGTGTACTTTTTCATTCCTGTTTGCCATAAACACTGTGTTAGCTGTCTACATGCTACGTACTTTGGCTATGTTGCTTCAGTATATCGAACTTGTGATAAATGGGCAAATATTGCTGGCCCTTTGTAGTTTTACGACATTCTACTGTATTGCTTGTAGGAAGGAGTATGCTCCCCACCCACCTTGTGCAGAGAAGACCCTTCAGCTAGCAGCTCTCCTAAGTGACTCTGCAGCTGATCCTGGCTGCCATTGCCAGCTATACTCAGCCGAGGTGCTTCTGGACAGACCAGCTCATATTCCTCGCTTGTGGCCAGCGAGTCCGAGCTGGCCTCCTCTTCCATGACCTTCCCTCAGTGGGACTCCTCCCCTGCACACACCATACCAAACTGTGTCACACAACTCTGCAACCTGGGTGTGACAATTTCTGGATGAGGCTTTTTGTCCGAGATTCAGCAAAATCAATGTTACTCGTAGTATCCTTCTTGAAGTATATGCGCTAATATTTTGTGATTATAAATTTTGTCTTAAAAAAAACATTAGTTGCAACACATTCAAACATGTGCAGTACAGCATTATTGTAACAACCAAATGCTGTAAAAGCAACACAGCGACCTAAGACATAAGCTGTACTTACAATTGCGCCACTGCAAATGTGTCCTATGCACGTCATGGCTATTGAAGAGAGTCATTTTTGTCCTGTAGCGCTTGTGCATCTTTTATGCCCTGCGGATGAGGCAGTGGATGCAACATGGGCATACTCAGCAATGTATGCTGCTACTGCACTTTGTATAATGCAGTCAAATGCATGCAGTCAGGATGGGATCAGGTGAAACTTGGCAGCTTAATTTTAACAGGGGTTTATTGCACCGCCATACATAAATTGTAGCTTAATTGTTGGTCTTTTGAATTAAAATGTAGAAGTAATCCAGGAAAATGCTTGTGAGCATTTAGAATTTAAAATTCAGAACAAGCACTTACAAAGAGCAAAAACGAGAGCATTTCTTTGTTTTACTGTAACTTACATATTGCTGAAATACATTATAATTTTTAGAAGTCCGAAACAAAAAAATATGCACTGTGTCTACAAGTTAAACTTAGCACATTTATTTGACCTGGCTAAAGAAATTTGTGCTTTTGTTGAGTGATAAAGTTAGCTGCTGTGATGCCTGCACAATGGGCATGAATCGAGTTGCCCATAATAGGGAAAAAGTAGTGGGGTAATCATGAACATGTTGCTTTTTAAATGTTTTTTCGACACAAACACTCGTGAAACATAAAACCTTGTCTATAAGGCATTGTGGTTCCACTTCATTGTGTAGGCTCTTATTGCCCTTCAAGAGTGAGATGTCACCTGTGTACACTATACATGGAATGAAGCATTTATGTCCCTGCACTCTAGACTAATAAAACTAGCAAGTGAGAGGCCTCTGCCCTTGTTAATCTTTATTAATCTGTAGCACGTAGGATTCAGTCTTAGTGCAGGTACAGCTTGCGATGACATTGCAGTGCTGTAGCTCTGCCGCATTCTTCATTGTGCATCAAAATCTTAGCACATGGGCATTTCACCAATTTTCGTTTAATACCAAAATTTTTATTGTAGATGACAAATCACCAGTTTCACCTTGGAATGGGTGGCTGCATAAGGTAGGCATGAGAAGTGAGCAACGGCAAAAAGATAAGTCCAAACAACACTATCACAATGACAGTGCTAAATATCAACCAACATTAGATGAGCTAGGTCTGCCTCAATGGGTTCCATTTTTATCTCAATGAAAACCATGGCTGATAGAAGCATTCTTTTTTTTTATTCCATTCCTTTCTTATCATCTACCACTCACAACCGGCTAATAGTGGTGATAATGTAGACACTGTGCCCTTCAGACCACTGACGAAGAGCAAAAAGGAAAACAATTGAAATAGAATCGCTGCATTGTGCCAGTCCATATCACAGTATATACAGTTTGCTGATCAAGTGCATAAAGACAAAAGCTTAGCATGATGCTTTATTAGAAGTGAAGCACGATCACCAAATGCATGCCAACTGTAAGGACATGACAAGGAGAGAGCATGGCAGGTTGTTGTCTCCACCATATAATCTGGAAATAGTGAAGTGTAGCAGCATTACGTCATACAGTGTCTAGACCGACAGGCGACATGATGGAATTCTCCCTCAGATCCCTCATGGCCATGGGAACACGAGGTGAGTAGCAGTGGTGATGATAGTGTGCGGTGATGGCGACTACTGTTAATAAAAAATCATACAACAGACTATGCCCACTGCAGAGATGAGGCCCAAATGAAGGTTGTGTGATGTATACAATACACACTCTGTTGGCAGTCTAGGTTGCCGTCATATGGGTCACTGCTGTGAAGATGTAAAAGTTGCTGGAGAGGCAGGCCGTTCTATATGATTTATTGACGAAATGGAGAAGCAGCAAGGTAAATGTGATGTCCAGCCCAACCAACTCTCCCATAGCCAACAACCTCAGGAATGTGAAGTGAGCCATGGTGATGAATACCAATGAAGCCAATGCTACACTAGTCAATGGATGGAATGAAATGTGTGGCAGGGCCCCAGTAAGCTTTCCCTTCATTTGATCTTAAGTTGCTTGCTTGATATTCTTTCATTCAGCCTCCATACTAAGGCTCATGAATTTTTTTTTTGCCAAATATGTTAAACGTCTGCATTAGTTGTGTATATTTTCTATGCCAATTTATTGTAAAGATTTTGTATTTGTGACTCATTCCCACCCTACTAAAATCCCAAACAGGGATTGTAGCATTCATAAATAAAATAAAAATAAAAATGATATACTACAGCTATTCTACAGCTAAAATATGAAAGGCAAACTTGTGCCTGCTCTTTATCTGTTGTCAAATGCCTTATGTTCTTTGTGCTTCTGCATTAGAAAAAAAAAAAAAAAAAAAGAAGAGAGCGGATAAACAGGCAGTGGCCACTGAATGCACACTTTTTACCTCATAGAGCATGCCCATTCACTAGGTTCAAACATACTCCTTTTGCCTAGAACAAGTGAAAAAAAAAAAAAAAAATGCTGCTCTAGCAGCTGCAATGTACATAAGAATGGCATGCATTAAAATTAGATTGAATATGCTTGCAGTGGTGGCTTAATCAGCCAACATGATGTCGCTATTCATCCTGCAGCTCTGCAAGCCAGATGTGCAGCATGGCAGCAATCAAAGCAGTATCTCACACGATTGTAGTGATAGAACCAATGACACGTTCAGAAACTACGATCAATAGTACTACAATATGATGAAACTATTTCGAGCATGAGCTGTCACTTTCAGAATCAAAAGTGATAGCAGTTGTACAATTTTTTAGTTTATTATATGCCAGTGTGCTAACAATTTCTCAAGATGAAAAAAATTACAAACATCTTTTATGTGGTTGTACAGTTTAATGATAACACAGGTATGGATATATCCAACAGAAATAACCCCTCGCTGCACAGCTGTGGTCAAAAAGTTAAGATTATTCCCTTAGTCAGTTAATTTTGAAATTTGCTGAAGCTCTGAAGCTTTTAAAATGTTGACCGATGGCATTTAATATTCTGGTATTAATATCTTGGCTGTAAATGACACATAGTGGCCAATTGCTGATTAATTTTTCTTACTTGGGGTTTTTCAACATGAACCTAAACCAAGTGCACAAGCTCTTTTGCGTTCGGCCCTAAATGAAAGGAGATCACCGTGGTTGGGAATCACACTGGCTGCCTCATTTTAAACAGCAGATGCTACATAGTCACTGAGCCATTACAGCAGGTAGCTTTATTAGCATTAGGAAGGGAATGGGCCAGCAAAAAACATAATTACTAAGTACACAAAACCAATCCATATTCAGTAAATATCCTAGCCATCACCCAAGACATTAATTATATCATAGTGCAAAACTGTAGCATTAATTGATAAACTTAATTGATGAAAATCTTGCTTGAGATTAATGAACATAAAAAGAAAACGCACGTCGTCAGACACAACTTTGCCATTAGTACAATAGCCGACTGTGAATTTATTTATTTTTTTTTAACGGTAAGTCATAGGCAGCCTACACAATTCCCTAAAATTCAGCGATGCAAATGAAAATGTGCTCTTTTGATTTTTTTTTCTTTTTACTAAAATACTTTGCAAACGTTGAAACGGTTGGCTCGCCGTCAATGTTGCTGAAACTCAAATTTTCATCGGGAACCAATAGATATTAAAGACTGCAACTAACTACGGACGACATGACATATGACAACAAGCCACAGCTGAAAGCAATCGGCCAAACGAAACACAAAACACCAATGCAGCGAAATCAGACTCCGCATAGGAGACTTACACAACAAGACAGCGCTGTTTATCAGCAGCTGACTGCTCTAGCCCACATGACTGTTTTCACTCGATCGCTGCCAAAACATCCACGGCAGTTACCTGCGATGAACGTAATGAACGAACGAGTGTTACAAGCAGCATAATCCGTGGAGCGTCAGCAAGAAATATGTAAAACAACTGCTTAAAAAAAAAAAAAAAAAGAAACTAAAAACGTACAGACGATTTGAGTGCATGTTACACCCCCTCCATTTCCAGCTATCTTCTTTCTGGTGATTATGACCCTTGACGCCGTATGCTCTCACCAATTTCATGAGGTAAAAGCAACACGCACCAATGATGTGGAACTGCAACAGTTTCAGCATTAATAAACAACGATCACTGCTAAGCGGTGGCGAAACGATCGTGGCCGAGTCCTGAACAATGTTTCTCGATTCCCTTACCCATCAGCATAAGCAGAAACGACGGCAGCCCCTGATGTCTTTGCTGCTTGCAAGTAGCCTCACACGCCGAAACTGTCGGTTCAAGTTTCCGCGAGAGCAATGTAGTAGGGTCATGCCAAAGGGGGGGAAAATTAAAATCAGAGCAATAGGGTTAGGCTGCGATGCAGTAGACTAGGGCATCACCATCCCCCTAAAAGCGATAGATGGCACTAGAGTGTACTAGAATATGGTCGAGTGGGACGAGCGGCTGGAGCGGCGCATGCTTTGCAGTGAGGCGCCCGACGTGGAAAAATACTGTGGCGGCGCTGCGATCGAACTGGATTGGGCCACATCAAGGTCGCGCCGTTGGAAACTGCTGGCGATACTGCTCGGCAGGGTCATTCGCACTACTTCGCGCGCTGGTATTTGCGTTAAGACCTCTCAAATGGTGTTCATAATCGAATATGACATGTATATATGTCTTAAGAATAAATGCCTTTCTTTCTCTTCCTTTTATTTTTTAATGCCGCTCGGTGATGCGCGTGCATTGCGGCCGCAGTGTCGGCTTACATTCTACTATGTTATTGTACGGTTCCATTTGGAGAACAAATATTTTTCTCGTTCTTCAAGCAGCATGTATCTCTCGTGTGTATTGTTCCGCATATAGTTTTCCATCAGTAGGTCTTGCGAAACACAAACGGAGAAACATATGTAACCTTCCTGCTTGCCGCTTCAAACAAGTAAAGCATATCTGCCCCATCCGGTACCTTAATTGTACTCAGATTTCTTTCTTCTTTTGGGTTTTTTACGTGCCAAAACCAGTTCTGATTATAAGGTACGCCGTAGTGGAGGGCTCCGAATTAATTTTGACCACCTGGGGTTCATTAACGTCCACTACAACGCAAGCACACGGGCTTCTTGCATTTCGCCTCCACCGAAATGCGGCCGCCGCGGCCGGGATTCGATTCCGCGACCTCGTCCTCAGCAGCGCAACGCCTTAGCTAACTGAGCCCCCGCGGCTGGTACTCAAATTTACGGGAAGCATTGTTATTGAAAAAAAAAAAAAAAACTGCAGCGTAACATTCTATTCAAGTTTCCGCCCGCGTAACAGAATGCGGAGTAATTGGTACGGGGTCCTTTATCGCGGTCGGTGTCATTCTGGAAATTCATTTCAAGTGGATGCGTTTTGCAACTTCACCTGCTACAATTGGTAAATTGCAATATGTGTCGTAAAGTAATTAACTAAGAAGCTCATTAATCAATTTTGTTAATAAGTTGAATATGTGTTTCGATTTCTCGTGCTACTAATGTCCGCCTCTTCGAATAACCCAGCTCATCAATGAGAATTGTGCTAACTGCCACAGGAGATTTTTAAAAATTCCCTAAACCTTAATTTCGAACACCCGGTATTGTGGATACGGCGTTGCGCTGTTAAACTGGAGCTCGCGGGTTCAATCCGTCGCGGAATTCGATGGGAACAAATGGAAAACACTCGTGTACTTCTATTTAGGTGCACGTTAAAAAGCCCCAGGTGGGGAAATCTAAACCGGGTGCCTCATACTCATATCGTGGTTTTGCCACGTAAAACCCACAAATTTGTTTGAACTAAAAAAAAAAGACAGGTGGCTGCGTTCTTCGTGTTTTTGCTAGGAGTGTAAACAAAATAAATTATTCTCGAGTCTGATTTCCGAGAAAAAACATGTTACGCTTATCCTATATTTCATGCATAAATGTAATGCCATTCCCAAATGTCTGTCCGCTCAACTAAGCAGCTTGTATATTATAAACGGCTGCTTTCAGTTATTCGACGCACTATCATAACGACAATAATGAAGCAATTAGAGAAACGGCATACCTCACATACACGTACAGATATGTGTAGATCTGCTGCGTTCGTTCAAGAAGATAAGTGTGGTACCACATGGGGCACCCAGTTTTAATGGGTTGCAAAGATGGTGAGACTGTCAAAAAAAAAGTTTTCCTTGCCTGAATCAAGTTAGCAGATTTATAGGCTGCCACAAAACGGCGCATTTATATTGAATGACAGCTTATTACACTTATTAGCAGGGCTTATTAGCAGCTTATTAGCCGGACTTATCAACACCCCTGCGTTAATTCTCTCAGGAACTGCCCCTCTGCGCAACAGCCACAACTCTCCGGCAGCACAATCATTCGGAATAACAGTCCGCACTTGCATCGGTAACTCACCTTTGAGACTGCAATAGTGCTGTTATGCGTTACATTCGTACGGAAACGACTGTTCGGCGTCGTACAGCATATCAATAACACTTGCATATATATATATATATATATATATATAATTGCCTGCTATGAATATTATTTCTGCGAATGAGAGTTTTATGTGCAGTATTCACTAATACGTGTGTTTCGTATGCAAACGTGCACGGTCGGGAGTTCTCACTGTACCATTTGTACCATTCTCAATGTACCCTTTGATTTGACTTTAATATTGTTTTCTTCGATCATTGTTCCTGATCAATATCCACCGACAAGAAGCGCGCGTAAAATGACACGCTATCAGTAATAAAATTTTCCTACGTAGCTTCATGATGCAGGGATGCCAGTTGCTTTTAGAAGACAGTGTTAAAAACAATGGTTCACTTAGCTAAAACTACCTTTGGTACCCGCCGTCAAGAGTCATGGGCGCACCAAAGCAACTAAAAAAAAAAAAATGCACTACACAGACGTTCTGCGAGAAAAACTGGGCGCCGCCAGCATCCGCGTAGCGAACGTGCGCTCGCTAGCAGACGACGCGCTTGACAACGACAGCAAAACTGAAGACGACGCGTTGTATAATCCATGCCTCAAATATATATGTTTAGCAAGATGGTGTAAACATAAATTTGCAGTGGAAATAAAGCACTATTTTAAGAGCGTACTATGCACAATCGGCCTCGGCGCCCGCAGCGAAAGTACGTTGAATATGCCGCGGAGCGCGTCTCCGCCCCAATCCAGTTCGCTCGCAGCGCCCTCGCATAATTTTTCCACACGCGGCGCCTCAGCGGGAGAGCGCCGTTCGGCCCACTCGACCATTATCTAGTACACTCTAATGGCACTGATGGAGGTCTGGCAACCATGGCCAATTGTCAAGGTTGCCAGATGCTACTTAATTTAAGGTTGTCAACAATATTTTTGTCATACGCTAAAGATACTTTTAAAATAATATGCTATGTACAAACAGAGAAAGTAACCGCTGGGAAAATTAAGTTTTGAGCCTACTCTGATGACTGCCAATCGCAAGAATCATGGAAGAAAGAAAGCTTTTGTTTCTTTCCTTCATGGCAGCAATACAGGGCGCTCAATTTAAAACATCACCACCGACACTGCTTTCACTTCCTTGACTCATCGTCGCATGAGAAAAGTGTGATGGGCGTTACCATGTTATTGTATCAGCGTGTTCGCGATAACAAGCAGTTTGTTCAGCTATTAGTTCACTCTAGTACAGTCCATACAGTGGGCTGCTTGGAGTGCAACATGCGTACTACACGGACGATTTGATGTTATAGTTCAGCGGAAATCTTACACGGACGATGCACCCGAACCACAGCGGGTGGGTAGAGTGTACTGGCGCCATGGATGCAGAAAAGACACAAAGAGCGCTGTGTGTCTTTTCCAAGTTTTCTTCATTTGTCCCTGGTATCATGGACTGTGTATCATTTATATGATGCAAGACCAACTTGACTGAGTTTACGTTTTAGGGAAGCTCACAAATATATAGCCACATATCTAGAAGCCTTTCGATTCATATTCATCATGGATATTCATTATAGTGTTCTAGAATAGGGGTAGTGGGCTCAGATGACGGCTGCGCTTGAGGCCCTTGAAGTCGCCTCCGAGAGATGGCACTACAAATATTTGCACCTGAAACGTCTTGCAGTCTTGCGCCTACGCCGGCTTGCCTACGCTATGCGGGTTACTTCACTGCATAGCGTAAATCTAAATAACTTCTTGCTATCTGTATTACCGGAAAGGCGTCAATTCGCATTTCGTGCTATATATATATATATATATATATATATATATATATATATATATATATATATATATATATATATACAGGGTGTTTCAGCGAACACTTTCAAAAATTCTTAAAGGTGGCCTGTGGCAGATAGCACAATTCTAGTTGATGAGCTGGTCTACTCGAAGAGGCGGACATTACTTGCACAATGAATTTAAAGGCATAATCGAATCATTAACAAAAATCACTAATTAAGTTTTTAATTAATTACCTGATGGCCCATATTACAATTTACAAATTGTAGCCGTGAAGTTCCCAAGGCGGATTCACTTGGAACTAATTCTTGGTGATAACTGAAACACCTGTATATATATTGTTACGAAGAGCTGTGAAGAAATGGGTTTATTTTACAGGAGATGGACGATGATCGGAGCGTGATCGTAGTGCAGTCCGGCCTCTCAAGCTCTTCGTTCTCTTCGTCTTCCTTCCTCTCTTTTTTGTACCTGCCTTTCGTATCCGTTACATTTCCCCCCAAGCAGACGAAGCCCGTGGGGCGAGTCAGGATGGACAAGCAGGGTAGAAAGGCTTCAGGCGAGCAAATATGAGTCAGCTGAGTTCTGCTTGATCGCCGACCATTGCACAGGAGGCGAGCTATTACGCAAGTGAGTTCGCTCAGGTGGTCCACAACTACAAATGGGCCTGAATATTGTGACAAAAGCTTTTGGCACAATCCACGCTTGCGTTGTGGTGTCCAAAGAAGGACCAAGTCACCTTTTTCGAACGATACTTGTACGTGACGGTCGTCGTACCGTTCTTTCGAACGACTTTGCGAGGCAGTACGAAGACGAGCTATTCGACGGGCTTCTTCGGCGAGACACAAAATCTTCGATACAGAATCGTCATTGTGCAGAACGAAGGGTAAGAAAGTGTCTAGAGGGCTTCGCGGTAACCTTGCATACAGGAGATAAAATGGGCCATAGTTCGTGGTTTCGTGTTTCGCCGTGTTGTATGCGTAAGTGATGAAGGGTAGCACGTCGTCCCAGTTCTTATGATTGGAGGAGACGTACATGGCAAGCATGTTGGTCAGCGTTCTGTTTGTTCTTTCGACGAGGCCATTGGTCTGTGGATGATACGGCGTGGAATGACGGAACTGTGAAGTGCACAAACGAAGTAACTCTTCAATGGCATCAGCAGTGAGCTGGCGACCACGGTCGCTGATGATGACACGTGGTGGGCCATGACGAAGGACCACGGAACGCAGCAGGAAGACCGCCACGCAAGCAGCAGTTGAAGAGGTTATGGCTGCAGTTTCTGCATACCGTGTAAGATGGTCTACGCAGACAATTATCCAACGGTTCTTGTTGTTGGATAGCGGTAATGGACCCAAAAGGTCAATGCCTACTTGCTCGAATGGCGTACTAGGCAATGTCAATGGACGAAGGGGACCCGGGGCTGCGGTGGTCGGTCGCTTGTGACGTTGGCACGTTTCACAACTAGCGACATAGCGCTTGGTTGTTTCGTACCTCTTGGGCCAATAAAAGCGCTCCTGCGTGCGGTGTAGCGTTCGTACGAAGCCGAAATGTCCGGATGTCGCATCGTCATGCATGGCGCGTAGAACGTCGGAGCGGAGACTCTCGGGGACAACAAGCAGAAAATGCGCTCCATGCCCGTAGTAATTAGTTTTGTAGAGCAACTCATCACGGACAGTAAAGCGACCGCTGCCTTGAGAAGTACGGGCGGCAACAAAAAGCGGATCGAGGGTAAGATCATTCCGTTGTTCTAGCTGAAAGTCTGCCGCGTCAGGGAACGTACAAGTAACAGCAGCGAGACAGTCGTCAAAATTCTCAGCATCGCAGTCGCTAGTTGCAAGAGGAATCCGAGAGAGGCAGTCTGCGTCAGCGTGACGACGGCCACGACGGCCACTCTTGTACGATACCACAAAGTCGTATTCCTGGAGGCGCAGCGCCTAACGTGCGAGGCGACCAGAGGGATCACGCAAACCGACCAGCCAGCATAAAGAATGATGGTCGGTGATAATCTTGAATGGTCTACCGTAAAGATAACACCGAAACTTCTGTACAGCGAAAACAGCTGCCAGGCATTCTTGTTCCGTAACCGTATAATTGCGTTCAGATTTGCTCAGGCAACGGCTGGCATATGCGACAACATGTTCTGCGCCACTGTGACGTTGTACAAGCACCGCTCCTATACCGATTCCACTAGCATCAGTGTGAACTTCAGTCAGGCAAGATGGATCGAAGTGACGCAAGAGGGGTGCTGACGTTAGTATAAACTTCAATTGAGAGAATGAAGCGTCACACTCTGGTGTCCAATTGAAGGCCGCATCTTGTCGCAAAATACTTGTCAATGGCTAAACGATGTCGGCAAACCGGGGAACGAAACGACGGAAATATGAACACAGGCCAATGAATGAGCGAAGTTCTCGTGCTGACTGCGGTGGCTTGAAGGAGCTCACCGCTTCAATCTTACGAGGATCGGGTCTGACGCCATCCTTGTCGACTAAGTGTCCCAGGACCAGTGTTTGGCGTTCGCCAAACCGACATTTGTTTGAGTTTAGAACCAGTCCAGCTTTTTCGATGCAGTCGAGAACAAGGCTGAGGCGTTCGTTATGTTCTTCAAACGTGCGGCCAAATATTATAACATCATCGAGGTAACACATGCATATATCCCACTTTAGACCACGTAGTACTCTGTCCATGAATCTTTCGAAGGTTGCAGGAGCGTTGCAAAGGCAAAAAGGCATAACATTAAATTCGAATAGGCCATCTGGAGTCACGAAAGCGGTCTTTTCCTTGTCGGCAGGGTCCATAGGTATTTGCCAATACCCCGATCGCAAATCAAGTGTTGAGAAGTACGAAGCAGCGTGTAAGCAATCAATAACGTCATCGATTCGTGGTAGCGGATAGACATCCTTCTTTGTCACTGCGTTTAGACGTCTGTAATCCACGCAGAATCTCCAGGAGCCATCTTTTTTTCGGACCAGGATTACTGGGGCTGCCCATGGACTAGACGATTCTTGAACGACACCTTTGTTCATCATTTCCTTGACTTGCTCTGCAATAACTTTGCGCTCGGAGGATGACACTCGGTAGGGCTTCTGGTGGATGGGGTGTGCTGAGCCGGTATCTATTCGGTGACGAGCGCGGGACGACGGTAAATGAAGGGGTGCATCTCCATGCGCGAAGTCGAATGCAGCCTCATACCTGGCAAGGACCTGCACCAGTGCTTGCCGTTCCGATGTAGAGAGAGCCTTGCTGATCATGCCAAGCATTAGCTCTTCAGAATGGCGATTATCGCAAGGAGAGCAAGCTGTAGAGACGTCTGCAGTTAGTGCCGCTATTGAGCTACACGCGCCTTCATCGAATAGAGCGATTTTCATACCGCGAGAGAGGACAACCGGCATGGATGAACAGTTCAGCGCCGACAATGTGGCGACTCCTTTCGTCATGCACACCACAGAGCAGGGCACAAGTATACTTTTTTTTAGCACAGTTTATGCGGAGAGGCCTAACTACAAGGTCAACACAATCACCGTCAACAGTAGTTGCAAAAACACGAACGGGCGTCAGGCACCACGATGGTGCAATCACTTCATCAAAAACACTGAGTGTGTCTGTGTCCCTGTCTTCGCCACGCGAGCTTTGTTCGGGATGTACGGATATAAATAACTTGTTCAACGATATTTCGCCACAACCACAGTCCACGGAGGCACCGCATTGTTTAAGAAAATCTATACCAAGAATAACACCGTGCGAACAACGAGAAAGAACAAGGAATTCCGACACAAACACTTTCCCAGCCAACAAAACACTCACAGCACAAACACCGAAGGGATGAAGCCACTCGCCGCCTACTCCACGAAAGGTAATACCGTCGTTTCAAGAAAACATAACTTTGTGGCCTAAACGGTTTTTGAAAGCGAGGCTCATCACAGACACGGTTGCTTCAGTATCAACTAACGCCATGGTCGGTATTCCGTCAATCAACACATTCACTTTGTTTTTGTGCATCACAACGGGCAGAGGTATTTCTTGCAAAGACCGTCCGGCGACCTCACCTCCATTGGCCGCGGATGCTAGTTTCCCGGCGGTGGTGAGGAAGAACGGCGCCGAGGGGATGGAGAGCGACGGGGACGGTTACTTGGTGGCGTCAAACTGCGCTCAGATGCTGGCGAATCGCTGCGTCTGGTCGGGTTCGAGAAGCGGTCCATTGGAAGCAAATCGGTCGTCCGCAAGTCATATGAAGTACGGGTTCCGGGTGGCGAGAACATCGGTGGTGTCCTTCGTTATTGACGGCCTTGGCGACAATAATACCGAGCTATATGGCCTGTGGAACCGCAGTTGTAGCACACGGGAGGGTCACGGTTGACAGAATCTTCCTCGAAGCGAATGCTAGCCTGCTGCGGGCGGCGAGAAAGTTGGTTGTCATGTGGATAACGTGTCTCTGCTGCTCGCTGAAATCCGTTATATCGGTTATAAGCCACGTCGTGGTAGTAGGGTCGGTGTTGTTCTTGGCGCGGCCTCACAGAAGTCACAGGGCCTCGGGGGTAAAAACGCGGCTGTTCTCGTTGTGGCTGAGCGTCATAGGTAGGGCCTCTTTCGTAGAGACGTGGCTGCTGTCGGGGCGCGAGTTCATAATCCTCAATGCCCCTCGCCGCAGGATACGGGAAGCAGGATTCCATGTTTGGCTCGAAATCTGGGGGTAGGCGGAGGCTATGAGTGCCTGGGCGTGTCACTTGCGCGTGCAGGCTCAGTTCTTCCCGAACTATTTGTCGGATCGTTGATGCAAGATCGAGGGGCTGGTTACTCTCTATGCTTGCAACTGTCGTCACATTGGCTAGCCTCCCAAACTTCGGCGTGATGCGCCTCGTCTTCAATTGCTCGAAAGTGCGACAGTGCCAAATGATGTCAGCGACGGAAGCCAGGGTGTCTTTTGCGATGAGGAAACTGTAAACATCCTCAGCAATTCCTTTTAGGATGTGCCCGACTTTGTCTTCCTCAGACATTCCAACATCTACCATCCTACACAGTTTTATTATTGCCTCAATGTAGGTCGTGCAGGTTTCGCCTGGCACTTGCGCGCGTTGCAGTAGCGTCTGTTCTGCCCTTTTCTTTTTCGTCGCGGAGTCGCCGAATCGTTCTTTGATTTCCGAAACAAATCTGCCCCATGTTGTTAACGTTTCCTCGTGATTGTCGAACCACACCAACCATAGGCGGAAAGGTTTCATTTTTCCGGGCGGGGGGGGGGGGGGGGGGGGCTGACCAGTTTTCCGAGCCCCACCCATGTATGCATATATATATATATATATATATATATATATATATATATATATGCATCCTTTACTAACAGTTACACTGGAAACTTCCTGTGACCTCTAAAGATTGTTCACTGGAGTGACGAGCTTATATGAGTGTTTGCAAGACCTCAGAGTAGGAGACAACTCAGTTTTACAGCCTTACAGCCTGAGTCCCCTCGCACCGCCAAGAGACTGGCTTCTCTTGGTTGAGCCATGCGACAAGCGGTTTCAGTTAAACACGTTAGGGAGATACATGTGTTTTGTGCGTATTAAGTCGCACAAGTACACATCTATGAAAATGCAATATAACGCCTTGTAAAAGATTTAATAGAAAAGATACAATCAAGAAATCCTTTCCTGACGAAAGGTCAGTTATTGAGAAGATAAGACTTAACATACATAAACATTAAACGATATATAGCAATTTCTGACCACAACTTATGGCTAGAATTATTAGCGTAAGTATAGTGTGATTTCATAACGCTATAGTTTCATTACATGTCAAAGCATGCCTTATGCCACTGGTTTCGTTTATTTTCCGGAGGCAGAACAAATGACTATAGAGTAAAAATTATCAGGTGCCCAAATAAATAAACATAATAACAAATAAATAAATAAGACAGCGGTATCTCGAAAGCGCGAAAGGACTCGATAGCAAATATAGGAACAACGTGGATTGTGTTATTGAGAGGCAAGTGCAGCATACGACAAATAAAAATTAATAAGGAATATGCACAGATAGACTAGGGAGTTTTACAAATAGCGCAACCACGCGTCTTTTCTTACCCAAATGCCCTTACTCTGCTTGCGCTGTTCTGGACCCCATTTTCGTTCCTTTGTATAAGTTTTTGCGTTGTTTTCTAAGCCAGGTGGTTTGCTTTGACTTGTAAGTTGGTGCCTTTTTCTCTCCTATTAAAGACATCAGTTCGTTGTCTGATGCGATGATTCCAACATCATTGAAAAAAGGGCATTTGATCTGGAAATGAAGTCGTCGGAAATCTAATTCAAATTTAATTTGGCGGGACAGTTCTTTGTCTGCGTGAAAAAATTGCCAGATGGTTCAAACGGGCGTGTCCAGTCGTCGACCGCAAGTACATTTTCAGTCACTGAAGGCAAGAAAAGGACCTCTCAAAAAATTAAATTATGTGGTTTTACGTGCCAAAACCACGATCTGATTATGAGGCACGTCGTAGTGGGGGACTCCAGAAATTTGGACCACCGGGGGTTCTTTAACGTGCACCTAAATCTAAGCACACGGGTGTTTTCGCATTTCACCCCCATCGAAATGCGGCCGCCGTGGCAAAAGGACCTCTCAGATGTGGTAGACGAGACCGGTATGGACAATGCAATTTTTTTAGCTTGGCCATTTCCGGCAAAAGGTTTCGCAGGTGTTCGCCCTTGCCCCCCGTAAACATGTGCACGACGTCCCCAAATGTGTGCAATGGTGCCGACCTAAATTTGCTGGCTTAAAATTTCAATCAGCATATCTCTGTCAAAAATCAGGAGTCCTGGTTCAAGGTCGTCACCGCAGAACTATGTTATATATGCTTCGTCTTCCCTCCCTATGGCAAGCTGCTTAATGTGGGACTTATGCTGCCACATATCAGGTGGATACCTGTTGTTCAACGAAGACAGCACTGTGTCAAGTACTTCATAGAACCTCTGGCGGTACATCTCACTCACTGATGGAAACACGTGAGCTGAGGAACCTTCATAATAGCGGCGTGGGGTCTTCTTTCGCCTAGCGGCTATAGAACACACGGGTCCTCAACTTCTACTTTTCCTGCCTCTGCCATACATATGTGGGTCACGCGCTTCAATTGAAGTTAATCTCCGCCGAGTTCAAGCTTGGGCCATCCGAGATGGCTGGGGTCCCTTCGCGTGCGCTGTCTCACCGCGCGCCTAGTGTTATGTTTCCGCTGGTGCTTATACGGTGGAAAATACGCTGCCTTTTCAGCGTCAGACGGGTTCTGGCGACGTACCGATAAGCGAGGTGCTCACTATTGGTTTTGTCGTTGGTGCTCATGCATGCTGTGTTTGTAGCCGGTGCACATTACCACAACCGCAGCCGCGGTAGAAGCGAGATCGACGCCTGTATTATATTTCTCCTTTTATTGAGACTGCAATTGCATGTATCGACACCCCAGGCAAGTTTTCGCTGTCGTCGTCGCTGTGATATTCCGTATAAAGTCCAAAAGTCTTAAGAGTGAGCAACCTATACGCTGTGGATGGGAGAAAAAGCGCGTAACACTGAGCCGAAAAGGATGGCGGTTTGATCGACATTATCTTCCCACGCCGTCAATATTCGGGTTAGTTGGAGGTCACGTGATCAAATGCGCGCATAAGGAGGAGAGCACGCGTCTTCTCATCTAGCCCTGCCGCAGCTGCAAATTACTGTGTGCGGTTGACGCTTACGCGGCCCGCGTGCCGTATTCAATTGTTGGTAATCATTGAGGGGTGCAATGATCTTTTTTTTTTTCTGAGTCCTAGTAGAAGCTCTGATGCGCATGACTGCTATTGATACTGATTTCGAGTGAATCCGGCTTGGCCTCACTTCAGTTACTAAGTTATATATATATATATATATATATATATATATATATATGACCTCTGTATGCACGTTGCGATGTTTCCATCCCCAATAAATGTTGTAAATTATTATGAGCTTTGTTTTCATGAGTCGCTAGCATTTCCTACAGGAAAGAGAAGCAATGCTGAGACACATATCATTCACGTGTATTTCACACACCGTTGATAAAAGACTCTGCCGAAGGGGTCACTGAAGTCTGCAGGTCTTTTTCAGTGTCAAAAAGTGTGCAACGCATTTTGTAGCGAGTTGAACATACAGCAACATATTGATTCTCTAGACATAGACTATCCATATCATTAGAAATAATTATTAGTTGGCTAGCTCTCTCTCTTTAAAAATATAATAAACTTTGTCCTGTGTACACATTGAAATATAATGTGTCTGTGAATGGTGTTCACACTGGAAATTTAAATAACATGTTGGAGTTAAAAAATACGGATGAGGGAGCCGCCGTTGGAGCTTCTAATGCGCTTGTTTTCCTATTGCCAGGATTTTCAGAAATAAAGCGAAATTATGAATAAAAGCCGTGCACGTCCGCGTCAACAATGATGCAGTGAGCTTTTAGGCACAATAACATTGCAAGGGAAAATGTAGAGGCAACTCAAAAGAAACCTTAAACGGTTTGGGTAACAGGACTCTGGTACTGACATTTTAGGAGCGGGGGGGGGGGGGGGGGGGCTTCGGCATCGCCGGGGGGGGGGAGGCTCGGCAACGCCCCCCCCCCCCCCCCCCCCCCGTAGTCGGCGCCTATGACACCAACGCAGTATCTGTCAGAAAGAACACGACGTTCGAAAGCTGAGAAGCGCTGTTCCACTTGTTGGCGGCACTCACCCGGTGATAATGGATGATCCATTCCTCGACGTTTTCGTCCGGTCTTCCAGCGAAGGGACGCGCATCTCTCAGTTGCTGAACAGAACATGTTGGCGCAGCAGTTGGAATGGGCCGCTGTTCGTCTGCGTCGTAGGACATATTCAACTCCGGTGTATTCGGTGGGAGCCCAGCAAGGCGACGGCTCCGTCGAAGAACTTGTGGTTCAGCCTCCGTCCTCGGGTGTCGATTACCCCGCACCTCCACCACAACTGTTACCAAGAGTTGTGAAGAAATGAGTTTATTTTACAGGAGACGGACGATGATCGGAGCGTGATCGTAGTGCAGTCCGGCCTCTCAAGCTCTTCGTTCTCTTCGTCTTCCTTCCTCTCTTTTTTGTACCTGCCTTTCGTATCCGTTACAATATATAACTTTACCATTGTGACTGCGACGGCTCGGGAGGCGTTATCGATGACCTCGTGAGTGCATGAATTTGGGCGCTGGTTCGCCACCAAAGTGGGCAGCTTGCAGTAGTTTGTAGCAGTTACTGTGACGATAATGTGAGCGCAATGATTCGTTTATATATATATATATATATATATATATATATATATATATATATATATATAGTACTAGTTATCACCGTGTAATCGTCCACTAAGGCCAGCGTCGAGCTAGCGCCGCTCTCATTAGGAGTGGACCGTTGCCCAAGCTGACCGCACTTGGTGCGGCCGCAAAATAAAACAAACCATTTTTTTTTCTCACAGAGCACACACTAGATATAAAGCACTTTAAGAGCATGCCTAAGAATATGCAGTACGGCGAAATAAAAAAAACAAACCTATTTGCCGTTAACGATGTGAACGAAGTCCCTGATTATGTAACGCGGCTCAAAGTGCAATTCTCACATGTGGTACATGTTTGGTCAAGCTTCTATTCTTCACAGTGTAAGTTGCTTTCCCACTATTGTCTCCTTTCTTCGTCTTGTGGGACGCTGAAAAGAGACGCCTTCGGCGAGTCTTTCACTCGACTATAGCCTGTCCGGCACCCTGGTGCAAAACACTAATTGCGCCGGCGACTAGGCATAGCTTCTTAGCGCACCGTAGAACGAGCACAAATGAAGTCCGAGGACGTTGCAGAGACAAGTCGACGAACGTTGCACTTTACAAAAACAATCAAAATCAAGTCGATTCGCATCCTCGTGTGCAGACTGCAGCAAGCGAATGGCAGTGACGGGAGCGCAGGCCCTGGCACGGGTCTTCAGGATGGATGGATGGATGGATGGATGGATGGATGGATGAGGCTGAACCCTTTAATCGGGCGGTGGCATACGTCACCTAGCCATGACTATGAACATATTTTGTACTTTGTGGTGGGTGAAATTTCATCCCTGCCTTGATTTTATCCACCAATCGGATAACCTCTGTTTGGTTATTTCTACCCGCTTAAAGTCTATTTTTCCTTCACTGTCCCTAAACCCCAATGCTTTGAAAAAAATCAGCCCCGTTGCTTTGCACTGTAGGGTTAAGCCCTTTACAGAAAAGTATGAGGTGTTCAGCCGTTTCCTCTTCTCCACACGCACAGCACAACGTGTCTATAACTTGGTTCTTGACTCGGTACATCTTAGTCCGCAATACTCCCGTCCTGGCTTCAAACAACAAAGAGCTTCCCCTAGAATTATCATAGATATTTTCTTTGGCAATTTCTTGCTTGAAAGTCAGGTGGAACTAGCTCCAGCGCCCCTAGCGGCCTCCGGCTCCGGCGACACGCACGGCTTCAGCTGGAAGCGTGCGCCGCATAGGGCAGAGAGCACACTACCCAGCAAGGCGACGGCTAGCGCCGTACACTCACAACGTGTCTATAACTTGGTTCTTGACTCGGTACATCTTAGTCCGCAATACTCCCGTCCTGGCTTCAAACAACAAAGAGCTTCCCCTAGAATTATCATAGATATTTTCTTTGGCAATTTCTTGCTTGAAAGTCAGGATGGATGGATGGATGGATGGGATGAGGCTGAACCCTTTAAATCGGGCGGTGGCATACGCCACCTAGCCATGGCTATTAACATAATTTGTACTTTGTGGTGGGTGAAATTTCACCCCTGCCTTAATTTTATCCACCAATCAGATAACCTCTGTTTGGTTATTTCTACCCGCTTAAAGTCTATTTTGCCTTCACTGTCCCTAAACCCCAATGCTTTGAAAAAATCAGCCCCGTTGCCTTGCACTTTTCTGTAAGCCCCTTACAGAAAAGTATGAGGTGTTCAGCCGTTTCCTCTTCTTCTCCACATGCACAGCACAACGTGTCTATACCTTGGTACTTGACTCGGTACATCTTAGTCCGCAATACTCCCGTCCTGGCTTCAAACAACAAAGAGCTTCCCCTAGAATTATCGTAGATAGTTTTCTTTGGCAATTTCTTGCTTGAAAGTTCGGTATGTGCCCAGTGCTGATTTCGTCTGCATCCCTGTTTTCCACAGACCCCTCTCTGTTTCCTTAACCTTTTTCTTAACCGCTGTTTCCTGGTTTGCACCCCTCCTGCAGTCCAAATATTTGATTGACAGTTTTCTGGTCAGCTTCCTCCATTTTGTATCAACATTCCTCATGTACAAATAACTGAAAACTCTCCTTGCCCACCGCTTTTCTGCCATCTCTCTCAATCGCTCCTCAAATTCTATCTTGCTGCTGGCTTCCCTGCCCTCGAATGACGTCCATCCCATGTCACCCTGTACCCCCTGATTTGGTGTATTTCCGTGTGCTCCCAGAGCCAGTCTACCTACCCCTCGCTGCTTAACTTCCAACCTTGCTCGAACCTCTGATCTCATGCACAGGACCGCATTGCCGAAAGTCAAACTAGGGACCATCACCCCTTTCCAAATCCCTCTCACCACTTCGTACCTATTGTAATTCCACAGTGCCCTATTTTTCATCACAGCTGCATTTCTGCTACCTTTAGCCGTCACATATTTTTCATGTTCCGTTAGGTACTCAGCCCCATTGTTTATCCACACTCCAAGATATTTGTACTTATCCACCACCTCCAGCGTAACCTCCTGTATCCTATGCTCGCTGCCCTGATTATCATTAAAAGTCATGACTGCCGATTTTTCTTTACTAAACTTCAAACCTAAGCTATCTCCCTCTTTACCACAGATGTCCATTAATCTCTGCAAGTCTTCCTTGCTGTCAGCCATAAGTACAATGTCATCTGCATACATCAGTCCTGGTAATGATTGTTTAATCCATTCTCCCTGCTTGAAATAGGAAAGGTTGAAGCCAAGTCCGCTCCTCTCTAATTTTTTCTCTAATCCTTGTAAATACAGCATGAACAACAGAGGTGACAGAGGGCACCCCTGCCTAAGCCCCTGCTGTATCTCTATAGGCCCAGATACCTTGTTTTCCCATTTTATAAGCACCCTGTTACTTTTATAGATATCTTTTAAAAGATTTCTTACTCCATCTTCCACCTCTAGAGTGCCCAGTATGTCCCACAAATCCTTTTGGATTACACTGTCATAGGCTCCCTTGATATCCAGAAAGGCAAGCCATAGGGGCCTGTGTTCCTTTTCTGCTATTTCAATACACTGTGTCAATGAGAACAGATTATCTTCTAACCTTCTTTGTTTTCGGAACCCATTTTGTAGTTCACCCAGCACCTCCTCGCTCTCCACCCATGCCTGCAGTCTGTCCTTATAATCTGCATCACCACCCTGTAAACCACTGACGTCACTGTTATGGGACGGTAGTTGTGTATGTCGGCTTTGTCCCCCTTTCCCTTATATATCATGCTCATCCTGCTCAGTCTCCACCCGTCAGGGGCTTTACCGTCCATTATCATTTTGCTCACTGCCTCTCTTAATGCTTTCTTAGATTTTGGGCCCAATGTCTTTATCAACATAATTGGGATGCCATCAGGACCTGTCGACGTGCTACTAGGAACCCTCTTCTCTGCCCTTTCCCACTCGCTTTGTGCCAGTGGAGCCACTGCACTGACTAGTCCATCCTCACCTGATTGAGCACTGCAGGTGGAACTAGCTCCAGCGCCCCTAGCGGCCTCCGGCTCCGGCGACACGCACGGCTTCAGCTGGAAGCGTGCGCCGCATAGGGCAGAGAGCACACTACCCAGCAAGATTCTAGTACACTATAATATTAATTAAGCCTTGTGCTCTGGTAGAGTGTACTAGAATGGAGTGGGTCCATCGGACGCCTCTTAGCAAGCGCCGAGGGTGAAGCAAAAAAAAAAAAAAAAAGCGGAAAATGTGGCAGCGCTGACGTTGCCATCTTCTGTATCTCCGGCCAATAAACGTTGGCTCCGGCTGTTTCGGCAGCCCTCATTGGCTGAGGCGAGCTCGCGGGCTGAGTAGCTGTCGTCTGCTCGACGCACCGTCGTTGTTGCGTAGTTTGCGTTCTTTCCGCCGCTCTTTTTCCATTTTATTTACAATAGATTGGTGGGGAATAATCTCAGTGTTACCGCCACCGAGTATCTGCCAGTCAAAGCTCCATACAGTTGCGGTAGGGTCCCCGACGCGAGCCGCTCATTCGGAAGAAAGCGACAGTGGCGCCACCTGGATTTTAAATAAAAAATGCCTCAGCGCAGAGCCCTCGTTGGACCCACTCCCCCAATCTAGTACACTATTGACCCTTTTCGCGGAACAGTTTGTTTTAGAGAAACGAGATGGCGCTTACGGCGGCGCGCCATACCTCTCCTCAGCGACCGTGCACGAATACGAAACCAACACCGCTTCTACCTTGCTTCTGTGCGATCAGCTGTCGGAAATGCTACGGAGTTTTCGCTAACGCACTGTGCTGTATTCACTCAGGTTTGAATCCTGTGGATTGAAGGCGTATGCAGTAGTTGGCTGCAAAAATAGTAACTGGCATATTAAGGAATGTAATGAATATGTGGCGCCAAGTTCGCGGACCGCTGCTGCAATTGTCCGTACGTGTTTCCGGCACCTCGAGATCTACGGCTTTCCTCGAGGATACACAAATTTGCTCATCCGCCTGCGTTGTATTACTAACCTTCAAAGAAAGGGCTTCAGCCCCGGTACGTCGGCAAGAGTGAGTACTGCTCTTTAAACAATGATGACGGGAGTAGCACCGCCTCCTGTCATAGTAGGTTTCGCGCACAGTATTTACGCACATCTACCCCAACCAGCACGGAAACTTACATCCACTCTTTCGCCAACGTGTCAAGAATAAGTCAATGGGCGCACACTTGAATATATGCGCACTATTTACGCATAATAAGGGACGATACTACATCGATAGCGCACGAATGGCCGAAGCTGAATGTTTCCTGAATTAAGGTCCACAAGAGTAAGCGAGTTACTCTCGATAATACGCATTTGCTACAAGGTATTGCAATGTGCAGAACAGCTACGTTTCAAGCCTTGTGCGCAGCAAGAACAAATCTGTCGGAACTCAGGACACCCGCGAGCGATTAGGCAGAAAATAATCAGATAGTGGCCGCACCGAGGAACTTTACTGTGTCAGAAACTGACAAGCCGCTGCTTCAAAATATTTGCCAAATGAAGTACAAAGAGCAAAACACACTAATCCTGATTCAATTCATGAGCGGAATGTTTGGATAGCTTGAAATACATATTTAGCCCCGCTTTTAGAACAAGCACAATATGCCCTGCTTGCGCAGTTTGAACATAGGTTAATCAGCTCCGAAAGCGCTTTTGCATGTCCTCTGAAGCTGTGATCAAAGCTTCGTGTCGTTCACCCAGTCACCGTTCACGATATCTCCCAAAACAGAGGTTTTCTAAGCCGCGCCGGCGTCATACACTTCCATTGCAAACAAGGAGGAAACGGAGGCAGTTGAGGCAAGCAATGGACGCGTCACCACGTGATCAAACATGGCAGCGCCCACGGGATCGCCGCGAAAAGGGTCAATAGTTCTGGTAACTGGGCGCGTCCGCCATCTTGAGTTGGGCGCAGTCGCGCGGCAGTAGAGCGCGGCGTTTGAGCCGCACAAGGTTCGTCGCGAAAGTTCGCTCCATGGAGATTGTAGTCGTTGCCGGAGCTTTTGGGCCAGCAGTTGCCATCGACGTCGAGCGTCGAGTGGTCAGCGGACCTCACTGTGCTGCCACGAATCGATGAGAACACGCTAACAGACTTTTGCGCCCTCAAATATCGATCCTGACGGCAGCTGCAACAGGCGTACTTTGGTACTGCACGCTTCGCAACCGAAACTTACGCCGAGCGTTCTTTTGTTGCGACGTGCAGTTCAGACATAAAACCCGTTTCACATGGTGCGATCTTGCAGTACGTTTTTCGCAGCTACGATTTCCGCAAATGCGAAATTCGCGATCCCGTTTCACATGGATCTACGGCAGCTGCGTTTTTCGCATACTCGTTAAGCATTCTGACTGGCGATGACGTATGAGCAAGCCGCCTTCTATTGGTCGTCTGTTTCCACCGCTACAGTGGCTACCACCGCATCTGCGTTTTCGCAGAGAAGTTCAGCACGCCGAACATCGAAAAATCGCACGCACGAAGGGTCCGGCGGCCTATTTCCCGCAGCTGCGAATTCGCAAGCGCGAATTCGCTGACAAAACCGCACCATGTTAAACGGGCTTAAGATGTGGGCTCGAAAAAATTGTTCGTTGTCAGTGCCAAACTTGTGACACGCCTGCAATGCTGAACCAACTCGCCCAACTAGCTGTGTTGACCAACTTTTTCTAAAATAAAGTTTGCATTGCAATACAATGCTCCATGTTATTACCTCCGCGATTATAATGCGCGTCGGATATGCATCCCGCGCGGCGCTAATGCCCTTCGTCGAAGCAACATTGTTCCTTTGCCGCGCGACGCTGTGCGGCTTTCCTCCGTTCGTATTTTAAGCCACGGTACCTCTGTAACATTCGTAATGGTGTGTTTTGTTTGATCAGTTCGAACGACGCAAAATGAATGCGATCTCATATTGACCCTTTTCGCGGCGATCCCGTGGGCGCTGCCATGTTTGCTCACGTGGTGGCGCGTTCATTGCTTGCCTCAACTGCCTCCGCTGCCTCTTTGTTTACAATGGAAGTGTATGACGCCGGCGCTGCTTAGAAAGCCTCTCTTTTGGGAGATATCGTAGACGGTAGCTGGGTGGACGACACGAAGCTTTCGTCACAGCTTCAGAGAACATGTAAAAGCGCTTTCGAAGCTCATTAAGCTTTGTCCTAACGGCGCGAGCAGCGTATAAGGTGCTTGTTCAAAAAGCGGGGCTAAATATGTATTCCAAGCTATCCAAGCTTTCCTATTATGAATTCAGTCAGGATTAGTGTGTTTACTCTTTTTTCTTTATTCGGCAAATATTTTGAAGCAGGGGCTTGTCAGTTTCTGAGTCAGTGAAGTTCCTCGGTGCAGCCACTATTTGATTATTTTCTGCCTAATCGCTCGCGGGTGTGCTCAGTTCTGATAGATTTGTTCTTGCTGCTCGCAAGGCTTGGAACTTAGCTGTTTTGTACATTGTAATATATTGCAGCAAATATATATTACCGCTAGTGACTCGCTTACTCTTGTGAACCGTCACGAAACATTCAGCTTCGAAAATTCGTGCGCCATCGGTGTAGTCCGTCATTTATTGTGTGTATATAGTGCGCATATATTCGAGTGAGCGCCCATTCACTTATTATTGATACGTCTGCGATAGAATTGGCGAAAGTTTTCCAGCCATTTGGGACAGATCCGTATAAATAACGTGCGCGAAGCTTACTATGACAGGAAGCGGCGCTACTCCCTTTGTCATTGTTTAACGAGTGGTACTCACCCTTGCCGACGTTCTCTTGATGAAGCCCTTTCTTTGAAGGCTAGCGATACAATGTTGGCGGATGAGCAAATTTCTGTATCCTCGAGGAAAGCCGTACATCTCGAAGTGCCGGTAACACGTTCGGACAGTCGCAGCAGCGGTCCGCGAACTTGGCCACACAGATTCATTCCATTCCTTAAAATGCCAGTCACTATTTTTGCAGCCAACTACTGCACACGTCTTCAATCCACATGATTCAATCTAGCATTATTAGAGCACAGTGCGTTAGCGAAAACTCAGTTGCATTTCCGACAGCTGATCGCACAGAAGAAAGGTAAAAGCGGTAATGGGGTCGTATTCGTGCGCGGTCGCTGAGGAGAAGTATGGCGCGCCGCCGTGAGCGCCATCTCGTTTCTCTAAAACAAACTGCTCCGCGAAAAGGGTCAATATATGACATGCCCGGTTCGCCATTATGAAGAAAAAAAAATCAGCGCCCTTTCCACTCCGTGAAGATGGTTGAACAACGAAGCTGTGCATTCGCGGCTGCTTGGCTGGCCCGAACGGCGCTACTTGCGGGGGATGGGACGCGTCGGCTTCCACGGGCGACGACGTTCCTAGCCAACACCACCTTGGCTGGTATTTTGTAGCGATGCGTTATGCTTTATTCTATACTAGTCTTATCATCCACCGCTCTCGGCTGATCCCGTTGATAACGTGAGCGGACCGTCGCTCTGACCACTGACCAAGCACGAAAAGGCATTAGATCGGAAAGGCATCGCTACAAAATACCGGCCCTAGACTAGCTTAGGGGCCCTAGCGCGTTGCGACTTTTGCCGGCGTGATAGAGGTTCGTTGAAGAGCAGCACATATGTACACATTGCCACATACACAGTGATCCAAGTTGGTACGATGCTTGTTTTCGAACCCTGTTCCCTCAGCACAGCAGCCCGATGCGGTACCCGTTTATCTTTAATTTTGATACATTCTGTCAACAGTCAACTAAGCTTCTCTTTATGCACAAATATATCCCCCAATATGCTGACCAACCCAGCAGCAGGCAAAAGACAGCAGCAGTCACGCCAAACCCGGGAACGTAAAGAGAAAGCTTCACCTTAAAAGGTGCCTGATGGTTAGAGCATAGGGTCGTTTTGCCCAAGAACCAGGTTCGATCCCTCTATAGACCTCTCCTGGGGTACGTCACACCGCACCGGCAACGTCACAGCGACGTCACCGGCGCACGTGCGCGGTGACCCTGGTTGGCAAAAAACAGCCGCTGCCGGCTTTCTGCGCGGTGCAGTCGCGCGTAGTTGGTGTAGGTGGGCGCCACGTGGACGCGTGTTTTTATTTCTTTTATTTTTTTTTACTTTTACGTGCACCTCCACAATTTTCTTGCCAGCCAGATTAGCAGTACTGTGTGTCGGAGAACATCGGTGTGTGGTAAACTGCGTGATGAAAATGTGGCGACGCTGGGCCTTTTTTACTTGCGAACGTGAACCACGTGGTGCTGGTCTGTGATGGATTGTGTAATGAAGAATATCGGCTTTTCCATGGAAGTGTGCCACATTTGTTGTGGTAAAGTGTGCGGCGAGAATAGCGACGATATTGGCTGACCTTTGCGTAGGGAAACGGACCACATTATGTGTGTGGGTGTGTGTATGTGTGCCCGCGCGCGCGTGGTGTACTACGCGGTTAGCAATACATCTCGCTTACGAGACTGGACGCGTGTTGCGTGTAATAAAACCAGTCGTAGGGATCAGGCTCCGATAGAACTTCAGGGCCCGTAATTATTGAACAGGCGAGAATGAATGAAACGCGATGATTAGTGAGCGCATGTATTTCGGGGCCATCAGCGCTGAGTGCAGAAAAAACAAAAACAAAAGAAAAAAAAACCTTCGTTTGAGCATAATTTATCGACTTATAGGTATGACTACAAATGAGCTCCTACGATGTTTTGACCACTGCCGAAGCTGCGTGTATACATTTAACCACGGGGAATGCCCAAAAGGCAAACCACTGAAATTATTTAACACAGATCTCACGGGTCTTAAGTAAAACTGTACTTTCTTTTTTTTTTCGTTATTGGTGTATTTACCTTCATGGCACAGACTTTATGCCGTGATAATGCACGTAAACATGCAAAAGTTGGGTCTTGTAAAATTGAGAGCAGTAAAGGAGGCAGCAGACACAGCGAAGTTACCGCGCAACGGATTATGTACTTATGCCAGATTTTGCTTTGTACATTCACATGACCGAGACTAATAATTAAACTTAAATTATGGTGTTTAACATCCCTAAGCTGCACAGTGGCTTATGGGGGACAGTGTAACGAAAGGCTCCAGATTAAATTTTGTCAACCATGCTCCTAGAGCAGGGTAATAAGTTTTCTGCATTTCTCCCTCATCTGAATTTAGGCGCCGCTACTTGGTACGGCTCCACTGAGCCGCCGTGTAGTTGTAGACGAAGTTCATCTTGTATATCATTTAAAGCTACAATGTAAATGGGGCGCAAATCAGTGCATTCACGCCAATGCAATACAAATTCGGGTTCGAAGAGCAGTCATTTAGCGAAATATCACTTTGTCACCGCGAAAATGTGCATAATCTGTCGTTTTCGAGGCGTAATACATTTTTGTGGATGTTTGATCTACAGAGGAGGCGCACTTTTAGGAAATCATGACACACTGACTTAAGGGAACCATGCACTTGGCAATGAATGAATGAATGAAAAACTTTATTTCACGAGCTTTTCAGCGCATGCGCCGGATGGAAGTGGTTCCCACTTCACGGGAATCCATATGCTGCTCTCGCCGCCTGGCCCCTGGTTACGAGCCAAAGCTGGTCTTCCAGGGCGGGGCTGGACAGCAAGATCTTCCATCGCTCTCTAAGGGGTTGGATGGGTAGGGGGATCATGTTGGGGTTATTATTGGTGACAACGCTACGTTTTTGTACCGGTAAAACGGGGACGATTATACCCTTATACTTCCTAAGCACAGTTCGTAAATGCTCTCACTTCAAAAAACAGCAATATGCCGGACTGGCGATCACGTCAGTTGATATACAAGCAGTGCTCTTATGCAGAGAGAACAGCTCGCATGAACGTTTTTTGCCAACCAGCGTCCGCTTCGGAGGCGCGGCAGAGGGTGATCCCGTTGATAACCTGAGCGGACCGTCGCTCTGACCACTGACCAAGCGCGAAAAGGCATCAGAAGGCCCCCGCAGGCGCCCGCAGGCCCCCGCAGTGACGTCCCCGCAGTGACGTCACGCTGTTTGCAAACAGGGAGAGGTCTATTGGCAGTTTTACTTATTTGTTCGTTTATTCATTGAAGAGGGCCGATGCGAGACAGGAACGTGCCTATACCGCAACGTGCCTGGTACGAGGCAAATGATGGTTCGCATTAATAATTTCTATCATAGGTGACACCTCCAAGCCGCTGCTGCCCAATCAGTGCGGTGTTTCAACACGGACGGAAAAAAGGTAGTGTCTTTCGAGAGCGGTAACGTGCATGCCGGCATGCACGTTACCGCCGTAGCCAAGCGCGTGTGGCAAGCACGTGCCTCGCTCGACTATCGGCGGCCGCACTGCAGGTGGGCTTGCGAAAAAAGTTAAATTCGTCGTAACTTCTTCTTCACTACGTTGCAGCACAGAAAAGACACCATCAAATCATATGCGTCTGTACATCAGTTATACCCCTCTCTCTGCGTTCTATGGGAGTTCTCACTGAGCTCACCAAGGATGCAGTGGCCCTCCGGGCAGCCTCTGGCTGTTATACGGAAGCGGCTTCCTCTTTGTGCTGTCTGTCGTGCGGCGCAGTGCTTGAAGCTTCTTGCTTCACATCTGGCTCGAGCTCTCCCAGAGCTTTCCCGGGATGATAACCCAGCTATTATCTCCCCACTTTACCTTCTCTTCCTTTCATCCCTTTCTTCTCCTACCAACTCCTCTTTCTGAGCCTCCGCTATTCCCCATACGCTCCTGAAGAATACAAAAGCACGCTAACATCACATAGCAGGGGACACCATGCTGAAAGATCCGCCTGCGCTGTCCCAAGTGATGTTTCAGCGTCAGGTCAAATAGCGCGACCGTGTATGAGGCTCGGACTCGGGGTGTCGCTAGTGCGACGCATTGTGGCTAGTATAGCGGACGACAAACGAGCTAGTGGTCCTCAGAGCTATATTGTATGTTGAATGGCTTATATGCAGTGCCTCATATATAACGGGAGGTGCTGAAGAGGGTTGAAGCGCGAAAAAGTATCAACGGTGGCGTGCACCAGTCAAGTATCTTATCTTCAGAAAAAATCTCCTTTACATGCGATATCCTGTGTGTATACAGGGTGTTTCACTTAACTTGGGGCAAACCTTAAAAATATGCAAATGCTACGTAGCTGGACAGAACCAAGGTAAAGTTGTTTGTCGTCGCTTGGAGATACTCAGGTTATTTTTTGCGTTCTGTCTAAATAATATAATTTCTATCATAGGTGACACCTCCAAGCCGCTGCTGCTCAATCAGTGAAAGGAAGAAAAGACACCATCAAATCATATGCGTCTGTACATCAGTTATATCCCTCTCTCTGCTTTCTATGGGGGTTCTCACTGAGCTCACTAAGGATGGAGTGGTAAGTAAGTAATTAATTAAGACACTTCTCAAATATTATAATTAGATTAAAAGTGTCAATGAGAAAATCATAGAGCAACATGAAAAACTCCCGATACAGCTTTCTGTTGCTGAATACGTGCTACATAAAAGTTTTCCGAGCGTGAAAGAAGCCCGCGAATACACGCAAAGTGCCTCGAGTGGCCAGTCGCGCGGCAATTTTGCCTGTATTCGCAGGCTAATACACATATTCGAAACACAGCTAGGAGACATATTCGGAAAACTTGGAAGACTGTGTGGGCCAGTTAGAGATGACACAAATAATAGGCAGTACGCACTGGCCAGGTGGCGTTGCGGCTGTTTCAGCTTCCTACAAGTGCTGCCGACGAACGGACGGGGACGCGGAAGCTGTGGTCCACTTTCAAGGGCATGTCTGGAAAGAGAAAGTGCAATACCGTCAGGAATGTAATGCTGGCTGCTGGCGGTTCACCCTCCAAGTTCGAATTAAGCGAACCCAATGGACCACAAATAATCCACAGTACATCCGATGGATATTTAGCGCAGGACGTTCGGAGATCCTCCAGATATCCCCACAAATCCGGATAATATACGGTGGATATCTGAGGGACCATCCCGTGGAAAATAAAAGGCGTCCAATTGGAAATCCTGCGTACGTCTTCCTCGGACGTTCGTAAGATGGTAAAAAAAGGGAGTTTTTTGACGAAATATGCTAAACATGTCCGGTGGATGAAACAATCTGGACATGGACATCCAGGAGACATTTGTAGGATTTTAAATGCAGACATTGATTAAAGGAACGTCCATAAGATGTCCAGAGGACATTCATGATAAATCCGGAATTTACTTGTTAGATTTTGTTGGTACGTCACCTTGCTCATACTTCGGCTTTTTGAATGCTTTGAAAGCTGTACTCTACCTGTACCATCTATATATGCACCATGCTGCAATAGCTTTACTATGCAATTGCGTCCACAAGTAAGTGCCCCCAAAGCAACTGGGACCGTCTTACTGGTACATGTTGCATAGGTGACAACAACCACAGCAGAAGCATATGCTGCAACATGGCACATTCAACATTTTTAATGTAAGTTACATTGGTACACAGGCATGAGAAATATATACATACAGCTACCAAATACACCGATTAAGCCAAAATATGGATAATAAAAGTTATTGTGTACTAGCTCAAGTGGTCATCACAGTTATTGTAGCTGCATCAATGTGAAACCAAATGATGCATATAAGCCTTTTAATAAATCTTGCTCAGCTATTTATGGTGGCTTAACTGAGGCATACACATTGTGCATAAATAGTAGAAACACCAGATATTTATTAAAAAAGCATACTGTAAGAACACATCATTTGCGTGCATAAAAACATTTGGCACAGCAAAAGGTAACCTGAGCCTGAACACGTTAAATACAAGCCCATAACAACCAGTAAGAATTGAAATTCACAGAACAAGCCAGCAAGAGTATATGTTAACTTTAACAATACAGGGGCACAGAAGAGAAATACTGCGCTTTGAAGTGACCTTATCACAAAGAAATAAATTCTAATGTACCTCGATCCATTTAGTTATGTAATCTAGCCTTCTGTATTCATTTACTTGTCAACTTAATTACATTGGTGTAAACATGTTTTTATGAAGGAAAATAAAATGACGATAAAATGACTACATTAACACCTCAACTGTGATGTAGTCACCATCACCTACAGCTCCACGTCCTTCCTCATGTAGGGGCGTACAGGGCATAAATCAACAGACGTTAGAAGACATCCCTGGCGAACATCCGCGGGACGTACGCCACTGGTAAATCCATAAGCAAACATCCACTGGACGTCCACCTTATCAAACTGTGTAGACGTTCTGTTACGACGCAAGAACTGCGTCCCCTATTCGTACCACGGATAGTGTTTCCCAGACGTGGTCGTTCAGATCTAAATCTGATATCCACTGGATATCTGTGGTCCTTTGGGAAGGCAGCGCACACTTTCTTTTTTCAGCCAGACTTACCACCTGATGCTAAAATTTACCAACGCATGCTTCCCACGCTGGACACATATATCGAATCGCCTTTTACTATGCAAGAACTGATCATGGCTCTCGATTCTGTCAATGCCAAGAGTGCACCAGGCAAGGATGGTATTACTTGGTAGTTGTTGCAGTACCTCAGCGAACCAGGAAAAGAACAGTTAAAGGAAGAGCTAAACAAAGTTCGGTTATCAGGCGGAATTTCCGTGGAAGCACCAAGGTAAATATACCTGGTAGCGAAGCTTCCATAGAAGCCCATACGTTCAAAACATGGCGGTTTATCGGCGGTTCATGGGGCTTAGCGCCATCTGTGTGAGGAGGGAACACTTCCGGCGGAAAAAAATAATTTGATGTCATATCCGTTAAAAACTGAAGTGACGTCATTTTGTTCTCAAAGGCGTGAAATTAGTCTTCGGAGGCCTGCCATTGTAGCTGTATATTCAAATGCCCCGGCATTCGACTTTATGGGTGTTTCGAGATTTCAGCGCGGAAGGCGATGCAGGAAAAGATCAGCCGTACGGGTGTCGAAATCGCATCGCTGCACAGAAGATACTTTCCTTGGAGGCCGACGAACGCTTTGAGCGTAGAGTGCTCGTCCTTTCTTCGGACGCCAAGCCCGTCGGCCAGCGCTGTCCCACGAAAACAACTAAAGTAAACAATTATCTGGCGGTCCCAACTCACTACTTTTGATTGAACAGGTTAAGAAACAATTAAACTGTTGGCGTGCACCAAATTCAGACAAACGTCGACAATCAAAGCAACACGAGGGTGGGGGCGTATTGTAACAGTGAACTTTACGAGCGCGCCTTTCTGCCCACTTCAAGAGTTGCATTGCAAGTGAAAGCGGCGTCAACGCCCGCCGCTATCGGTAGGCACTCTTATGTTGGGCACCGAAAAAGGTATATATTGATAATGATCAAGTAAAATAGAGTTGTTCTTTTCTCGCCATGCGTATATAAAATTGATTAGGAATTTCATTTTCGTTGAATAAATATAACTGTGTCTGGCTTTAATTAAAAAACGCTATTTTCTTTCCCAATGTTTGTTCCCTCCAAACATAGTCGTGCTTCAATAGCTGCTCCCATAACCACCCTTGCTGATGTCGGTGACAATTCGTTCTGAACCGCTTTTCGCCCGAAGCCTCGCGACCTATGTGGATCGACTTTGGAAGCACTCCGTGGTGCGCCCTATTCAAAAATCATGCAAACCCGCAAACGATGTTAGGAATTGAAATTGCGGCAAATTTCGTTGACATCAACATTTTTAAAGCTTCTCGAACGTTTAGTCTTCACGCGGCCCACAAGTATAGTTCTTTTTTACTTTCCTCGAGATGGTATACCATCTCGAGGAAACTAAAAAAGAACTATACTTTGACCCAAGTCGGACTCAATTCAGACCAGGCCTTTGTACTCAGGAGTTTCTTTCTGCTCCGCCGTTGTACCAGGAAGCGGCGGGATAGGCAGAAGGTTCCCGGCATCCTGGTCGCAGCGGACCGAAAGGCATTCGACAATGTCACACACGAAGTGCGCGCGCTGGAATAAGAATTGTGAACATTGTTAAATCCTTCCTGGAGCATCGAACATTCGAGATCGATCGTGGCAACTCATATCCAAGGACATTCACGAACAATGTAGGCGTTCCTCAGGGCGCAATATTAAGAGTTATAAGCTTAGCGGAATTTCGGGCCAGCTGAACGAGTGGGCGAGCGGAGACGGCAGCGGAACGCGGCACGAAAGAAAGAGTTCTAGCCCAGTGATCCCTCGCTCGGTTGAACGCAGTAAAGCCCCTCAATCTTCCAAAGTAGCGCCATTCTTAGACCTTGCCGCCACCACGCTGGCCCCCAACGTCGCTCGCCCCGGCGTTTCCAGTGTTGTACGGAACGGCGTTCCTGGAACTAATTCTTTTTGGGAGGAACGGAGGAACGCCACCGTTACATTATGGGTCGGTGGAACTGTAACGGTAACGCGTTACTTTTATGAAGGAACGGCAGAGGGAACGGCGTTCCTTCTGTAAACTTTACACGGCATTGAACAGACGCACGCACGTACACAGCACATCATGCAGGGCGGATGGTCGACCACGTTAGGCCCAAGAAACACTACCGCTTGCCTGTGACGTGACTGTGCGGCATTTTTTTTTCGTGAGTTCTCCGTTGTATTTTTTATTACTAGGCTTCAAGATTGTCACGTGACACTTCCTCCTGTAGTTTCTTTCCTCCATGCCCGCCTGCCGCAAAGGCACCATGCCGTCAGGATCGCAGCGCCACTCGAGGGACTTCGCGACGGATGGAAAGTTTCCAGTCCTCACGGGCACCGAACCCTTCCAGCCGAGGCACAGGATGAGCTGTCGCGGTACTTGCTGGTACCAGTTGACTACCCGCTGTCGCAGATGAAGAACTTCGAGGGATTGAACCAACTTTTCCTCAAGTACAGCATGGCAGTACCCTCAAGCGCTTCATTGGAACGGCTCTTCAACATTGCCAACAAAGTGCTGACGAAAAAATCCCCAGCGCTTCCCTATCGAGAAAAATGGGGGTAAGCGAAGCTTGTGGCAAGAACACGCTGTCGCAGGCGTTCTGCTTCGTTTGCCCTAAACTCAGGGTCAGCGGGTCTTCGCTGACGTTTGGCCTCAACATCGCGCTTCCGCAACTCGGTGTCCGCGGCTCTTCGCTGACGTTTCGCCTGGTGGCATCCTCCCCGGTGGCACGGCGCAAGAAAAGGCAAAAGTCGAGCTGTACCTATCACCTTCTGTACTATCACCTGTCTACCTATCCCCTTTCTGTGCCAGTCAGAAATTTGAAAGAGCTCAGGAACGCCACGTCAAGATACTCGGCATTCCAATTCACGAGGACGGAGGGGCGACTCCCTGGCTCAAAGAACTGGAGCCTATAGGGAAGAAACTCCTGCACCTCCTGAAACGCATATCGCAGAAGCGTGGAGGAGCTGGCACCCACACGGCTCGCACTTTGACGTCGGTATTGTTTAAGTCAAGGGCTTGTTACGGTGCGGTATGCTTTGATCTCACCAAAGCACAATACAACAAGCTCGAAAGGTTGCACCGGGAGTGTCTTCGAGTGATCAGGGGTCTTCCCCACCATTCGCGAGTGGAAGACCTTCATCGGTACATGGGACTTAATCCGCTCAGGGACAGCTGCCTTAGAACGCAAGGAGGAACACACGCTCGCCGCTACACACGCTCTGGACAGCAGCTCTTAGAGTTAGACGGAGAACGTTTGTCGAACAAGGTGGAAGTGCTTGCTGCTGTCGCTACTTGGGACGGCGTACAGGTTCCAGTCACGAAACATGCCACTCGCCGTCCTATACATGCCACTCGGCATACATGTCACTCGCCGACGATAGAGTACTAAGGTGCTTATAGGCAGGCGTGGATCCATGGGGGATGTCCAGATGTCCGTAACAACTGGACGGCTGTGGTGAGATCCATCAGATCCCAACCCGCTGTGCAACTGGATGGCAAGCAAAGAGATATGTATCTAAGAGCCTCGTCTACTAAGTCGCAACTGAATGCAGCGTTTGCGATGGATTCTTGGCTGCAAGTTGGTGAGTGTGGAACTTTCTTTGCTGAGTTTTGCCAGGTTTTGTTGAAGTGTTAGAACAGAACGGGCAATTCGAGCTATTGTTGTCGCCTAGTTAGGTTGTGGCAAGATAGTTGTGTACAGTAGAGAGAGCAGCACTGAAAACGGCCATGAATTTGAAGTCGTTGCGTAAACCGGAGTTGTTGGAGCTAGCGAAGGAGTTGCGCCTGGATGTCACTGACGCACTCCGAAAACCAGAGTTGATTGAGTCCATTCTTGCTCTAAAGGCTGAGGATGATGAGCTTACGAAATGCCTAGAGATCATTAGAGAGAGAGAGACTGCAAAAAGTCAGGCAGAAGAGCGTGAACGACGGGAACGTAAAGAACAGGAAGAACGTAAGGAACAGAGGAAACACGCACTATAATTGAAGCGACTCGAGATTGAAATGGAACGAGCTCGAGCAGTAGGGCAGATGAGCGATGGAAACAGTGCAAGAGAGCGCGTATCATTAAAGATGACAGAGCTAATGAGGCCTTATAAGGTCGGAGAGGACATTGGTTTGTTCTTGGTGAACTTCCAGCGGGCGTGCGAGAAGCAAGGGTTCTCTCGCGAGTCGTGGCCACAGCGTCTGCTCACACTGTTACCGGGCGAGGCAACGGACGTCATCGCTCGCTTAACCTGAGAGGAA
This sequence comes from Dermacentor silvarum, assembly GCF_013339745.2. Classification (NCBI taxonomy): domain Eukaryota; kingdom Metazoa; phylum Arthropoda; class Arachnida; order Ixodida; family Ixodidae; genus Dermacentor; species Dermacentor silvarum. Next base: position 161,581,263 of record NC_051154.1, read on the forward strand.
GCTGAGGATTATGATAAGGCAAAGTGCAGTTTGCTGAGAAAGTATAGGCGGTCAGCGGAAGCGTTCCGGCGGAAGTTCCGCGAAATGGAAAAGGCTAGGAATGAGTCCTATACAGAGTTTGCATATAAGCTTATGTCAAAAGTGGAGGAATGGCTGAAGGAACAAAATGCCTATGGTGATCACGCGAAGGTTGTTCCGTGCTTTGCACTTGAACAATTTTATAACCGGTTACCTAAGAACGTGAGGTACTGGGTTCAGGATAGGCCAAAAGTTAGCACGGTAGCCAGAGCCGCTGAACTAGCCGAGGAATTTGTGACTCGTCGGGCTCGCGAAGTCAGCGACGGTGGAAAAGGCGATTTCAATTTCAGGTTCGGCAGGCCAAAGCTAGGGCCCGAAAAGAGAAAGAACGAGCCTGTAATTGATGGTAGCTCAAAATATAGTACTTCCGGGTCGGAAGGGACCCCTGTAGTTACAGCAGAGAAGCAAAAGAAATTGGAAAAGAAGAAACCCCTTCTTTGTTATAACTCTCACAAACCAGGGCACATTGCTGCGCAATGTGACCAGGCAAAGGTAGTGTTTCTATCGGTTGGTTGCAATGACGAGAACATGTGACCTGGCTGCTCGAACCGTAAATTATAACGTATATTGTAACGCGACCTGGAGGTAAACGGGAAACCATGTCGCGTACTGCGTGACTCCGCGGCTACCATGGACGTGGTTCACAGCTGTTATGTGGAACCTGAGATGTTCACGGGTGAATGCGTCTGGATAAAGCAAGCTGTAGGAAGTCACAGTGCATGTCTTCCGGTCGCAAAAGTAGCTATTAAAGGTCATTTCGGTACAGTTGAGACGGAAGCTGCCGTACGCCTACGCTTCCTACGCAGTACCCTCACCTATTCTCAAATAGCTCGGATCAGATTCTGCGCGAGATTCTGATTCCCTTCGAGTGGCCATGCTCGGACCACGTGCAAACGCATGGTAATCAGCGTGCATAACGATCATGCTTGTCAACATAAACAGGCTTGTCAGTCGCGAGGGTCAGAGACGAAACCACCGTGCCGCCCTCAACCCTTCCTCCCTCGCTGAGGACGTTCACCCCGCTCCGGTCACCCACCATCTCTACTTCTTCTGGCTTGCCCCATGTCAGGCCTGCAGTGGCAGAGAAGAGATGGGTAGATTGCCCGGATGGTGGAGGGCATAAGAAAGCCAGACAGCAGCCACGTGGAGGACACTTTTTTGCTTTGCCCTAGGGTGCAGGTGCAGGCACGCTGAACTTTTCTTGTATATTTTCTTTGGAGCACACCGCTCACCCCTAACCATGTATTAAACTTCTGTTACTTGCTTTTACGTCGCCTCGTCTCCCCTGCCGGACCCTCTCCGATGGTCAACCTGGTTCAAGCTCCAAGCCAGACGCTGTTGAAGGTACCCCTAAACCCCGGCCCGTAACACCGCCGAGCACCTGTGCTCGTCGGTGTTTATTCGGTGCGGTGTACCAATGTGGCCCACCGAGCTTGGCGGGCCACTCAGCCTAACGGGCCAACGAAGAATATGGCCAGGGTGACGTCACATGATCGTCACACCCCCCACTACCCCCAGTTTGTTCTCGTAAACACAAACAAAGAGTCACAGGCCTGCGCGGCACACGCAGCACAGTCACAGCGCAAGCTGGTGGAGCGGCTCAAGAGTAGCTCCAATTTCGGCACCACGCACACCAGGGTCTTCGCGACAAAGTCTCTTCGCCTCGTTTTGACGAGAACGATCTGAACTGTTCGCCCGGCGTCGACGGCGAGCTGCGGCTTTAATGCTCTCCGCACAGCAGTCTGCTGAGCCCGATGATGCCTGGTTGTAGCCGCGCACGTAGCTCTACGATTCGCTTCTTCAGCAGCGGTTCGTACCTTGCGAGGAGACGCCATAACGTGTACCGTAGAGGCACGGCCGCTGGAAGAGGTATCCAGAATACGTGGCGCACATTTCACATCGGAAGCGCGTTGATTATATATGGTGATTATGAAGGAGGAAAGAGACGCTTAGATTCTGGAGCCCATCAGGGAGCACGGTGCAGCGTCTTAGGGGGGAGGGGGAGTAGGCGGTAAAGAAGAAAGAGGCGCCTCGTCTGAATCGCATCTCGTCGTCTGCGCCTGCGTAGCTTCGCTTGCAGGCAGGCCTGGTAACTAGATGGCGCCACCATACTGGCGGAGGGTCGGGTCGTCCAACGGCGGCGGCGACATCGCGTGCCGGAACGGCTATTGGAATGAGCCCATAACAGCTTACGCTGTAAAAAGCGCCTGTTATCCAGATCCGGGTGTGGCAACGCCGGGTGCTCCCTGAGCCGGTCGCGCTCCGTCCGGAGAGTTAGCAGTGACCAGCCTTGATAATGGCGCCGAACTTGATAGCGGCCCAACGGGCGCCACACATCTGGCGACGCTTGCCGCCTCTGGTGCTTCGCTGGCAGCGACCGGTGTTGCCGGTGGCCCCCTGCGGGGTGGACTTCTGAAGTGGCGCCCGAGGTTGCAACCTGGGTCGCGAGGCGAGGCCGAACATGGTCGGCGTGCCAGTGCCCCGTGTTTCCGTCTGGCATGCGGACGAGCAGCGATGAGGCGCTGGCAGGAGATAGCACCTGTCCGATGGACCAGGGTGGACCAGGACGGAAGTTCCTGGCGAAGAGCGGAGCTCCCGACTCCGGCAAAGGCCCGGGACGGCACCCTCGGTCAGGAGCCAGCTTCTGCTTCAGATGTTTCAGGAGCGCTGTGGACCGGAGGTCCGGATGCAAGACGTCCAAGGGTGCCTTGACCATCCGGACCAACAGGAGCTCACAGGGGGCACGGCCAGTGACATCGCGGGGCGTGGTCCGGTACTGAAACAGTACCCGGGCAACCTGCGTCCGGAAATCTCCAGCCTTACTCTTCTTGAGTTTGTCCTTGGTTGTCTAGACCACCCGCTCGGCTGCACCGTTTGAAGCAGGGTGGTACGGCGGAACCATCATCCGGCGGATTTCGTTCTTCGTCAGCCAGGCCAGGTACTCGGTTCTGGCGAAAGCGTGGCCATTGTCAGACACGAAGATGTCCGGCAACCCCTGGGCGGCGAAGACCTGTCGCAGCGCCGCAACGGTCACGCCTACTGAAGGAGTGGCGAAAGGTAGGACCGCATCGTATGCGGGAGGTACCGAGCCGGGAACCCACCGGTTTTTATAATGGGTAGATATGTCCTCTGGCCTGGTGCTCGGCTGTCGTGGGGTTCACATCTCGAAAGAGGGCCCAATAGAGATTTCAGGACTTGTCTCTGGGCGCCTCTTGTCCAACCACAGACGGCCTTGTGGACGAGCATCCGCCGCGGCTGTGGGAGGCAAGTGCTGCCGCCGGGTACCTAACGGTGAATAGGTACAAGCGCGCTCCCGGCCTGGTGCTCGGCCATTATGGGACCTCAACGCTTGGAAAGGAAAAAAAAGTGATGTCTTGTCCGCTCCCATGGCGGTCATTTCCCATGTGGCGCCCCAAGCACCTATTGAGGGTCAAACACCCCTTTCAACACCCACTTAGAAAAGGCGTCCACCACTACCAGGAAGTAGTAGCCCTTGAAGGGGCCCCCAAAATCCACATGCAAACGAGACCAGGGTCTCTGTGGGAACGGCCAGGGGGTGATCTCCACATGATGTGAGGCCCGCTGTTGCTCTTGACAGACTTGGCAGCTCTGCACCATATGAGCGATGTCCTGATCCATGCTAGGCCACCAAACGTGGGACCGGGCCACCATCTTGGTCTTTTCCACACCAGGATGACCCGCGTGCAGCAATTGCAGGACCCTAGACCAGAGACTTTGTGGAATCACCACCCTGGAACCCCACAGTAGGCAGCCCTGCTGCAGGCTCAGCTCGGCAGCCTTGTGGCTGTAAGCCTGCTGCACCAACTCCTCCCCTCGGGACACTGCCTTGACCATTTGGGACAGGACTGGGTCTCGGCTAGTCGCCTGCGAAACCGCAGATCTGAGGACGTATTCTGAAACGTTCCACTTCAGCGATATTTCGCCTTCAGGCACGCGCTGATTGGCTGGTTGAGCAAAATTGAGTGACGTTGGGCTCAACCAGCCAATCAGCCATCCAATATTGATCAACCAATCAATCAGCGCGCGCCTGAAGGCGAAATTGTCGCCTAGGCGAAATATCGCCGAAGTGGAAGGTTTCAGTATACGTCCCCTGAGAGTACCTCCGGGTACGCGTGTCCAGCATGAACACTTCAGCAGGCTCTGGAACAGTAGCAGGTACCTCCGGCCGGGGCAGGCGGCTCAGACCATCAGCAGGTCCCAGGTGCTTTCCCGGATGGTAGACCATCCGGTAGCTGGAAGCCGCAAGCCTCAAGGCCCAGCGTACCACTCGAGGTGATGCCTGCACGGGAACCGCGTTGTCCGACCCCAGCAGCCCCAGCAGCAGCTTGTGGTCCGTGACCTCCTCAAATTTCTTGCCCCACAGGTACTGGTGAAAGTGTCGACCTCGAACATGTGGGCCAGGCCTTCCTTGTCCAGCTGGCTGTAACGTAGCTCTGCAGCAAGAAGCCGACGGGAAGCAAACGACACAGGGCGTTCTTGGCCATCCTTGTCCCGGTGCGCCAGGACGGCTCTCACGCTGTATGGCGACGCATCCACTGTAAGGACGACCGTCTTGCCCGGATCGAAGTGTACCAGCACTGGAGCCTTGGTGATTAGCTTCTTGCTGTGCTGGAATGACACGTCCTGCTCCTCCTTCCAGGTCCACTGCTGACGATCTCGAAATAGAAGATGGAGGGGCTGTAGATGCGCCGACAGGTTCGGCAGGAAACTCCTGTAGAAGTTGACGCCGAGGTAGCTCTGAAGCTCCTTGTTGTGGGGCTTTGGCGCCTTGAGCACAGCATCAACTTTGCAGAGGGCCGGGGACAGGCTGGCCTGGGAAATGACGTGTCCCAGGTACTCAACACTGGCGGCCAGGAACACGCACTTATCCAGCTTGATCTTGAGACCGGCGTCCTGCAATCGTGCCAGGACGTTCTGCAGGTTCTGCAGGTGGTCCCCGTCGTCGGTGCCGGTAACCAGGATGTCGTCCAAGTAAACCATCACGTGCCTCATGCCTCTGGAGAGGTTGTCCATCTCCCTCTAAAAAAATGGTCGGGGCTGAGGCCACGCCAAACGGTGAGCGCGTGTACTGAAAGAGCCCCAAAGTTGTCGATATTGTGACATACTTCCTGGAGGCATCCTGAAGCACCAGCTGCTGGTAAGCGTCTTTGAGGTCGAGCTTATTGAACTTCCGTCCCCCGGACTACACTGACCAGAGATCTTCAATCCGGGGCAGCGGGTACTTCTCGACAGTAGCGACGGGGTTGATTGAAAACTTGAAATCCCCGCAGATCCTGACACTGCCGTCTCGCTTGAGGACTGGAACTATGGGAGCGGCCCACTCAGACGTCTTGACGGGCATCAGGATGCCCTCTCGCTGTAACCGTTGCAGCTCCTGGGTGACCCCATTCTTCAGGGCGAACAGCAGTGGGCGAGGCTTGGAAAAACGAGGCTGGGCTCCCTCAGGAACATAGATGCTAGCCGTCGTGCCGGCGAATGTGCCCACCCCCAGTTGGAACAGGGACTTGAAATCGGTCAGGAGGCTTAGGATGCCTTTAACCACTGTCACAAAAGAGCGCTAATCCAAGCGCGCGCCGCGTGTCACGCAAGCCAGCGAAAGAACACGCCGGCCCCGCGGCAACTTCAACAGAGGGGGAGAGTGCATACGCCTCAAACAGCAACGCGAACGGCGCCTAGATGTCTAGAAGAGCATCGACGAAGCGACAGTAACCAGAGAGCGAGAGAGAGCACACGCGCGCGCCGAGACACCTTGTCATCCGGCGAGTCGAGAGAGATAACTACAGCGTGAGCGTGTGCCAACAGCATGAGTCATCACCCCCCCCCCCCTCGACAACTCTCCGACGGCGGCGGTCGAAGGTACGAGAAAAGACTCGAAGCTTCCCAGGCTTTGGCCATGCTACCGAATCACGACTCCGATAGGAAAGTTCGAGAACGCCTGTGGAAGCTATATAACCGCCGTGCGAGAATCATCGGGATACAGTCTGCACCGGTGAAGTGATGTAACGTGAAGACCGAGCGTCTGCGGAAGAAAGGGATTCCCCGGCAAGCTCGTTGACGAGTTCATCGAGCGTCTGCATTTCCGGAAGAAGTTCTTTCTTCGAGATTTGCCCGAGCTACGCCGAGATCGTCTGACTCCAAGACCAACCAGCACGGTGAATACGATTGGACACTTAGTGTTCCTTTTCATTTTGTACTTTACGTGTTGGACTCTTAGTGCTTGTCGTGAATTATTTTCTTGTGTTTGTGAATACCCATCTGAATTCTATTATGTTGTGTCTAGCCTAAGTGTGCAAGTGTGTGTGTAACTGCCTTGTGTGAAGAATATATTTTGTTGTGTTTTGAACACTCTTGGCTCTGACTTGGTCTTTGGACAGCAACCGGCGTTCGCTGGCACACCAGAGGGCCCATTCTTAATTGTCCTTGCTTTCGTGGGATTATTTTCGGAAGCTGATAAGTCGGCTTTGGAATTTGGTCCGGCGTCGGCGCCTCGTTCACGGGTTCTGTGACAATATTTCTGGCGTCCGCGACAGGACCTTTCTGGTGCAAATTGGTGCATAGTAGGGAGAAAGAGCCTAGGGTCGTTTACATTGCCATTGTAAACGATTTTGAGTGTTACACCACGTTTCGCTAACTTGTGTGCAGATAGCAGTTTGATAGTTGAAATCTAGGCAGATATTTTTTGCATGCGGCTAGTTTTTGAAGGGCATCATGGATCTCGCGAAATTAGTTGCCCTTGTGAGAAGATGGGTCTTTCCGGAGCGGAACTACGGAAGTGGGTTAGCCTGAAGGAAAAAGAAGCTCTAGAAAGAGAGAAGCTAGCGGCCAAACGGGCCAAAGAAGAAACAGAGGCGATGGAGCGAAGAGAGGAAAGAGAAGCAAAGGAGCGACAGATCAGCGAAGAAAGAGAAGCTGAAATAGCTGAGAGAAAAAGACAAAGACAGCACGAATTAGAATTCGAACGACTTCGTTTGCAGCAGCGCACCGACGCCAAGAGTCGATAGCACTGAAAGGGAAGAAACTAGCTTCCGTCTGAACCCAAGCAAGCTGCTTGTGGCATTCGATGAAAGAAAAAATGACTTGGATGCTTATTTGCACATATTTCAGACAGTTGCTAAAAGCCAGAATTGGCCAGAGGATCAATGGGCCACTGCGTTGAGCACGTGTTTGAGTGGCGAAGCACTTAGTGTGTACGGTAGGCTGACGTCAACCGATGCCTCTAATTATGGAAGGGTGAAAGCCGCTCTACTAAAGAGATTTAGGTTCACCGTAGAAGGGTTCCGAGATAAGTTTAGGACCGGAAAGCCTGGCGATGGCGAGACTGCCACGCAATTTGCTGTGCGGCTCAGCCATATTTTGATAGGTGGACCGAACTTTCAGAGACTGCAAAGGATTACGGTGCGCTTAGATAGCTTCTGATCAAGGAGCAATTCCTCATCAGTTGCCACCAGAGCCTGTCACTCTATCTGAAAGAAAGGAAAGCTAAATCACTTCAAGATATGTAGGAATTGGCAGACCAATTTTTGGAAGCACAGGGAGCACCAGTCTCTCCAAGATCAAAAAAGAGGAGCCAGCTGGCGCAAAGAAACCGGCATCCGATGAAAGAAGAAATCCTCCTTCGAAGCCTGTTCCGAGGTGTTATCTCTTTAACCGACTGGGCCATCATGCTAGCAACTGCCGGAGCAATTTTACGCATCCCATTGATGTAAAATGTTTTAAATGTGGGCGAACAGGGCACAAAGCTGATACATGCCGCAACGGAGTGAAGGAAGCTCCCCAAGCATCCTGTGTGTATGTCCCGCCAACACACCAAGAAGACGTAAACGACGACTATGTAGAACTCCGAGACGGAAAAAGAATTCCATTCGTTAATGCGGTGATGACACAACGCCCAGAATTTCCTGTTAAGGGAATGCCTGTGCTTGTCGGAAAAATCGCAGGAAAACAAATTACGGTGTTACGAGATACCGGCACCAGCACAGTGATCGTACGGAGAGACTTAGTTAAAGACGACGAGCTCACGGGCGAAACCAGTTTAGTTTTCCTGATCAATGGTACGACTAGGAAGCTTGCTGAAGCCAAGATTGAGGTCGAGACCCCCTATTACAGTAGGAATGTCACTGCGCTTTAGCATGGATAGCCCACTGTATGGCCTAATTCTAGGAAACATCGAGGGAGTTCAGTCCGCACCGGTGAAGTGATGTAACGTGAAGACCGAGCGTCTGCGGAAGGAGGGGATTCCCCGGCAAGCTAGTCGACGATTCATCGAGCGTCTGCATTTCCGGAAGAAGTTCCTTCTTCGAGATTTGCCCCGAGCTATGCCGAGATCGTCTGACTCCAGGACCAGCACGGTGAATACGATTGGACACTTAGTGTTCCTTTTCATTTTGTACTTTACGTGTTGGACTCTTAGTGCTTGTCGTTAATTATTTTCCTGTGTTTTGTGAATACCCATCTGAATTGTATTGTGTCTAGCCTAAGTGTGCAAGTGCGTATGTAACTGCCTTGTGTGAAGAATATATTTTGTTGTGTTTGACAACTCTGGGCTCTGACTCGGTCTTTGGACAGCAACCGGCGTTCGCTGGCACACCAGAGGGCCCATTCTTAATAGTCCTTGCTTTCGTGGGATTATTTTCGGAAGCTGATAAGTCGGCTTTGGAATTTAGTCCGGCCTTGGAATTTAGTCTGGAATTTAGTCCGGAATTTAGGCCTCGTTCACTGGGTCTGTGACAATATGTCTGGCGTCCGCGACAGGTTTGTTGTGTTTTGACAACTCTTGGCTTTGACTCGGTCTTTGGACAGCAACTGGCGTTTGCTGGCGCACCAGAGAGCCCATTCTTAATTGTCCTTGCTTTCGTGGGATTATTTTCGGAAGCTGATAAGTCGGCTTTGGAATTTGATCCGGCGTCTGCGCCTCGTTCACGGGGTCTGTGACAACCACATGTAGGATGGCTTCCTGGTACTCCGGCAACCAAACGCCTAGTGCGTGAATCCAGTTTCCGCCCAGCAGAGTCGGTGACGACCCCTTGGTTAAATAAAGGGGAAGGGTTGCCTCCCTGTCACCAAAGCGAACGCTGACCTGGGCCTCTCCCTGGACCTGGGAGAGCTGGCCGGAGTAGCTTAGCAGCATGAATCCCGAAGCCTCGACGGACACGCCGGGGAAGGTACGCTTGAACAGTTTCCCGGCCATGACCGACACGCTGGCCCCTGTGTCCAGCTCCATGGAAATGGTGTGCGCGCAGACTTCGACGGTCAGCATATATGGTGGCACAGACGACGGAACAAGGCCTGTGTGCCACAAGTCGAAGATTGGCGGCTTCTCAGCGACCACGTGGAGCCTGGCCGCGGAAGGACCCGAGCCTGCTGCGGCACGTCCCAGTCGCGAACCCTTGCGACGGCTACCCTGACCGCATGCTTGTGTGGAACCTGAGCTTGAAACAGGCTGCTGCTGCTGTCCGCTGCTCGTCCTCCCCCCTCGGCAAACCTGTGCAAGGTGCCCAGTTTTCCCGCACGTGAAGCATTGTGCATGGGAAAACTGGCACTGTGAGGGAGAGTGGTAACCACCGCAGCGACTGCACGTACCACCCTTAGTCGCCATCTTGTTGACCGTTGCTTCCGTCGACGGTGAGCCGGTTGCGCGTCCAATCTCGCCGGCGTCCTTGGCCGCAGTGTCCATCGCCTGCGCTGCCTTCACGACGTCGTCCAGCGAGGGGTCAGGAAGCTTCAGGAGTCGTGTCTGCATGGCGGGGTTGTTTATCACGCAGACTGAAACGGTTCCGGAGCAGCGAGCCGAGCTGGTCTCCTAAGGCGCAATCTCATGAGTTATGAGCTGGTCTCCGAAGGCGCATTCTCATGAACACCTTGCACCTCCTGGCGGCCCGCCGTGCCTTACTCGTCCCGTCGGCGGCGTCGAGCAAACGAGGCGACGTTCCTTTTCTGAAGCACGCCGATGTCCGCGCGAGCGCCTTCGCACCTGATTAACTTAGATCCCCCTAGGGGTGTCATCGCGGTTGCCTCTTACCGTTACCTGGAAAAGCCAGGGATGCGGCGTAGCGCGTTCACGCCGGAGAAAAAGCTAACAAAGCGGAGAGGCGTCGACAGCAGCAACGTGAATACAGACAACGTGAACACAGATAGCGAAAGGGGGCCGTGCAAAAGCGGAGAATGCGTCGAAGGACCATGAGTGCGAGGAAGAACGTCACCGTCTACAGTCGCTAACGCCGGATAAACTTCAGGAGGAACGTCTGGCCGCGCCTCCTCTCGGCGGCAACATGCAACACATCAGCCCGCGCCCTCCTCTGAGCCCACTACACAATCTTCTAGTACACTGTAGCCGGACCAAGCAGAGGCGCGCAGGGCCGGACCAAGCAGAGACGACGCCGTCTTTCTTTGAATTTTATATTGTCTCCTGTCAGAGTACCCCAGTGTACAATCTAATCTTGATCAACTTAAACAGTAAATAGCTCAACTTAATATGTCCCCCTGTCCTTCGGAGTTCGTCTGTCTGCCCTTCAATGCCGCTTAGCGACTGCGCGGAATTTGGCGCTACAATGTCACAGAAAAGGATATCGACATTTTTAAGGCGAAAGACTTAAATCACTGTTTGAAGGTCGCTGTAAGGTACAGAAAACATTCGGGGTAGCTTTCACTAGTGGCGCAAGGCTAAAGACACAGCGGAGCTGATCGGTTCCTAGCTGGTCGTGGCTATACGAGTTAAACGAAGTAATGCCTAGTGATGCTAAGTTATACGAAACTTGTAAGCGCTTCCTCGTGGTCCGTGGCATCGGGGAACGCCTCGCGAAGCACTTGCAGTCCAAGCACACGTAGGAGAAGTGGGGCGAAAGCAATGCGCAGTATTGTCTCCGTTCGCGCTTGCCATGGCGCGGATGGCCGCGCGCCCGCGCTTTGCAAAGGATTCAACGGGTCGGTTTCGTGCGCACATCGCATTCTCTGTGTGTTTCTGCGTTGATGGCTCAGCTTCACTTTGGTAAGTGGTTAAAGTTTTTCTCTCTTTTAAAGCTCTGTCGCACGATTGTAGCACCACCCTCTTGGTTGATTGACATGCAACGGCTATTGTTTCAAGTTTTCTCGCGGCACGTCCGATGTCACGGACACAATATATAAGCTCGTCAGGTTGGGATTACATTTTGGTTGGTGTGGGATAATTCACGGCCATTAGCATCGACTGTCCGTGCTAAAATTGTTACATCGGGAACCGCTTCTCGCGGAGTCGCCGCCTAGTTTCCTCGTGGTCGAAAGTTGCGAATTTTTTAATAAGCTGGTCCAGTAATTGTATAAACGCGAGCTATGCCACTTATTGACTTATATTACTTCGTTGATGGCCTTAGAACTGCAGCACTATGCGAATAATATATCTGCGTCCCCGACTGATTGCATCGAGACGTAAGCACGTGCGTTTATATACGTCTGCTGCATTCATTTTGTGAAGAACAAATGCACAGCAACAACAGCTTGATTTGGGCGAATTGGTTGATACTTAATAACGTAGGTACAGCGCAACAACTTTTGTAAGGAAACGGAGACAGAAAGGACACGCTGTACCTGTTGCGTTATTTATT